>NW_028277293.1:0-343434 GCF_059751315.1 Micrasema longulum
TTCTGATTCTGTCCCACAGAAATGTATGTTTAATCATTTTAATGAACACTGTCTCAAACTGACAATAAATTTCAGTTACAATGTGTTTATTCGATCAAATAATTTTAGTTTTAGTAAAATATATTTCAAACTTGTCAAAAATTTCATTTGTTAGGACGAGAGGAATTAGCTCCAAAACAAAACTAAAAAAGATATATATTAAGAGATACCTGTGTTCAACAAATAAACTTCGCTGCAAAAGCAAAAGCTTAAAAAAGCGAATACTTTTTTTTTTTGTTGGCTAATGATTTGGTGCCCAGTGCCTAGAAAAACACTTTTATTTATTTCTATGAATATTTTTAGTAGGAAATCAAGGTTTTATTTTATAAAATTATATTTTAAATACGTTTGTAAAATAAATATTTAAAAAAAATGATGTCTCGCATCCATGAATTAAATCGCTGACCGCATAACTACAAGTTTATTGTTTGTAAAACAGTGAATATGGACCATTCAGAACGCTTCAATTCATTTTAATATCACTTTAGGATGAAATGAACTGATTATATTTTTTACATTAAAATAACAGTGGGTCCCAAATCCGTAAATGAATGGGTCCTTACTTTATTAAGTTATAACTGCTTAATATTTATAAAAAAAGTATTATTTCTCTAATCAATCAACCCACTTAAACGCTTTGAATGGCGGCGCTAACTAGGTTTTCGCAACCGTTTTTTTTTTTTAGTTTTAAAGTATTTCATCATATAAAGTGTTTAATCAGCAATAATTTGAGCCTGTCGACATGTTTGTAGACAAGCTAGTGAGATATTAGGATCAACATTTATTTTAACAGAGAGGGAGATCATTTTTGAGGAGGGACTTCACAGATCTCAACAGTGAAAGTACTCCCTCCACATACCCAAAAAATTGTCTCAAAGACCGTGGGTTTTTCTATCGGTTTCGCTTATAAATAAAAGCAATGTTTTTTCGTCAATAAATAAATTATTTTATTTCAATTTTCAATTTCAAATAAAGTGATTTTAATTCAATTTAACTTTTTACTTTCCCTGCCCCTTACACTGTGAGTTTCCAAATTATATGGAGGGCCTGTGTCAGATATTGTCATTCTTTTTTAAGACTATTTTGCAAAAATGAATGCTACCAAAAACTGTGTTTACATGTATCAAATTTAGTTACAAAAGTCCATTTAAACACAGGACTGTTTGGGGTCAAATTTCTTAGAATATGTGAAAGATTGATCTAAATAATATTTAAGTGCTATTTGAGTGTCTCTAATAGAATGAGTATTAACAATAATAGCATGTACTTAACAAGAAGTTTTTCTCATTAAATTTAACATTTACGTTAAAAAATTCGTAAAAAAAAAATTCAGCATTTTTTTCACCAAAAATCCACCTACATTTTGTTTTTTTTTTGTTGTTTTAAATATTATTACAACTCAATAACAATAAAAGCATTTTTTTACTACTACAATTTACTAAAATTTCTCAAAAGACCTACGAATAAAATGTTGGTAATTATTTTATTCATTTATTATTTTCTAATCTACATATTTATTAGTTAATAATAATATCTTCAATCAGAAAAAAGTTAGGAGTAAATACGTGTTTTTCGTCGAACTTCCAGGGTTGCAATCGTCTAAAATTCATCTTCCAAAAAGTTCGGAGAATGTTACTTTTTGTATTTAAAAAAAAGTTTGTATTATGTTAATGCTTAGGTACAAACAATATTTTTTTTTTATGCATCCTAAAAATATTAAATTCAATATATTTTTTTTATTTCTACCTATTAATTATTTTTGAAAGAATTTTTAGAAGTGCTTAAATAGTATTACCTGACATTTGATACATTTTGAAAAATGGATTCTTACATACAATACACCACTGTTAGTGAAAAGAGCAGTGTTTGGCATTTACAAAAAGAATTCTATATTTTTATGTATAATTTATACATGCGTTCATTAGTCATAACCTATGGAAAAAACGCATTAAAAAAATAGAATTTGGAACAAATTGAATTTAAAGCAAACGAAGTGAGATTCTACTTTTTTCTCAACTGTCTCAAAATGGTAAAATATAAAAAATAAGGTGAAAACAGTTTCCAAGGGCAAATTAATGATAATATGTGCAAAATATTTTAAGGAAAAGGTAAGCGAGTGTTCGCAGTATAAATGTACTTATTTGAAAGGATTTTTTCTTGTATAATATCCTCTTAATTTCTTTATTTTTTAAGAATAACCTGTCTTTAATCTATATCTTTAAAAATCAATATAGCTATGTGGAATATATTATAACATACAACGTTCAACCCATTGCAATGAAATATACAAGATTTATATATAATCTAGATCTAGAGATACATATATTAGTATTTACAGTTCTCATCTCATGCACATATAAAAGCAACCACGTGTAGGTTCGTGCCTACATATGTAGGTAAATAAAGAAAAAACTATAAGTGAATATAAGCTCTCCACCGTTTGCTGTCTTTTCCTGAAACAGGGGAGACATTTGATCAACTTTTACAGGATTACTTTTATTGAGCAAAAAATGTAAATTGGTCCAGTAGTTATTGAGTCTAAACGACAAACGTACATACATTCACTATATGAATAAAAGAAAAGTGATAATTCAATCCACAAATTTCGAATATTCAGTGACCGGTTTTTTCGCTTTCGCGAAATCTTCGAGACTAGTAACTTTATTAAGATATTCAATGTTTTTATACAAAACAAAGGTAAGGATAGAGATGTCAAAATTATACTCAAGTAAATTAAATTAAATTATTTTTGTCTTAAGCATCATTAACAAAGTGTTTCAGGTTAACTAATGAGTTGATATAATGATATTTCTAATGAGTTTAAATATTGTATGTATATTATTGTTAATTGTCCCATCCTTTGTGAGTTTTATTCTTGTTCTGTCAATTATGATTTCTGAAAAACAAAGAGTAAAAAGTCATTGGTAAAATAATTACAATGGGTATAGTAATGGGGAATACACGTGTGTTAGCTGTAAATTAAGTAATTCTACGTCGGGTTTATTTTTTAATCTGCTTATTTAGAGAATTTCCTGTTTGTCAAGTTTATAGTCCTTAGGTGCAATATGAATTATATATAATGATGTTACGTAAAATGGCAGCTTTCAAAATGAGCTGGGAGTGCGGCTAGGGATAGCGGGGTCGAATTCAACAGTATTAAAGCTGTCTGGAGATCGGATATTTACCCAATGAAAAACAAATGCCGCCTATATAATGACTGCATAATATGGATGCGAATCGTGGCACCACGCTATTAGGACCCAAAGTTAATTAGAGCTAAGAAAATGCTTATTTAATTTCATTCTTAAATTATTACCAACCATAAAAGAATTAAATTTGCCAAATAATCAAGTCGATTACAATACAATATAATTGCTTCCATCGGAAGTAATAAAAAGAAGTTTGTTTTAAAACTATTATACCGCTATCTGTGTTCGGTACGGCGAACTTATTTAGCGAAGAATCGAACCCACTAAGCGAACGTTGGATATCGTACGCTACAAACAATATTTGAGTTTTCTACAAATTTATTTATATGGCAAAATTGTTCTAGTTTATATAAAACAAGAATAAAATAAAGACCAAATATGTTTTTAAAGGGAACATAATAGAATATATAAACAAAAAAGACGCATTTAATTGCAAATAATAATCCACCAAATTATAAAAATGAAACGTTTGATCACAAAAAATACAAACGAAATTATTAATAAACAGGGAGCAAAAACGTGTATCGTTAATTTTAAATGTTCTGCGTGTTTTGTTAGTCAGCTAAATTTGTTCATTTAAAAAATATATATGAAGCTCGGACGTAAATATAATGTGCTAAAGCACTTAAATAAATTTAATATGCTGACCGGTTTCGGAAAATGGCTGTACAATAAAGACGATGAAAGGTACGATCAATAAAAAATATTTAGTGTCAGTTTATTTTTGAGCCTTGACAAGGGAACAGTCGTATTCAAAATCAATATGTATTTTGATTTGTATTTTCCATATAATTATGTGTAGGTAATGTTTGATAACTTTGTAAATATTTATGTTTTTTTTTTAATATTGTTTATTTTTCAATAAAGCTGTAAAGGAGGCATTGAGGAAGACTCGGATAGAGAAATCGTAAACATTTATTGATTGCACATTTTTTCCTGCCCTAAATTTTGAATAAAATCACCTAAAGTATGTTGAAAGTAAATCCGTTAAAATAGCGTGACTGACAGAGTCTCCCAGGACTCTATAACAGCTGCAGATGGAGGTGGGTTTTCTCCCCCAATTTTCTAAAATCGGTCCTAAACTAAATAATAAAATTATGGATAACTTATATAGCGCCATTTTG
This sequence comes from Micrasema longulum, assembly GCF_059751315.1. NCBI lineage: Eukaryota > Metazoa > Arthropoda > Insecta > Trichoptera > Brachycentridae > Micrasema > Micrasema longulum. The sequence goes on from NW_028277293.1 coordinate 4,373, forward strand.
TAATAAAATACCTCAAGGGCGCAAATGGTTTGTATGTAGTTTAATTATTTGTTTATAATTGTTTGAATATAATAATAATACATAAAAAAATAGAGTTATTTTTTTTATGACCACCAAACGTCACAGAAGCGGTCTAAAACATTGACATAAAAATGAAATTATTGTGTAAATTCCTTGCAATACGTAAATTTTTCATCTTTTTTTAGAGGCGAAAATATATCAACAATGCTCGCTACTGTATTTATATATATATATAGCGACATTCTGTATGGCAGTAAATATCGGGCGGCTACCGTGGTGTAGTGGTTAAGACGCTCGACTCACGCACACATGGTTTCGGTTTCGATTCCTGGTGAGAACACGAAAATAAAATGTGATTTTTTTCAAAAAACCGAACAATCTCTAGGGTGCTAACCCGGTTCCCTCGAGATCTACCGACTTCGGGTGAAATCTACCGATATATCAAACTCTTTCTAAATTATACCGATATTTCAACTTTTCCAAACATTTTTTTTCTACTATTTATTCGTCCCTAAAATAAGCAATCCACTTATAAATAAATAAACCAAATACTCACTTTTTTCTGTTTGCTCAGAAAGCTACCTTTTTGCCATCTCTTTATTGTTATTTATTTATTTTTTTATTACACCACAACAGGGTCAGGAGGCCCAATCACAGTAGTGAATTGTAGGACAGAATACTCAGGCTTGAGAAAAATCACATTTCGAATGTTTGTATTCTCTCCGGAAATCGAACCCGGAACCCTCCGTGCGTGAGTCAAGCGTTTTAACCACGACACCACGGGGGCCGCTTATTATGTTATATATATATATATATTATTATGAATACTACTTATCCGTCGGTCGTACATAAGAGATACGTTGATTGATTAGTATTGGTTGATTCCAGGTTATTTTCAAAGTTGATGAATTAAAATAATGTCATTTCTCTTCATAATTTCATAGGTTCTTTTTTATTCAATGGAATATCAGCAGTTCACTTAAAAATATAAAAAAAAGGTTTGTAACGTTAGTATTTTCTGCTCAAATTTAGTACCTATTTCAACGATTAGTAATTAGTATGTTATCATTAAACTTAAAAATAACGATAAACGTAAAAAATTACATTAATTATTGTGATCTCACTAAAAATTTAATACGAAACTCAGCGTGTTGTTATTGAAATGAGTTATAAAAAACAAAAATTTACAGTAACTTAATTTGCTTAAAATTAATATTTTAAAAATCTTTGATTATTGAGTACATGAAAATAACATTTTTATATGTATGAATTGTATGTATTTATTTGATATGTAATATATTTTCTTTACTAACTTTGTATACTATGTGGAAATCTGTTATTAGTTCTGAGTTTATACACTATATCTGTTTGTTTACCTAAAATATGTATGTAGAACTGTTGATTTCTATAAAATTGATTTCTGTTGAAAATATAGACCACGAATAATACTATTTTATATGACAAACATACCTTGTATCATTTATTTATTTAATTTCAGCATTCCGAAGTTTTAAGAAGAATACTTTTTATGTTTAAATATGACCATAGTTTTCTTTGTTTTCACAGAAAACAAAAGTCGTAAACATAGAATCAAGAATAGTTCAGAAACCGCATACGCACATCAAACAGAAGGCGACTAAACTACTCATAAATGAGTAGGTTTACGTTTTGACCCATTAGTTTCTTTGTAGACGTCGCACAGTACGCAACTCCTGATTTAAATTCAACTATGCCGTGCTGTGTCCTTTTAAAGTGTTTAGTTTTTTATATGATTTCAATTCGCAGTATTATTTCAAAAGCATTTAAATCTGGCATTCATGAATACAAATACTTAAAATTTAAGAGTTTTTTTTTTTTGAATAACAGCTATATTATTATGTTTGTATGGCCAATTATTTTATTTCGACGATAAAATGATATTTGAAATCCATTTGAATATAAGATGAATGTACATAAAATTTATCTTTTTCAGTTATTACCCCATGAATAATTTGAACCGAGCTATACAGATTGAATAACTAGAGTTCTTACAAACAAAAAATATATCCATTGAATTATTTGATGTTTTTAATAATAAAATCTTTTTTATGAATAAGGGAAGATAAGTAAGCCTTTTTTCTCCTTAAAAATATATCTTTAACAAAATGATTTCTGTCAGAAATATTGCATTTCATCCTTAAGAAATAAGAGATTTCAGCATGGCTTCTTCACCCGAAGTCCGAAGTAAGAAAATACTGATAAAATTTCATTATTTTTTAGAAATAATTTCATAAGTTTTAAAAGGTGATTTAAAACCAGTTTAAAAAATCCTACAAAGAGTTGTACATTAATCGTAATTGATGAAGAAATAACAAAAGGACATTGAAATAAAAACAATAATATTATTAACATACACGCATTGTTTGCCTCATAATAATTCTTCTTTGCCTTGGAATTATTACATTTTTTATGAAAATGTTAGAAATAGTGTATCATTTCCTTAGAGTACATATATACTTTAAGATCATTTCTGTATTTCTTTTTTCAGACATATTCAACAAAGGAAATTACATTTCAAATTTTTATTATCAGACAACATCTTGACCATATGTAGGTACTATGAATAATATATTAACAAATTTAACCTTTTAAGTGTTTGTTAAAACCTTTTTGAAAAAAATCAAATACACTTGAGAGAATACAGATTTTATTTTATTTTATTTTATTAACATAAACGGCAAATCTGCCTTTTACAAATATTTTTAATATTAACATATTTGGCTTAATATTTTTTTTTCCTTCAAAAACATGAATATTAAAAAAAGATTTATAAAAATAAAATAAAAATCACACCAAAAATTATACAAGATTTATATTTAAAAAAATAACCTAAAAATTATACAGCATATTCAGTAGAAAGTTTAAATAATAAAACATTCTACAGTAAAACAACAAGAACATCATAATTACTGTTTCACACAGCTAGGCAAAGTGAACAAAAAACTGTACATGAAATGCATGAATAAATAAATATAATTACCTTTCATCATCTTTGAAAAAGTTCAAAAGGTTTGTTCTATAGGAACAATACCCTACACTAAATATATCAGATACGTGGGAATAACTATTGCCGAGTTCATGAAGTCTATTTAATACTGCATTACAAGTATACACTGTCCGTGAATTGTTGCTACAAAACGGTGGCAACAATTTTTTATAATATTTTCATTTTATCTTTTTATTTATCATATAATACTAAGTACAATACAAATTAACTATATCAAGGAGTTACTAAAACTCAATAAGGAAATAAATTAATGGTAATTTAAAAGTAGGTACACATTTAGAACAACAAATAACAAAGCAAGATAAATATATTTATTACTTAATATATCACAACAAAACATAAACCAAAAAACTTGAACAGTTTTTTACCTAAACAAAATAAATAATTAAACAATATTTTAAGTACGCCCAAATGTTTTTAGACAGGCTGGTTTTTCTTCCTAGAGAGTGATTTAGATACAAATTTGTTGGAACAGAAAATATAAATCTCACCCACATGATCATAGGCTTATTATATATATATATATATACTCGATTTTTTCATATTTTTATATTCATACACTCTCTAAACCACATATATGTAAATGGCAGAAATGTCTTATATAAATAAGTAAATAAATACATTAAACACATACATACACATACATATATATATATATATATATATATATATATATATATATCCATGCGCATACACATACATACGTACATAAAATACACAATTTAATTAATAAATATGCGAAACCTTATTGCCATTCGTTTTTTTTTTTAATATTCTTAATTTTTATTTTTTTTTATTTATTTTTTTTATTATATTGAAAACATATTATACATAATTATATACAATATTCCCAAGGAGTTTTTTTAAAAAAAAACTCATTTAGGGACATACAGATAATAATTTTTTTAGAGACGTTTTTAAATTTTAAACTATAATATTATTTAACAAAAGCAGAAAAATTAAAATTATGATATACTACAAATTAAATTTAATTTAATTAAACAAATTTAATTTCAACATCCAGTAAGAATCTTTAATCCACGGCAAGCATCAACCTCTCTGACTCCCTACGACGAATGTCATGAAAAGGCGAGGTTCCCGCTTTTCCACTATTCTGGCTAAAATATTATGGACCTTCTTGCCAACGTAATAGTGTTGCCTCAATTTCTTCACAAGTTTCTGTAGTTCAATTTTATTTATTAATTTTATGTTATTGGAAAGTATAGGAGATAAGTCTTTATATTTTCTCTTATTTTTTTTCAATGATGAATTCGTATTTTTTGTAATCTTCAATCGGACATTTTCAAACCTGATTTGGAAAGCAAAATTTGTATAACTATGCTAAATGTTAATACAAAAAAAAAATTAGTTATTACGGAATGTTTGCACTACAAATAATTAACAAAAATCAAAGTATATAGAATTGAAGTAACATAAATCCAATAAACAAATCTGTTCCCAGTATGTGGTGTTTACAAATATTTATGATTATTTTTAATAAACAGGATTTTCTTTAAACCCTGCCACATCCAAAACCACGATGATCAGTATAGGCAAGAAGACATATTAGCATATTTAAAAAAATATTTAGAACGAAGAAATTTTACTAAAATAAAATATTTAAAAAAACAAATGGTTGCTTACTTCTGCAGGGGAGAAGCGAGGGGGGCGCGGCCGTGCGGTTGACAGTGTATCAGGCTCCCCCCCCCACCCCCCTCGTTACACCCCTACAGGAGTAAGCAACCATATGTTTTATATTTATCTTTTATTTTTTAAGGTTTTAGTCGTTCTAAAAAATTATTTTAATGTGCCAATATGTCTACTTGTTGATACTGATCATCATGGTTTCGGATGTGACAGGGTTTAAAGAACACCCTGTATATACCATGTATACTTTGTTATTTTATGTAATACATATAATTCTACAATGAACATTCTGAACTTAAGACCACAATGTATGTATTCTACATAAATGTTACCAACTATGTTGCACACTGTAATCATTTAAATAAAAAACAATTAAACTTAATTCTAGTATATTATTTCTATACGTGTTAATAACTTGTGTTTAGAAATGAAACCTACTATTCTCTCCTTACAATGAAATAAGAAAACACAATAATTTAAACTGCATAAAATAAAGTATCTAAATCTAAAAAATTGATAAATTTCTTTTTCCTTGCTTGATTAATTGCTTGAAGAGTGACGAAAGATACAGTGTGGGACGTGCAAGGAGCTTTTATGAGTGGACGAGGATGCACGGGTCAAATTTTTGCGCTGCGAATGCTAACGGAGAAGTTTTTGGCAAAAAGTCAAACTATTCTGCGCATTTGTCGATTTGCAAAAAGCGCATGATAAAGTAGAAAGAATGAAATTGTGGGGCGTGTTGGAAAAGTATGGAGTAAACAATAAACTTATCCGTGCAGTATCGTCTCTCTGTGAGGAGAGTTCAGCGTGTGTAAGAGTTAATAGGGATTAACATCTCGGTTTGCGATCTCAAAAGGCGTGAAACAGGGATGTGTAATGTCACCATGTTTGTTTAATCTATACATGGACCATTACTGCAAAATAAAGTTGAGGATAATTTAATGTACAAATAAGGTGCTAAGTATTCGTAACTAGGTTATAATTAAAAAAATAATACAACAATGATACTTTATAAAGAATAAGTTTTTCAGAGCAAAACAAATACTTACATTATCTAAATAACACCTTTATTTTATCAGTTAGTTGGAAGAAGTTGCCATTCGGCAATCTATCCACCAATGTACAATTTATATTATGTACACGTAAAAATAAAGAAATAATAAAATATATATACAATACTGACACTCCGGAACGTGCCTGTGGGCCAGTGGGGTGGCTACATCCATAAATAAAAATAAAAATATACTGAATGTACCGTACCTATTGTATAAACATTTTTGTTACACATGTATTTGTATTTTATATTGGATTAAATAAATAAATAAAATATTATATTACTTTTATTTGCTTGTACATTTTTTTTTCATGTGTTAATTTTTGTGAAGTAAAACAGATGATAAGTATCTTCAAACTGATGATGATAATTAATAAAACCTTTATTGATGTGGGTGAAGTTCTCCACCAAATCGTTCCACTTACTAGAAAACACCTAAAATACTTTTTAATACATATACCTGTTAGTTTATCAATTGTGTGTCCAAAACATCGATGACATATACTGAATTTAACCACCGTCAAGCCTTGTACTAAGATTGAGAAATATTTTAATGAAATAGAAGAAAATTTTTGAGAGAGTAATATTGAAAGGAAAGCATACAACATATTTATTTATTTATTTTGTTCATTAACGCCCAAAAGGCTTTTACAAAAAATAATAATGAAATACATGCTAACATACTAAATTTGTGAAATTAGTTAAAAAGAACATAATAAAAAGTTTTACAAATTAAAAAAAAAAAAAAAAACAAATATAACAAAGGTATGCAAGAAGAAACAGTAATCATTTAAACAAAAAATGCAAAGATATAAGCTTATGAAATAAATTCTGTAAAGCAAACAATAAATAAAGTGTTACGGTAAGGAAGAAAGACATTTTTAAGTTAAATTAATAAACAAGCAAGCATATATTATCACGAAAAAATAAGGAAAAAAAATGTATCTATGAAATGCGTATTTGCCTTTACTACAATGCAATTTGATATAATAGTAAAAAATAAAAAAACAAATATATGGTAATAAAAATAAACAAGTAAGTATTTATTTAATTTATGGAATTGAATTGTCAATAATAGTTTGACGAATACAAATAAACTTGATATTGTGGACTTATAAGATAGTAAATAATTGGACAGAATGTCTGCAGCCGTTCCATAACTGTTACCTATGCAGTCTCGGTATTAATTAATTGTTTTGTTGGTTGGAAGAAGTACTGGAGCAATGAAATAATAAATTACTCCTAGTGTTGACAGCAAGTACTCTAAAATTAATCAATTCAAGTATTATATTGTGGGTATACTGGCAAAAAACGTGAACTCGAAAATTTGCGGATTCGACTTAATAATGCAGTTTTGTAAAATTTTTAACGCTCTACAAACTGGCAAAATACTCTAAGTCATATTAAATTTCATAGATCTGTAGTTTTCAAAATAAATTTAAGGTTAATTCGTATACCGGGCATTTTTATTCAGGCTAAAAAAAGCTTTAAATAACTTAATATTTACTCAATATAAAATTTAGAAACGGAAAAAACATGTTCTTAAATAAGCAATTAACATCTAAAAAAGTATAATGAAAGATTAAAATTGAAGCAAAACTTAAATGCTTGAATTCTCAAAATAGGGATTTGAGAGTTAAAGTTTTTTGCCAGTATACCCACGATATAATAAATAAAAGAAATTGCAGTGAAAAAACACGTTTTGATATCCACTTTAGAAAATTGAAAATCGAAATTATCTTCGACCAGCAATTTTCAATATGTTGCCAGTTGAAATTAGACACGAAGAAAAATGACATTTTAAAAGATTGGTTACGAATTGGGTTAGCGCAGATTTGGAAATATGTACCCACAGGGTGTATTTCACATAAAAACAGTAATTTATTTATAATTTTAATATATTTTTATAGCATGCATTAATTTTTATTGCGTACTTTTTATATTAATGTGTGTGTGTGTCATAACATTAATCTATCTTTTTTGTATTTGTACAAGATTTAGATAAATATTTATAAGAGTTCTGACTCAGCACGAAACATTTAATAATCATGAAAATAAATTAACGTGTAAAAATGAAATTAAATGGGTGTAAATATAAGTTTTGTCCGTTTTTTCCGAATTTGAAAATGAGCACGAAAAGTTTAAAAACAAATAATGGTTATACGTCATTTGATGGGAAATTTTCTACTCCTTAAAATAATGTGTTTGCTTTTACGTAACGCATATTATTTTATTTTATCACAAGCCTTCAAAATTTAATGTCATTTCAGACACCTCTTTATGTTCGCGTATAATAATCGAGGGAATAAAGCTGTCAAAGCCGCTCGATGTATTTGCGCTCTCAACGGTGAAGATGCTGTGAATTAATCACAAATTTGTTGTAAAATAATAAAAAAAATACATGAATGACTGTTTTGCTGTAATTTTTTGTTGTTGTATCCTCTAGTTCTCTTTATTTGAAAAAATGGACAAGACTTATGTTGAAAAAATGAAAATACAGATAATTTTTTGATTATGTGGTTCAATGTGCATATGTTTACATTATATTTTATTATCATAGTTTGAATATATGTATAATTAAAAATTACACATGTTACCAGGCTCTATTATGCTCACGAAAGAGCATGTTGTAAAATCATATTATTGTTTTGAAATACATATTCTTCTTTTGCTTTCTCTAGAACTGCGTCCTGCTATTGCTCCCACCATCTTTTTGGTAGTCTTCCGAGGGATCTGCTGCCAACTGCCAACTGCCAGCTGGTATTGGAACTGCCACTTTATTTACCACTCCTGAATCTGCTCTCTTCAGAAACATCTTTTTGATTTTCCCCATCGCACAACATCTTCGATGCCGCAGATTCTTCTTATTTCAGAGTTTCTTAGCCTGTCTCGGATTGTCGTTCCCGTAATGGGTCGGAGAGTTTTCATTTAACTCGTTCTTAGGGGGTTTTTTGCTCTAGAAGTTTCGGCTTTTGTTTTAATGCTGTATGTCATGATAGGTCTAATGCAGGTTTTATAAACTCGTAATTTGCTCTCCTTCAGAATATGTTTGTTTTTCCATACAACAATTTTTAAACATCCAGCCACAACGGCGGCTTTATTTACTTCTTCATAGAGTTCTTTGCTGCTGGATATCTGAACACTCAAGTACTTAAAGTGCATTTTATTTATTTATTCATTTATGTATTTTACAGTTTTAAAATGTACAATGTTTCTTTGTTTCAGGTCCCAACTAGCTAAGAAGTTCTTGTGTTTAGGAAGGACCTTCTTTTTTGCATGTGTTTTTTTTTCATTAAATGAAGCTTAAAAAATTCAAAGAATAATAATAACATAAAAAAAATCAATATAAATATAAATTAGAAAACATGCAGCTGATTATCAGAAAAATTGAGTTGTAAATATAAATTAGAAAATATACCATTGATAGTTAAGAAATGAGACATAATTATTATAAATTAGAAAACAAACCGATAATAATAAAAATTAAAGCATAAATACAAATTATAAAATATAGTATTAGTAATTAAGAAATAAAACATAAATATAAATTGAAAAACATACCGACAATATTAAAAATTGAAGCATAAATACAAATTATAAAATATAGTATTAGTATTTAAGAAATAAAACATAAATATAAATTGAAAAACATACCGATAATAATAAAAATTGAAACATAAATATAAATTCGAAGATATACCGATAATTATTAAAAAATTGAAAAACAAAGAGAAAAACAAAATTTAGAGAATATTCCATTTATTGATTGCTTTTCTTAAAATTGTTTATTGCAAGTTTGCATCGTTCTGGCTGTCTTGAGGCTACTATGTTCTTCGTTTGATATTTTCATTTTAAATCGTTGAGAGGATGTGTGGGATTTGTACAATAATTTTTGGACATCATCTTCGGAGTCTGCTATTAGTACAGCAACATCTGCGTAGCACATTACATCTTTCTCTATGTCTCCCGTAGTATATATCAATTTCACTGACTTGATATCCTAAATTATCTTATCCATAATGAAATTGAATAAAAAACGGCTTAAGCTGTTCTTATGTCTAATGCCGCCTGCAGTTTTGATTTATTTTGATGATTTATATAATTTTTGCTACACAAAACTGATAAATGGAAAAAAAAAACATCTGAAAGTAAAAAAAAACAATGATTGCTAAAATAACTGATTTGTTAAATTAGTATTATTAAACAATAAAATACATAGGTTTCTTAACATCCATAATATCCATATTTCTTGGAGATTATAATATCCAGTTATTAGTTAATAACGATTCAGTACGCAGTAATTTAAGTAAGGCGTATAAATATTATGTACGGTACGAATACAATAATATTTTTATAAATACTTGAAATTTACCATTTAGAATTAATCGGTATTTTATTAAAATCAAAACGACATTCCATAAGAGACGAGGAGTCTCTTTGAGGAAGAAATATGGAATTCTAGACAATAGTTATTTGGCTCAGACTGTTTTAAGTAATCACTCTATAATATTCTCCATTCTGCCTATGCTAGAACGTCGTAGTGAAAGAACTTCCTCCACATACTCAAAACCGTTTACAAAGCATTTGGTCTTCCCTTCGGTTTTTTGTCAACAAACTAACGAGTTACTCTTTTGAAATTTTCAATTTCGTATATCGCGATTTCAATTGAATTATACTCAACTTCTTTCACTACGCTTTCACTGTGAGTTAGACAAATCATATGAAGGGTCTTTGTCGGATACTGTCATTCATCTTTATAACCATATTGCAAACACGATTGGCAGCAAAAAATGATTTGTATCACAATACCTTATGTCCCTTGTAGTAATTATATAAATTTAATAACATCGGATAAGATAAGTATCATCATTATTTTAAAATCTGAATCTTAGCCTGAGACTTATCTTCACTCGATTTCGTATTTCAGGGTTTTTACCAGAGAACAGCCATCGAGTCAAAAACATTTGTTCAGAGTTCTGTTTCTATTTCACACGCTGATTCATATTTTTCTTCCTCCCGGACACAGAATATAAAATACAGGTAGAAAATAACAGTTTTATTTTTCTTGCCTTTACTGACCTAGTTGTCCTTTGTCAACTGCATTAGTATACCATTAATCGGTAGGCAACACAAAAAGGCGGCGAAATTAGCACGGCTTGACGCTATAGAGCATAATGGTGGCTCCATTAATTAATAGAAATAAAAATAAAATCAACATGCGTAATATGCTACCGATAGTTTTGTTTTTTTAAATATATTTTATTTATTCATTCATACAAATACATCTACAATAATAACGTATCCCAAACTCTATGTGGCCAGGGGCCCAATACAATGGAAACGCGATCTTTGTTTAGTTTTTTTATATTTTACTTTTTGTGCTGTTACATGTTCACTTAATTGCCATACTTACTAGTTCTTTCCTCAATGTATTATTATTGCTATTTTTAAAATGATTTTTTATTATTAACTTTTTAAAATCATTCTTATGTTGTTGAAATTCCATTTGTCGATGCGTTTTGAAGCTGCAAGACTTTTTGTGATGTTAGCTATCGTATTATTTTTATCATATTATGTAAATGTTATCAACTATCAAATATCTAAGTTTAGTAAATGGGGTCTAGAATTTCAACCGTCCATGCGCTCAGTAGCTGCAAGACTTGTTGTTATCTAACTTCTAATTTTATAAATTTGCTTTTTATTTCATTTTTAAAATATAACTTAAACTCTAAACTTCATTGTCAAATAATTTTTTTTAAAATAAAAATGTAAATAGGGGCTAGATTTCTTATTGTCCATGCGCTCTGTAGCTGCAAGACTTTTTGGGAAATTTATTTATTGTACAGCGCCCTTGAGGTGTTTTTTACATAAAAGGCGCTGTATAAATTATCCAAACATTATTATTAACATAATAACGTGGTATAATCGATGTTACATCGTTACATGGACAAGTAAAATTCAATATTCTGACTCGTAGGTTGAGAAACAATGAAGTACTGTTTATCAATCAGCATAGAACAAACTATGGCCTTAATTCTCTAATGACCCGTCTTTGTCGTATTATTAACTCAAGACAAGATCTAGACTTTTTTGGTTTAAGTTTACAACGATTTAAACGAGCACTAAATAAATAGTCCAGATCTTGTCTTGATGTCCCTTATGTTTGTCAATGCTTCTTTTCCTTTTAAAAAAAATATTTTAACTATTCTTTTATTGTTATATTTAAAACCCGTAAATTGTATACATAGACAATGTCCGTTATAAATAAATAAATAATAGAAAGTTAAAGCACGTACGTAATCAAATAATAGCAAAAATAAAAATTAAATATTACTACATAAACATTCATATTTTAAAGAGCATCTAGACAACACGCTTAATAGTTTATAAATTTTTGCAATATCTCGCAGCAGTCTCCTGCAATGGTCTCTTTCCTGAGACAAAATCCTGACTTGTACACTCCTGAAAATGGCTATTGTTTTGGAGAATTAAAAATGTTTATCCAGGACATTGAACACTCTTGGGGCCACAAAGGAGAAATTCCTCTGAGCAAACGTTGTACGTGTTTTTGGAATTAGATAATTCAAATTACAGGAAAACCACGTACGAGCATTCTGCTGGGATCTCCTCTTGTAGCCGCGTGGCCAGAAATATGTCAATGACTCTTTTTGAAAAATTGTCTAATGTCCAGTACCTTCATTAATTTATTGAAACAATGTCTCAGCATTTACTAAGCATTACTCTTAGTATTTATTTGTGTACGTTTATTACGTAAGATAATTGAAAAACTACATAAATTAATAAAATCTAATAACTAATGATGTTTAAAAGTAAATTATAACTCTGACTAATACTATATATAGTATTTACATGCACTGTAATTGAACTAATACAATAAAGCATATCATTGTCAATTGCGTGCAAAGACAATATTAATTGCAAAAAATATGAAGTCAAATATTTTTTTTTCTATTCGTAAACATTACTTTTATAACTAAAAAAACATTTTTAAGCTTTGCCTTTCTTTTTAAAGTGTGTTAAATATTTAACTAAAAAAAAAATTGTCACAATTTCGTATTGTCATTTCGGTCTATCTTCGTTAATCCATCTCACCTTAACGCAATCATAACAATATTTCGCTCTCGTTCCCTCTCATACGATACGAATGAATGTACGAAACGAATTAGTTACAGAACAAGGCCACAGTATTTTTCTGCACGATTGCGAATAAATCTAAAACATATATTTACTTTCTTTCTGTGGCAGGGGTATTCATTTAATAAAAAAATATATATTCATTATGCTTTACGATTTTTTTTGCGTACTAAAAATCAAACTATGGATGCCGCAATTTTTTTTTACTGCCATTATAGAATTTTGACGTATTTTCATTAAAATACCCCACTTTTGATCCAAATAGCTCAACTCAAATAAAAGACACATTTAAATATCATAAATAACATCCATAAAAAAAACTAATAAAATTCAAATTTAGGAGAAAAAAAAATCATCAATATATATTTTTTTAAATTGCATGCACAGAATAATCCAATAGAAACACATAATGAATGCAGTAGATTTTAAAATTTGATTTATTTGATTTTCTTATTTATTTACATACATAAGTTTATTGTACATTATTTGAGACATAAGTCCCAACTTCATGGGATTAAAAGTCCTGTGTTGAAATGGGACAAGCAATTAGTTGACACAGACACATGAGTATATGACCACAAATATAGGATCAGAAACAAAAAAAAATATTTAAAAAAAACATTTATATGGCTCATCAATATGGTAAACAGTAAACTCAAACATTCGGAAAATAATCAAGGAGTTTCCTACTCAAATTCCTCCCACTAAGGAAAATCCAGTCCTTAACTCCTTTCTTGAAAATAGTTTTTATCCTAGAGAGATTAATACGCTCTTTCAAAATATTGAACACTCTCGGTGCGGTAAATGGAAGATGTCTCTGATCAAAAGTCGGTTTTAGGTATGACATAGTTCGTGCTCTGGGAAAACTTCGTACGGACATTTTGCTGGGACTTCTTCTTATTGTTCGACCAGAAGTGTGTAAGTGCTTTTTTTAGGTACAGTTGTCTCATATCAAACACCTTCATGTTTTGGAACAACTGTTTTGATGTTGGAGGTATGTTGGAGGGCACCGGAATATCATTCTCAATAATAATTTCTGTGAAATTATAAGAGGCTTTAAAAATGGATGCCGCATAACCTCCCTAACCAGCTATTTCATAGGTTGCAGTGGATTGAAACAAAGCAAAGTACATACTTCTAAGATTGCCAATATTCAGAAGATTGACTGAAACGAACGATTTAAAATATCTATTATATTGATAATATATTTGAGACACCATTTGTTTTACTAAATTTTATTTTATTTTTTATTTTTTATTTTTTTAGGGAAATCAACAGTTCTACATACATATTTTTAGTAAACAAACAGATATAGTGTATAAACTCGGAACTAATAACAGATTTCCACATAGTATACAAAGTTAGTAAAGAAAATATATTATATATCAAATAAATACATACAATTTATACATATAAAAATGTTATTTTCATGTACTCAATAGTCAAAGACTTTTTAAATATTAATTTTAAGAACATTAAGTTACTGTAAATTGGGCGGGATAAGGACAAAAATGCTTGAAGAGAGGATAAAGAGGGGAGGGGAGATGTACATATTTATTATTATAATGTCTACTAAGTTACATAATTCATTTTTAGTGTAAATTTTAAATCCGACAGAGTAATGTTTGTGTAATCTATATTTTTAAATTTTGTATTGTACATTGAAAAAGTCCTACGAAAAAAAGTATAAGTAACGTATTTGCAATATATTTTTTGATTTATAATAATTGTTATTATGTCATTTGTGTATTGATGTGTGTACAATATTTATACATAAATCTATGTATTGTTTTTTACTATATAAGAGTCCCGACCTGGAAATTGAAAATTAAAAACATGGAAATTCAAATTGTCCAATAATGTAATCGTATATTATGTATAAATAAATAAATAATACATTATGTACATCGAAATCTTAGAAGATAAATAAATTAATTTTACCCCCTAGGACTAAGGGCGTCAATCATGATCGATCGATATTTTAACTGAAATAGAGAACTTTTCTGAATAGAGGAAATAAAAATCTAGGCATTTACAGGGCTAATGTTGTCATTGGTATCACCTATCATTGGGTGATAAAAGTGCAACATTCACAATAGTGCCCATGTTCGGACATCTATATTTCTTTAATACTTCCATTCGTTGTGAAGTAAATGAGCTGAAACCTTTATTCAATTTGGTGAGTTTGATCTGAATTATTTCACACACTAGACGATGTATGAAAATACCTAATAATTTGAAAAACCTCTTTTTCTTTTATCTCTCTGATAAGAATCCTAAATAACGTAATCGAGTAAAAGTAAGTTGGCTCTTAGTTTAGTGGATGGCCCGTTTGTTTACCATGCTCGAGGTACTCAGTACGATTCCTTGCGCTTAAAGGGACTTAAAATATTTGTTTTTCAAGGCGGTTCTACACCGTCATATTTTATTAATTCTGCACTGGCACTAAAGCGTAAGACTGATCATTTTATCTTCCATAAAACAAAAATGATCTAGACACTCTGCTATTGGAGTGTTTATGTACCACTGGGTTTGGAATGGGAATATGACAAATAAGTTGGTTTAGTCAACTTTATTTTGAGAATGAAAAAAAAAAGTGTTTTTTTTAATTTTTTAATTTGATTTTACCCCCTTAGCAGTACATTAAGATTTGTAAATAGATACTTAAACTGAGATATGGATTTTTAATTAAAAAAAACTCTTTATTCCGTTCTCATTTTTTTTTCTTTTTCATAAAACGGGCTGTCTATTTGTCAGTAATTACACTAAACATATTTTTTTAAACATCAAATAAGTGAGCGGCCTCGAGCTTGAAAACATGTTTGCCTTACAGAAATTATAAAAGATTTGTCATCTGTAATTATTTTGAAACAATCTTATATAAAGGAATGATCTTTGCGTATTTTTATTTCATTCACGATATTTCTTAAGAGCCACTAATATGAAGTTAATTATTATTATTATTTTGAGTGTTTTATTAGTATCTGTTTACGTAAGTAGCTACATAAATATTTATATTTATTAACTTAGCTATAATTACTGTAATGTACTTTGTTGAGGAGTGCACGAGGTGTGAAGGATACCTCGTCCTGGGAGGAGGAAAATTGAGTGATTGGACTGTATTGTTGGGGACGGAAGGTTGCGCAACTCCACTAACTGCTGATGGTAAGGCGTGATGAGTGCTGGAACCCTGGTGAAGCTGGCGGTCGTAAGACGCTGGCACAGCTTGCGGTCAAAATGGACGCTGGCACAGCTAGCTTGATGAAAGATTTGTTAAGCACTTCACTCGTCAAACGTTATTTGTGTGCTGCAATTTTGATGTTGTTACCGGCACTCAGACGTAGAATTATTGTTGCGTGGAGTGCGCTAGGAAACGAGGAGAATGAGTAGGTAGATAGGGATTTAGTTGAGAGCTGGTCCGAACATACCTATTGCGTATAAACTGTAGGTACTAGATGTATAAAAGTAGATAATTGAAAAAAACATTTACCATTTGTGAAATTTATTAATAAAAAAATAATTAAATAAATATATCGGAAATCGTATTGATAAAAACTCCTTAGAATAAAATGTGTGTGTGTTTTTATAAGTTTATTAATGATTTTTTCCTGATATTATATTACTGGTTTATTCAATTTTTTTAGTAAAAAGAATAAGCACTCTGGCGGACTTATTGTTAAAAGCAATATCTTTTAGCCAACACAATAATAGACTGAACAAAAGAAGTAATCATCATCATCATTCCTTGTCCGCCCCCTAGTTGTGTCCTTAAAGAGCCTTCTTGCATCTCTATCAACTGCCAGCTTCTGTGCGACGTCCAGGACATCGAGAACCTGATGCCTTGTAAAGTAGGCAAGCGTGGTTTAGTGTCTCATGGGACATCCACAGTATATGGCCCAGCCTCCGCTTGATGACAGCTGTCACTGGAGTTTGCTTCGTCCGTTCTCTTATTACTTAATTCCTTACAAAGTCAAAACACCACGAACCCAAGATTCTTCTGAGACTGATTCTCAAAACTCAGATTTTTGCTGTTCTGGGCCTATTAAGGTGCCAGGATTCGCATCCGTAGAGGAGAATAAGTAATAATTTACAGGCGTTATATGGGCGGTATTTGGATTTCACTGAGTAAATATCAGATCTCCAGACAGCTTTCAGTCGGTTGCATATGGCGCCTGCTATTCCTAGCAGCACACTCAGTTTAAAAAATAAATAAAAACATTTTCTGAAACATACACGACCCTTTCTATAATTTGGTTTGACGATTTTGAAATGTAACATATTGTAGTATATTGGTTTTGCAATATTGATTTTTAGACCCGTGCATGCGAAGTACCTACTTAATTTTCTACGGTGACCAAAATAAGAGTTAGTAAAAAAAATTTACTATAAAACAAATTTTATATCATAAAAAAACCTAATTAATTAAAAATAACACCAGTTTTTCAATGGAATGATGGGAAGATAGGCTTGCACTTATTAACTTCAATAAAATTACATTACATTTAAACTTATTTCAACAGAGAGGGAAAACATTTTTGAGAAGGGAATATCGAAGTATAGGCATTTACAGGGCCTATGACTTGTCATTGGCTGGTTTAAGTGGCCACTTAAGACAGGTCATAAGTCCTGCAAATGCCTTGACTTCCATATTCCCTTCTCAAAAATGTTTTCCTTTCTGTTGAAAAAAAATTGATTAACTCCCTAGAAAATTCAGCCAGTCTGCAAGCATTTGGATATACTCAAACATTGTCAAACTTACATTATGTTATACACATTAAAGAATGTGTAATCAGGCAATGGATTTTAAAGGAGTGAGAAAGAGGAAACAAGAAAAAAAAATTGTTTTTAATAAATTGCCTTTCAAATGGCAGAAATACCATAGAGGGGAAAATAAATTGATCACTAAACGTAAGTTACGAGATAAAAAAAAAACAAGAATGATATAAAAATAACAGTCCTTTTGAATTGCCAGCATGCAACTTGTCAGCAGGTGATATGATTAAAAACAATATCTTAACCTGAGTCCAGGCGGATAAAAAACACAGTGAAATGGAACCAGAACCCTGGATGAGTGTTTCAGACACGACGGTGGCTCTCGAAAATAGCTCTCTTTGGAATTGAGTGGATATAAGTTCGCCTAGTTGTGTAATTGACGCGTTTCCATGCCATATTCAGGGTGGAAGTGATATATTAATTTTACGGGGTTGTTTGAACTACGTTATTTTATTGTTCCTGGACTAGCACCTGTAGTGTAGGATGATCTCCTTGCCTTTATTAAACATATGTTCGAAATACGTTGCATTTGCAGAAAGAGTAATACCGATTATGATATTTTTTTATTCGTCCCAACTCACCTCAAGACTTTGGTTTCATAGAGTTGGGTCTTGAGTCTCAATAAATGTACAGAAATTAATCTATTTATGTTTGTATTCGAACACACGTCTCCAAACTGATTGAAAAAAAAAACATCTCATTGAATATTATGTTAGAAATATCTTTTTTGCTTTTTTCCTCCCTTCACAAATTGTTATTTGCATACCCTGTTTTTTAGGAGCTATAAAATTATATCGTTTATTTTAGACAGCATTGTGGTCTTAAATTTGTGTTCAAGACCACAATTGAGTCCAAAAAGGACAAAATACAGGAGCCAAATAATCCATAAAACCATTATCAGTTTTTTAAAGTTTTTTTTTCGTTTTAAAGATACGTTTTAATAAGAGTTTTGAATTAAAAAGTAGCTTATTTTTATGCTGTCCTGCAGCACTAAAATAGATACTGAAAAACTGTTTTAAGATAACATTGTAAGACTAATTTCTACAGAAAAAAACGCATTTTTGAATTATAAATTTTTTACAAAAGTATTTTGATTATGTCCAAATTTTGGACAAAGCTGGATTTCGCTCCCCATGAAATATTAAGACTAAAATTTATTACAATAGAGTTTATCTTTCTCATTTTTTTTTCTTTAACTGTTGAAATAAATAAAATGTTGGAAAGAGGAATGTTGGCATTTTTTTTATTTTTTTTATTTAATTTATAAAGTTTAACAATTTTTTAAACAAAATTACGCTGTAAGTTTATCTCTAATTGATCTAGATGCTCGTGTTAGGAAAGGGAGTTTGTTTTATGATTATCGATAATTCTGATTAAATTATTATTATGTTAACTTTAAAAATCAGTTATGTAGGATTTTACAACATGAAATGTAATCTGTTATTCGTTTTTTTCCCGTCTAAGTGCAATTGAAGAAAAATAACTTGCAATGTATTCTGTGTCAACGTTTCGCCATATTCATCATTTGTTAAAATAAAGACTAGTGAAAATATTTGAACGCTTATAGATCACTAATTCAATGATTTTTTTATTTTAATTAATGTTTAAAAAAAATATTACAGGGAAACCCAATAATACAACAAATACACGACGCATGCGCAGCTGAATCTGGAGTTGATGCCAGTAAGTGACTTTTGATTTTATACTAAGAAAGAAATTATTTCTACAAATGCTTATCACAAATATTAAAGCCTATCCTTCTTTAATCCTTTTTTTAAAAAGGTTCTACATCGATATAAAAATATCTCCTTACTTTAATAAACTCCCTAGGGGTTAAATCCAGTATTTATCAATAAAATATTGAATAGACATAAAATATTATTGTATTTACACGTGTGTATTTGTTTATAAATTTGAATCATCATTATAAAACCCTTATCTGTATCCAGTTGTGCATAGGGCACTGCATTGTTAAATAAAATGCAGCGTATCTCGATTATACGTTACAAGGAAGGTAAGGTGAATAATTTTGAATAGGTTCTAAAGCCCACTATCCACGAACAATAAAATACTTCGTTAAAGGGATTCTAGAGCCCACTATCCACCCGCAGTGGTTATAGAGTCCTGGTGAACTCTGTCAGCTGCACTATATAGCCTGGAATAAAATAAAATAATTATAATAATAATAAAATAAAATTTTACTGGAATAAAATAAAATAATAATAATAATAATAATATAGAGGAAGGTGAGTAAAAATATTCCCAAGGAATACAAACTTATGGCAGATTATTAAGCGGGAAGGAATATGTATGGAAAGAGGTTAAGACGTCGTCTCTATTCTTCTGGATCCCATCAATGCCTCTTCTTTTATTACATGATTTTAATGTGTTTTTTTATTTTAATCGTATTTTTCTTTTCTTTTTACAAGTACTGATAAATACTGATTTGACACAAATGTACTTTTATTTTTGTTTGTTGTGTATTTAATAATAATAAAGAAAACTATAAATAGTTAATAATTAACGTTTATTTGTGAACGTTGAATTTTTATTGGGATTGGTTATTTTTTTCTTGGAATGTTTTTTTATTTTTTTATTGCGCTTTTTGATATTTTGGATATTTTTTGTTTTTTTAAATTATGCTTCTTAATATTTCGGATATTTCTGTTTTCATTTTCTTTTAATATTTTTTTAATAATAATATTAATAAAACTTAATTAACTATAGTAGAAACAATTTGATAACCACGAGGCTGACTACACCAAAAGGTTTTAGGTTCGATCCTCAATGTGGTTAATATGAGATATTTATTTAAAGGGGTGTTTTTACACAAAAATATTTCATAGACTCTGGACCTGAAGCGTAAAACTCACCATCTTATCTTCATGTAATAAAAAAATATGAAGATACACTGCGATTTGTATATCATTGCAGTGCTCTATGCATCATTAGGTGAGAAAAGAGACTGATGATCAATAATTTTTTTTATATTAATTTATTTTCAAAAATTTTTTTTTTTTTTTTAGGTTTTATAAATAAAGCAAACGAGGGTAATTTCCAACCGGACCCAAATTTTAAATGCTATACAAAATGTGTAATGAAAATGTTCAATGTTGTAAGTATTAAAATTACCTTATAATTCTGTATCGGAAAATTGAAAGTAAAAATGTGTTTTCTCACACGCGGTAAAAATTTGTGCATTTAATTGGCGAGGTTTTTAGAAAGTATTCGAAAAACTTTGTAAAAATGACTTGAATAAAAATAAACTACTATGACGTACTACGTCATAGGTTCAGGAGAACAATAACAAATCAATTATAGCGTTGTTATGTGTTGTGATAACTTTCCGGTTTCCAGGTAGCCGTGTTTAACGTTTAACGTGCTTTGACAGGAACGGGGTTCTCCTTTTACATGTCGGAAAAACTCATCACAGGCGGAGTAATTTCAAAGTTTTAGAAATCGTGGCGATAATAATAAGGTACATGAAAATAAAATTAATTAGTTTTTTCTGAGTTTGAAAGTTTATTAACAATAAAAATAAATAAAAAAAGAGAAATAAATTATTTTTTTCGGTAAAAACGGGAATGTTATTTAATACCTGGGTTTTTCAACCTTTTTCAATTCGTGGCCTTTTTAAGAGTTAAAAATCTGGCGACTCTTTGAACCTATATTTAACTGTACTACTTTAATATTATGTCCGCGATTTGAACATCGTTTTTAATTTTCTTTCAGTGTTTTTTACCTTTTCCTTTCTAACCAATTGCCCTTGCGCTTTACGACTGCGCTACAGGAATAATTAAATTTACTATTAACATATTACAACAGAGATGAAGAACATTTGAGAGAAGGTAATATGGAAGCCTAGGCATCTACAGGGTTTATGGCCTGTCATTGGCTGCATTAAGTGACCACTTCACACACCGTGTAACATTCACCATTCTGCCCACATTTGAACATTTATATTCCTTTAATTCTTTCATCTGTTGATGTTTATGAAGTCAGTTAAGATTCATCTAATTGAATTATTTCACCGCTCTTTAACATCACAAACATCAACAGATGAAAGAATTGAAGGAATATAGATGTTCAAATGTGGGCAGAATGGTGAAAGTTACAGTGTGTAAAGTGGCCTTTTACACCAGCCAATGACAGGTCACAAGCCTTGTAGATGCCTAGACTTTCATGGTACCTTTAGTAAAATGTTTTTCATCTCTGTTGTAAATGTTATTATTAACAGCTCCCAGGGAGTTCAATCCAGTATTTGTCTACTAAAATTTGTACAAACTCAAAATATTGTTCGTTGAATTCATGTTGTATTATTAGTGTCCATAACTACCGTTAATCTTCGTTATTCACCATATATCAACCTTTCTGCAATTGCACTCCTTTTATGTTTACAATTTAAACAATATATATAAAAAAAATTAAATGAAATATTTGTCTAGGTACTTTGTGTAGGTTAAAATATTTTTTATAATTTTTATTTCAAAATTATTTATAAACCTTTACGGATTACATTAATTTAACATATTTTTTCTTTTGAACTTGTAGTCTAATTGATCTTTTTAGGGTATGTAAAATCTATTTCTGTTTTGAATATTTTTTTCATGCAAGTATAAATTCAATATTTGAAAAGGTGATGAAAACTAGGAAAAAATGTAACCTTTAATAAATTTTAATTAAAGTTATATTCGATTAAAAAATATATGCCATAAAAATATACCTTGTTTTATACCGGGTTGTGGTCCCGTGGTAGTATAGAGAACTCACGGGCCAAAAGTCCGAGGTTCAAATCCCAATCATCCACAACTCGATGTCCATTTTTCCAGCACTAGTTATTTACGACTTTCGGAAAATGGTCTGGAAATTTAAATATTTGAGTTAATAATAGGAATTTAAGTATTAAAAAAAAAAATTAAAAATATGTTTATTTTCTAACATTGTTTATACAATCTGTGAAAATCTGATATAAGTTCTAAGCGCTTGCAATATTTTTACATATTTAACTATAGATAATATGTGGAACTGGTATTTTTTTAATAAATAAAAAAATCTACATAGTACTTAAATTAACATTATTAACAATCGTTTATTGCGCAATAAACGATCAAACACTATCAAAGTGGTTTATCATGCTCTTGAACAGTCTTCTCTTTCTTATGGAATAATTGGATGGGGGGGAGCATATTAAAATCATATTAAGCCTTTAAAAACCTGACAAAAATTAATTATTAAAATTATGCTTCACAAAAATTCAAATTTTCCTTCCAACCAATTATCTCAGGAAGCTGAACTTTTGAAGCTACGAGAAATCTATTGCAGAAATGTCTGAAAAATGTTTTTATGCGCGAATTTATTTCCTGAAAATGTTAATAGATCTAGTCGAAGATCCAGACTCGGGCAAAGACATTAATTTTTCATAGCTTCAAATTAATTAATGCATCTCATATGGACAGTATAATAGATATTTTAAAAAAAATATATATTTCGATTTAAAATTTCGTTGAAATCCTGGATAAAAAAAAACAGATTCAAATAACTTCTTTTTTTATGAACAGAATATACTTTTACTATTTTTTTTTTTTTTTACAACAAAATTATGTTTCAATATCAAGACTCATTTTTTAACTTATTGATATCTATTGTATTCTTCCAGTAGTCTTTATTTTAATTAAAAATAAAATGTATACCCACACATAGGCCATGCCTTTGTGGGATTTTTTTTTGTAAATGTAATATTTTTTTATATTTTTATAATAAATAAAAAAATACCTCTTATTCGCTAGAAATTATCACTTCATTCAATTGGCCCACCGCCCTCGGTTACATGGAATTTTTGTAAACTGTATCGAATGCCCACGTGTAAAAAAACATATCCAAAACAACTCATATAAATTAACATTACTAGAAACTGAATGCTTTGATTTTATATTTCAGATTTCCGATGACGGTGATGTAGATGTTCCAGCCATGACGTCATTAATTCCACCAGATTTGATGGACACCATTCTCCCTGTAGTTCACAAATGTGAACTTATTAGTAGTAAGCACGTAAAACCAATTAAGCGGCGAAGTGCCTTATTAGAAAATCGACCTCATGCAAAATGATGTCCATGGTGGCAAAATATATACCCATTGCAAGATACCAGTATTAAAAATAATATCATCCTGATTTTTTGTGACCAAAATTTTTAAACCGTTACGAACTATTTTAAACAAAACTGGGCGCCATGGTCTTTGTGGATATTGGCCACTGGGTGTATGATACGCCTCCATTCCTGCTTATCCTTGGACAAGTTGTGGGCAGTATTTAAAGAGGACACCGTTAGATATATTTTTTTTGAATCCATCTTAGTATTACAAGAGGTCTCGGGTTCAATTCCAGGCACGGTTGTCATGAACTATTTATTTAAAACGGTGATTTTTCACTAGAATATTTCATAGTTCCTGGACTGGTACCTAAAGCGTACGACTGATCATCTTACCATCGTGTAACAAAAACAGATGTATGATTTTTTTTAAATATGATAAAACCTACATAGATGAGCATGAACTACATAGGTGCTAGATTTGATTTATTTGATCGTTGGATTTTATCAAAGCAGAATGATGAATACTTCATGTTTTTATTTCAGAGGGTAGCGATTTGTGCGACACCGCATACAATCTACAAAAATGTTATCAATCAGAAGCACCAGGAGTAAGTCAACTTAAAATTTAATTACCTTTCAATGCCTTCATTAAAAAATGCTCATTTGCCTTAAAAAATATGCGAGTTATGTAACTTGATCTAAATAATATTAATTCAACAACGAAACTTTTCAGTTTTAGAGACTTTTTGTTTATGTTTTGCTAATTCTTTTTTCGTTTGATTTTCAGCACTATCACTTGGTTTAATAAGAAAATCGATTGGTGAAAAGGGAGTAAAAGGTCAGGGGGCTTGGCGTGCGTTTTGTTAAAAATGTATCAATTTGTTTCATTTGTCACAATTAACGATAAAAATACATTAACACAAAATAATAAAAAATATCACTCATATACTGATGTTTCATTTATTTATGCATTTATGCAAGATTTTAATTCTGGTTCGATAAAGTGCTGATAAAGGTAAACAAATACCGACACAATGAGATATTAAAAGAATAATTAGGAAATGATACTTAGTCCATTATTAAATTATTGTTTTACATATAATTTACTCGTACATAATAAAATATTACATTTCATTTAAAGGCCGCCAAAGTATTTTTTTTATAAATAATATATATTTAACTATTAAAAAATTATACCAACTGTGTTTTTGATGCTTAAAAAAAATAAAAAAATGATGACTGATGATTTACCCTTTAAATTCCTAGATACTCGTATTTCCTTCGCTCGTTAATTTTATCGAGCAGAATTCTTTATTATTTTGGAAGGCAATCGGCATACCGTCATTTTCATTCCATGGAGACGGGAGTGATAAGAGTACTGTCTGACATTATAACGGCGGTAGACTCTAGTCATCTGGTGTTGGTGGCTCTTTTGGACATGAATGCTGCATTTGATACCGTAGACCATAATATTTAGCTTGAACATCTGGAGAAAACTTATGGTATCCATGATCAGGCACATATATGGTTTTGTTCATATCTTAGTGAAAGAGAATATGCAGTTGTGTTCCAGAGTAAAAGCTCACCCAACTATCAAGTGTCTACTGGAGTGCCTCAAGGGTCAGTACTTGGACCACTCCTCTTTCTCTTATACACTAAATATATAGATAACATTATTAAAGAATTTAGATTGTGGTCTCACTGCTATGCAGATGATACACAGATTTATTTTTATTACAAACCAGGCGAAAGAAGTGTGTTTGTTAATTTATTTGATGGATGCATTGAGAAAATAAAAAACTTGATGGCTGAAAACACACTAACATTAAACCCATCAAAAATGGAACAATTATGGGTGACTCCAGATAGAAAACAGAATTTGATTCAGGATACGGCAATACCCGATGTAGAGAGTACCTATTAACCCACCGTTAAACAACTGGCAGTCTTACATAATTCTGACCTTTTTCTTGACGCTCAAATTAAGAGAACAATACGTTCATGCTTTTATGAATTGAGAAAAATTAAATGCATACGCAAAAATTTGCCTTTTGATGCCGCCCGTCAATTAATAAATGCGTTTGTAGTGTCTAGTGTCAATTATTGTAATGGTGTCTATGCAGGTCTACCAATAAACCAAATGACTCGCCTACAGTCTGTATGCTACTTTGGGAATAACGCTGGCAACAATTTTCACAGAGGGTGGAATACAAACAATGTTGGCTTATGTATAAGTCACTGCACAACTCTGCTCCGGAATATCTAAGAGAACTATGCATTCCAGATGAACTGGCTGACAGGCGTCGCTTAGATCAGCTACGTCTACGGCGAGAAAAAATGTTTCAATACATCTACGCAAAAAATGCACTAAAATCGGTAAATGCGTATTTGCAGTCGCAGAAACTATGGCATGTAATTTTCTCTTAGCAGAAGTGCAAACACCAAAGGAAGGCAAAAGGCGTAACACTGTGGTCTGCAAGAAAGAGGCACGTTTAGACAGGATCTGGGCTGCAGAGCTGACTTCGTCCCCCAAGGAGTTAGGGATCTTTGCCCGTTCAACAACGCATACCGTTTTACCACTATCACTGCGCACTTGACACGATCAGCCCAAGTCGAGATATTCGGGTTTAAAGGGTGTGGTGAAAGCGTTGTGTGGAAATATGTATATATACGAGTATGTATATAAAATGCTTACATTTTTTATACGAATATCTCAAGACCGCAACGACATGATGATAGTCAAAACCACAATGAAATATAAAAATCGGCTTCTGCGCTATCATGTTTTCTGAATTTTTCTGAAATTCTAAACATTCGATGGTCGGCTTTAGTTAAAAATTTTGCGCCTTCGCGCTTGTTCAGTGCTTTTTTGAAAATATGCTTTTGTGCCTTCTTATCGTCCAATTCCATCGCAGTAACCATCAGTCTTCTGAGTTTTTTTCTGTTTACCTGATTAAACAATGCCCATCAATCAAATTTAATATAAAAATATAAATTAGCATACACAATAAATTTCCCTCCGCGTTTGAATTGAGCGAGAATATTCACAAATGGTTTTTTTGCTCAAATATTAATTTCAATTAATAAAATAACAAGATAAAATCAACGAGATATAAATTATACATATTCTATACGAGTGAAAAGTAGCGGACTTTTTGAATTTAATTAATTTTTAATATATAATTTCAAAAATTACAAAAATTATAAAAAATTGTAAGATTTTCAATATGGAGACACCGCATGAGAAAAATACCACAGTATCGAAGATTATGTATTTTATGTTAATTATTATTTTATTCTTTTAATTTATTTAATGGCAGGCAAAACGCAGTAACCATTACACCATGGGGCCGACTTTTATTTACTCGAATCCTGTTTGTATCACCTGAGAGTATACACTAAATCATTGTTTGTCAACCTGTGGGTCGCGACCCCCGGGGGGTCGCGAGAGGTCGCGAAATTTTCAGTTTTTTTATACAACATATAATTTGTGAGACTTAAATAAAAAGTCGATGAGAGTTAAAATTATTATATTGAACAAAATTTCCCTATAATCAATCATACAAGACAGAAAAATGCTAGTTCAAAACATGTTATTACAAAAAAAAGAAATATTAAAAATGTGTTTAAATAGAAAATGATTACATCTGTGCTTGCTTATCTTCGTTCATTTTAATGTGAAGGTTGCGTTTGAGTTTGTTCATTTGATTTCTCCCATCGTGGATCCGTTTTTGCCACATTAAGTATTAAATCGTTTTCCAAATTTAAGTTATATCATAGTTTACATTTTATTCGCGCCATTGATGAAAATGCCAACTCGCACAAGTACAAGGTAGAAAATGGAATCAAACACTTCAAAGCCTCGGTTGTTAACTCCGGGTATTCTGTTTTTCTTTTTAACCAAAACGTATCCAAATTTTCAGACTTGAATTCCAAGTGTAACATCCCATCGGCAGATAGTTCCAGCAGATTCTCTTTGATCTTAGTGGCTAAATTTGCCTCGTTTATAGCTGCATTTAAAAACGGATTTAAGTTCCATCTTTGCCCAGTGTTATCCGATATCTCTTGCAGTGAGAAGTAATGGAACAATTTTTTCTTCAAACTATGTAACACCATTTTCATACTAGATATATATGAGTTGATGTTGATCTCGCTTCCAA
This sequence comes from Micrasema longulum, assembly GCF_059751315.1. Taxonomy (NCBI): domain Eukaryota; kingdom Metazoa; phylum Arthropoda; class Insecta; order Trichoptera; family Brachycentridae; genus Micrasema; species Micrasema longulum. Next base: position 32,321 of record NW_028277293.1, read on the forward strand.
CTTCTTCAATGAAAGACTGTGTGGACGAAAATGAATCAAAGTTGTTTTGATTTATAGATGATGACCACAATTCAATTTTTTATAAAACCATGGAGTTTGTCTTTTGCTGTAAAGACATTTTCATCACGCACTTGAAGACTTTTATTCAAGTTATTTAAATGACCAAATAAGTCAAAAAGAAAAGCCAATTTTAAAAGGAATTCCGTGTCAGAAATGAATTCAGAGTAATGTGACTTGGCTTGCTGTAAATATACTAATAGTTCAGCGCGAAGTTTCATAACTCTGGTCAGTACTTTGCCTTTTGATAACCACCTAACTTCTGTATGGTAAAGCAAATTACGGTGTAGTATCCCCAAATCTTCACAAACGATTCGAAACAATCGAGTCTGCAACGCTTTTCCTTTAATACCTTTAGTTAAACCTGGGCAGGTAAACTTGTCGGAAAAACAAAATTACAGGCCAATATCACTAACAACCATGATATCCAGAATCTTCGAAAAATTGGTGTTAAGAATTATTTCGGAGAAATTAAATACTTGCGGAAACCAATTCGGATTTAAAGCAGCTTTGTCAACAGATATGGCAATATTTGCCTTAAAACAAACAGTGGCCTACTATAAATCAAGAAAAACAAATACATACGCATGCTTTCTGGATTTGAGTAAAGCATTTGACCGCGTAAATCATAAAATATTATGGAATAAAATGGAGAAGAAAGGAATTCCATCTTGTATTATTAATACGTTGGCAGCCTGGCACACACAACAGGAAAATATTGTAAAATGGGGAGATGCTACATCTTCGCCTTTTTATTTGAAATGTGGAGTCCGACAAGGAGGTTGTCTGTCTCCGGCACTTTTTAATTTATATATGGATGATCTCACCGTGCTTCTTAATTTATCCAAAGTCGGATGTCATGTTAACGGCGTCTGCGCTAACAATATTAGTTATGCAGATGATATGGTATTATTGACTCCATCTATTAATAGTATGAGATTGTTGCTCAATATTTGCGAAAGATATGCAATTGACCACAATATGATATACAATGCAAAAAAATCTGCCGTACTTATATTTAAACACAAGACGTCACTTTCTGAGTTCGTGAACCCATCACCACCTGTATTCCTAGACAACAACAGTTTAATGGTAACTGCAAAAGTCAAATACCTAGGGCACATACTGACTGATAATTGTAAAGACGATCAGGACATAGAGAGACAGAGAAGAGCCATTAATGTCAGGGCCTCTATGCTAGCGAGACGCTTCTTTCAATGCAGTAACGAAGTGAAGAAAATCATATTTACTTCGTATTTGACGTCCATGTATACAGGTGAACTTTGGAACAACTACACGCAAGGAGCGTGGAACAAATTAAGGATCACATATAACAACTCATACCGACAATTATTCGGATTGCCCAGGTACTGCAGTGCCTCTGAAATGTTTACAGCTGGACGAATAAACACCTTCGCTGCCCTGCTTCGCCAAAGAGCCTGGAGCCTATGGGAACGCCTAAAAAAATCTAATAACGAAATTCTCCAAGCCACTGCAGAGTGGATCCAATCACCATTGTTGAAGCGATGGCGCGATATGTTAAGACCACCATAAGTGCTGCAATATAAAATTTTATTTTATGTTTATATTTATGTTTATTGTTATATTTATGTTTATTGTTATATTTATGTTTATTGTTATATTTTTGTTTATATTTATATTTATGTTCATGTTTATATGTTCATATGGTAGAATTGGCTCTGCACTTTATAGCCATTTTACTGGAATAAAAATTTAAATAATAAAATAATAGAATTTACAATGTTAACAATTATATTAAGAACTTAACTGTATTCTTGCGGTAAGGATTTGGCTGCAAGAGCTTGGCGATGGAGAAAGCAATGCATCCAACAAGCGTTTGGCATCTGTTCTTTCAGTCTAGCAATAAATCCACTCTTCGCACCAGTTATGGCTTTTGCTCCGTCACTACAAATAGCAATGCATTTTTGTGCCCAATCGATATTCATATCTTGCGTAGCTTCAAGGAACATGTCATGCAAGCATTGACCTGTAGTATTTTTGGGAAGTGCCTTGCAAAATAGTATTTCTTCAATTATTATTTCATTGGATTTAAAACGCACAAAAGCTACAAATTGCGCACAACTTGCAATATCCGTTGATTCATCAAATTTCAAGGATACAAAAGAACTTTTCATTATTTTTTCTATGACTTGATCACGAACATCAGTCGCCATATTGCTTATCCTGCGTTGAATGGAATTGTCAGAGAGGGGTATACTTTTGAGCTTTTCAACCTCTTGCTTGCCAAAAATAATCTTTGCTATATCTAAAGCCGCTGGTAAAATAAAATTTTTTGGCAATAGTGTGAGATTTCCCTGCTTTAGCCACACGAAAAGCTACTCGATAACTAGCAAGCAACGCTTTCTCATTCAGGTTGGACATTTGTCCTATAGCAGTTTTTTGGCGTTCAAGGGCTTTTAATTTTCACTCAAAAAATTCCACGGGTTTATTTTTTTCATTAGGATGTTTTGTGTTTAGGTGGCGTACCGACTTCAATGGCTTCATGCTTTCTCTTGACAAAATTTCAAAGCAAATTACGCACTGCGGTTTATGGTCAATCACAGTAAACCCAAATTTTAAATAAATGTCGTCATAAAGACGTTTTTTCTTTATTCCACTACTCCCGCTAGACGTTGATAGTTCTGATGATATTTTCAGGAATTTATCCATTTTCAATTATAACAACTCAAATAAATGCGTACCCTAAAACAAGTGGTTCGCGCTCTTCAAACAATTAAACAGCAGACATGACCACGCGTGACTTACGCTCATCAGTCTATAATTACTCCAACTCCAAGGCACCTTACAGTCCACATAACACCGAATTTACACTTCTGAATCGTTTCCACTTATCGGGATTGCTTCTGATTCCACTTGCTTCGCTGTTTTGCATCAAACTGCCATGGCCGCGGTCGACCGCTGTATTTATAGGCTAGCGCATTCTAGCGAGAATTATCTCGAAGCGTAAAGAAACGTCTCGAAACTTGTGGATCTTTCGGACTACCAGCGCCATCTGTTGCTAACATCCGGAACCTGCACTAGTTTCTAGTGTTACCAACAGATGGCGCTTTGAGTCTAACCCTAACGATATATTTTATTTATTTATATACATCTAATATGTTTGTGTTTGTTTGTTAGTTATCAATTGGCCACGTATTCAATTTTAAAATTTTATGTTTACGTACTTAATACTTAATTATATGTTTTTATCAGATTGCAAATAACGCAAACGTAAAGTATTATATATTTTTAACATACATGGAAAAAAGGGTTGCGAAATATTTTTTGATACTAGGGGGGTCGTGTCATGAAAAAGGTTGAAAAACGCAGCACTAAATAAATAAAAAATGTAATAAATTACACCAATCCATCCTACTTTAGCCGTTTCATGTGGTTTAGACAATATGTGTGAAATGGGTTTTCTGTTAAAACTGTAGTTTGCTAAAAAAAAAAAGGAAATCATACTATTTAGCGATTTTTAAACGGAGTTCTTTCAAAATCCTGACTTTATTAAAAATCGAAACAAGATAAAAACAATATTTTTTTAAATTTTCTAGTAAAAAATATTTTTTAATTTTTTATATAACTAAAAAATAATTATTGTTTTTCAACTGGTGTATTACGCCTCTTGAAATTCAGAACAAGCATTGGTACTCATATAAATATAAACTATTTAAAGTTTTAACTGATCTCAACGGATATACGAAAAAAGTTTTTTTTCAAACTTGCATTAACAAAAAAGAAATAAAAGTATTTTATAATTTCCTTTCTTTTCGACAAACTTTAGCATTAAAAACTGAGTTTTTGTCAAGTGTTCCCCTTTATCCAATTCACTACTCAGACAATTGCAAAATAAAACCAAAATGTAAATGCTTAAAAACATCTACATAATTAAATTGCCTTATGTCATATCAATAACATAACTATAACAATACAATTTATCAACAATATTTTGAGTTTGTCCAAATTTTTGTAGACAAGGACTGGATTCAACTCCCTGGGGAGCTGTTAACATTAACATATTAAAACAGAGATGAAGAACATTTTAGACAAAGTGATATATAAGTCTAGGCATCTACAGGGCTTATGACCTGTCATTGGCTGGTTTTAGTGGCCACTTTACACGCTGTGTAACATTTACCATTCTACCCATATTTGAACATCTATATTCCTTCAATTATTTTTCTCACTTCACAAACATCAGCAGATGATATATTCATAACAGATTATTCAGGGACAGCAAAATTCATTAAAAAAAATATATATTTAAAATAAAAAATAAAAAAATCTGAAATTTACGAAAAAATATTTTTTTATGTGCCTGTTTTATATTTATAACCAATACCTCGTATTTTCTTATTTTGCAAGAATTTTCGAAAGAACCTTGATGTGGAATATATTTTAATTTCCACAATATTTAAAGTTTCTTTTTAAAATTTTACGATAAAAATCAAACCAAAACAACTCTTACGAATTCATCAATAGATTAACGAAAGCTTTTAGTTAAATGGTTAAGTCGTTTTAATAATTATTCATTTTAAAGATGTTTTTAAACTGACTTAAATTTATTGTCTTATTTAAAGATTCTTTGATGTTTCTTCTCATCGTTTCTTTGAATCCCTTAAAATAATATGTTTACGTATATTTGTGTTTTTTCTTTTTTTTAAATGTAATTTTTATTTTATTTTATTTTTACATCTGAGCATATTTTCCATTCTTAACTTTTAATTACTTTTACAAATTTTCTTCATTTTTTGCTTTAATTTTAATTTTTAAACAACTTCTATTTATGTATTTTTCTTCTCTTTTTTGTACTTTAATTAACAACCTTACATATAACTTACTTTATAATATGGAAACTTCTCTGGTCCATTAGAGTTAAGTCTAACTGTGTAAAATATAAAACTATGTAACTGTACTGTATGTTTCCTAAATAAAAGAATATAAAATTTAAAAAATTGTCAAAGTAAAATTAGTAGAGAAGTTTTCTCACACGCCCTGTGACTTAATGCATTCTGACTAAAAATCCTCGATATACGATATATGGCCTGAGCCCATTATAACAGTTATACGTATGAAGAAATACATGTAACTAAAAGAAATTAAAATTATGTATCAAAGACAAAAGAGTTGCAATAAAATAATGGTATAAAATATGTGTATAAACACGATCAACATATTAGACTTCGAGCTTACCCATGTTTATCCATCTATATCTCACACTGTGTTAATTGCAAAGAAGTCTGCGAAACGCCGGAAGACCTATCTACAAGAATTCCAAGTTGCGAGATGAAGTGACTAATCTACACATTCTGGACATTGGGGCACAAAAACAAAAGCTGCCCTTAGAAAATTGAATTAATAGCAGATATTGACGTCTGGTGACACGGTTGGAAACATGAAAATAAATTGATTACAACAAAGGTACGTTAGGATACATTTGGTTGATTGGTAGGTAATACAAAAAGTATGCTGCTAATTTTAAGGATAGACATTAACATTGCTTGAAGCTACAGAGCACACGATGGTAGCTTCATTAATTTTTGGAAATGAAAATAAAGTGATATACAAAATAAAAATAAAAACATGCATATTATGCCACTTGTCGTTTTGTTTTTCTATGGAATAAGACTGTTTTTTTTATTCCCGTTGCCAAGTGAATGACGAATACTTTTGTGTGTGAAATAGAACCTGGACGAGTATTTTAGACTCAATGGCAGCTTTCAGGTGAAAAACCGGAATAAAAATTCAAGCGGAAATAAGTCAAGTCAGCCTCATTTTAAAATTAAATCTTTCTATTGAGAAATCTTGACATATAAAATTAAATAAAGGTATAAAATGACAAAATGATTGGTACATATAAAATAAATAATAACGTTTCTACCTCTCTAATAGAGTGAAAACTCGTGTTTAGAGAGGGAGTTTGATTTACATCTGTTTTTATATATTATATATACATATATGTATTATATTTTATTAACTTTTAATTTTTACTAACAGACTTCTTACGATTAAATATTATATTATAAAAGATACGCAATTTTCCAATATATGGAGTTCAGGATAGGGTGGATTTTCGTCTTCTCCAAGCGGATATATTTAATATATCTGAATGGGGAAGGCGAAACAAACTTGGGTTTAATGTTTCCAAGTGTTCGGTCACGTCCTTCACTAGGGCCCAAAAAACTCTTTTTTTTCGCTACAAAATGAATGACCAGAATCTGATACGAACATCGAATGTTAAGGATCTGGGCGTTAGATTTGTAAGCACTCTGACATTTCATGAACACATAGAGACAATCAGTGGTGATGCATTGAAGATGTTAGGATTTGTTCTGCGTACTGCCAGGGTTTTCAAAAATACCCGCGTACTGAGAACTCTTTACAACTCCTTGGTGCGAAGTAGACTAGAGAGTGGCTCGATGATTTGGGGGCCACATGAATTGAAGTACTCTCTTATGATAGAGAAAATCCAAAAGAAGTTTCTGAGATATCTCTACATGAGAGAGTGCGGGTATTATCCTTGGCTCTACCCGACCGAGTTTCTCCAGGGTATGCTTGGCTACAACAGTTTAGAGACTAGAAGGAATGTGTATTTGACCACACATTTTTATCGATTGTTGCGCGGTATGATCGATAATTCTGAAATTATGATGAGCATTGGTTTGTATGTTCCTGATAATTACCTAAGACAGCGTCAGCATAGATTGTTTCATATTCCGATATTCAGGACCAACCTGCCTATGGTTATGCCTGTTGGAAGAGCTACCGCTATGTTGAACAACATCGCTCTGGATATTGATCTGTTCCATGTATCCGAAGGGGTTTTCCGGAGCAGGATTCTTCGACTCCTTTGACATGAGTCTCTTTCGTGTATTTTTTTTCCTTTTTTATAATATGTACGTATTGAATATATTTTTGTAATGTATATGTTATATTTAAAATAAATAAATTGAATTGAATTGAATTGAATGTGTTTTTTAATGAAAAGTTATTTCGTTGTTTATTTATTTTATTTTACACATTCTATATATATATTCAGTTTACATACATATGCATAAAGGCGGACATATTGCCTTAAGGCAAATTCTTCCTACCAACCAAATCCTACAATTTGAAGAAACCAATGGTATTTAAACATACTGTAGCTATATTATAATATTTTTACTATAAAATAAAACATTGACGTACATGTTTATATTTTTAAGAATGAATAATTGACGAATTATCTACACTTGACTATGAATAGGGGAGAGGGTGAAGAGGGAAGGAAAGAGGGAGGAGAAAGAAAAAACTCAAATATTCCGGAAGTGACATTTTAGGCAATATTTCACGGATAGCGCATTTGCCTACCAACCTTAAGGTCCTGGGTTCGATTCCAGGAAGAGTGTACGTGAAATATTTATTTAAAAGAGTGTTTCAACTGCAATGTTTCTTTGCTCCTAGGCTGGTAACTGAAGCGTAGAAATGATTACCTTACATTCATGTAATAAATGCAGTGCCGTATTCTTCACCGAGTGCGCAAATGGAATGCAAATGATGATGATTGAAAAACTACGTAGATAATTTTTATAAATTCTCATTTTACTTTTTCAAAATATATTGTACCTCTGATATAAATATAGTGATCAAGTATGACATAAATTTAATATGTAAGTATTTAGCAGTGTCTATAGTTATTTAACTATTTAGTGTTATACAATGAAACATATCATTACCAATTGCGTGCAAAAAAACATTTCTCGCAATAAATATTAGAGACGCGTCGAATACGAACTTTATAAACCGAACCAAATACGATCATTATTTGGTTTCGCGCTTACCGAATCGAATATTCGGCAAAATTATTCGATTCATTACACGTGTGGTTTTGTCAAACTAAATAAGTGTGTACAGAATCCTCCGATTTATCTATAGCACTGTGAGAGAAAACAACCATTGGCGTCGTCGCTACAATAGAGAACTATACGGTATCTACCGAGCGCCCGATGTAATCAATTCCATCAAGGTGGGACGCTCGAGGTGGGCTGGCCATTTAATTAGAATGGACTGCGAAAACTCCATAAAACGCCTAACTCTCTCTGTGCCACAAGGATGACAGAGCTCAACTTATGTCTGAAACCGAAGAAAAAACAAACCGTGCCTTTTCAAAAATAGCTGAATAGGGAAAAAAGGTCAATTTTAAATTCTCAGAGGAAAAAACAAACTCAATGCTAGTAACTAACAGAAAAGAAACTCTTTTTAATTTATTCATGAATGGTGTAAAACTAGCTCTTGCGGACTCTATCAAAGTATTAGGTGTAACTGTAGACAAGAATCTCAACTGATCGCTTCATGAAGATAACGTCTGCAAGAAAGCTGCCAATCTTTCTGGAATGATTGTGAGAGCAGCAAAACCAACGTGAGGGTGCTCTCCTGCGGTAATGCAGCAAATATATTATGGTGCTATTGAACCTCTTGTTACATATGGGGCCAGCTTAAGGGGTGAAGCGGTAAAAAAAATGCAATAAGAAAAAACTTGACAGCTTGCAAAGACAATTTTTCATAAGATTTTGCAGAGGATACCGAACAATTTCACTCATGTTAGCTCAAGCCCTTACAGGGTTTACTCCGTTAGACCTTAAAATTCAAGAAAAAAAGTTCGTCTACTCATTTATAATGTCGAGAAATTTGGTAAGCTGTATTCCATTACAGATGATCGCAAGTATCAAGGAACTGCAAATTATTTCGATTTACCTCACCCGTGTGAAAGAATTCCCAAAAGTATTATTTTACTTGACAAAGATAGGCCTCCTTATACTCCCAATGAAATTAGAATCTTTACGGATGGTAGCCTGCTCGACGGCAAAGTAAAAGCGGCATTCGTTTTTTTTTAGCGTGATAAAGAATTACCTGACAGAACATTTTAATTTATACAATTTCTACTCAGTTTTTTAAGTTCAACATTCGCAATACGAGAAGCTTTCGAATGGTTATTAAAAAAACCACCAGAGATGGGTTATTGCAAAAATATTATCGGATTGTCGTTTGAGCGTTCAAGCTATAACTGATACTCGGTCGGTAAATCCATTAACTGTAGATATTCAGAGTAAAACCAAGCATCTAAAAAGCAGACGGATGATTAATCGAATATGTTGGATAAGAAGACATGCTGGTATCGTAGGAAATGAGAGAGCAGATGAATGAGCAAGACCCGCAACTTGTAAAAGAACGGTACCTTTCTTCTTAGAATTTCCTCTTGGTTTTGCTAAACGCTGTGTAAAACAAAATACGCAGCAACGTTGGGATAATTATTATTGCGTTTTTTCGACCCGTAAAATTACTAAAATGTTTTTCCTAACGCTGGCTGATGCAGCAAACTTCCGTCGTCATCACCGAAGTACTTTTGAAACGACCTAAATTTTCGGACATGGAGCTATGAGAAGTTACCTATATAATTTTAAATGAAAGAATGATGACTATTGTCCATGCGATAATATTTCTTCACAAAGTATCGAACATCTGTTATTTCAGTGTCCATTTTTCAGTTTACAACATCATAATCTTGAAGCAGAATGTAGAAAGGATGGAATGTTCTTAACAGATATCCACACTGTCGTTTAAAGTAGTTATCACGCGCCATTGTTCTTGGACTTTGCAACAATGGTGATTGGACTCATAAAGGTAATACACCAAAGTCAGTGATCGAACATCCCATTTCCAAGACAAAAAAAAAACGATTTTTCTGAATACCTTAGCATTGTACATGACACGTAAGGCTACTAAATACAGGAGTCCGAATATATATATATATAAAATGAAAATAAATTTTGAATACTTCAAACGTTGATTATTTGATTTCTATTTATTTTATTATTTTCATTAATATAAGCTTAAATCGTGATATATTAAAAACACGGTACAAATTTAATAGCGAATGGAAGCGCACGCTTGTGAAAGGCTGACTCCTGAGCCAACGGGGTTTACATTACCATAGTTATTTGATTTTACCACTAAACCACTGGATTAACGTTTTTGATAAAATCACCCACTCTCGCTTGCATGCGGTCCCATACGCTGGCCTAATGTGTGTCCGTCATAAGTAGTTATAAATATTCGGTATTTCAACGGAATTTTATGTCGAGTACCGAACTTATAAAACCATGCATAACGAATAATTACCGAATATTTGGCGCAACTCTAATAAACATAAACACACGTTTATTTTTATGAAACATTTTTTTTAAATCATTGAGTTTATTTGTGAACTGTAATTAAATATTAATTTCAGAAATACACTGTAGTTTTCTGCACGATTTCTAACAAACTGAAAGCGTATAAAATACATTTATATAATAGAACGTTGCAGGGGTATTCATTTAATTATAAAATCAGGAATTGTGATTTTTTTTAATAAATATTTTTTTACATGTTTGGAAAACCGGCCAGGAGTCGGGGATTTTTAAAACAATTGACATGATTGAAGATGTGCTCACTTATTTCGACCCTAACTAATGTTTTCATGAAAATGCAGCACTCGAATCCAAATAGAAATATACATAAACACAAATAAAATATTTTTAAATATCAGTTATACTTAAAATTAAAATACAAATTAAATTTTAATTGATGAAAAGTATCTTTTTCCACATAAATATTCATAATTCTAAAAATCGGATGCACTTAATAAAAATTTACACTTAAATCAAATAGAAACCAATAATGTAAGCAATATATTAACTAATTGCATTAACTGTAATGACATTTTTTTATTAAATAAAAAAAAGCAATATGTAATTTCACTCGGGAAGAATGTCTGATTTAACGTACCGTGCTTATAAAGAAGTTTTAAAACAAATCTTTTATGGTTCATATTAGCGCTAATAATCAATCATTTCAATCATAGATTTTTCAAACAAACCATCACGCCGTTCAACGCCCCAGAACGCCATATCACTCTGTTTTTGCATACAAATCTCGCTTCCTCAACATTCATACATTTTATCATGCACGCTCACCGATTATTCCGACTTCTAACATGTCCATCTTCAAATATTTGTGGAATTTGGTCTCTCATGTCTTTCTCGGTATTCCTCTATTTCTGCATCCATCAACATTCGCATCGTTTAAGACGTCCTTTTGCTGTCTATTCGCTCTACGTATCCAAACCAATGAAGAGTTTTTTTAATCATTTTGTCGATAATGCTTATTTTAACCTTACGTATAGATCTCAAAATTCGAGCATCTATCGTACATTGTGTTACCACATGTTCACCTGAGATATTGAATTTCGACAGCATTTAACCTATGTTCATCCTTGTTTTTCCAAGTCTATTCAACAGGGTCTGTACCAGGACTCCATTGTGAACTGCAAAATTTGCGTCTTGCGACAAACACTTATTTGCCAAGGTTAATTTAAGTGCACCGTTCAATTTGTTCTCGGCACTCACCCTCCTTTCAATATTTTTCTCATTCATTCCATCCCTAATAAATATACTTCCCAGATTTACAAATTTCTGTACCTGTTTCAGGATTCTATTGATTTCGCATTTAGTCACACTTTAATTTGTTTCAAAAACCATTTCATTTGGTTCACCAGCAAACCGCTTTCCTAGCGTATATTGTAGACTTACGTTGTTAGTAAGAAGCACGGCAGCATACAAAAGACAATTGACAGTTAAATCACCAATTTTTGTTCCCATTCTTAAACCATCTTATTTCATACGGTTATCAATATATTAATAGATTTCATTGGCAAAATTCGCCATCGCAAAAATGGCAGTTTCCTAAGTTGGCAATACATTTAGTCACATGAGTAATTAATTTATTTTAATGTTGGTATTACCACAGATAAAAATAAGAAGATTTGTGTACGGTATAATATTTTCGTCCATACTCTTTTAACCACCATTCTGTTTTCTGAATTCCAGACATTGACATGTTGGCAGGTGATAATAAATACAGATACAATTTTGAGGTCATTTTCATTTCATATTTTTTAACATCTAAATTCATTTCTATTTTTAAGACTTCTTTGTCAGTAGTAAGCATTTATTTTAGCTAAATATATTTAAATATGTTTAATAGCTTGACACCACTTCAAATTCAAAACAGTTTTTTCAGCATATCTATCGATGTATTTCTGCACATAGGCTCAATGAATCGAAAATATTTTCAAAAAATTATAAATCACAGCTCGTAACAACGTTTGAGAAGTGACAGGACTTGAACTGCGTAAACGTTAACATACGACCTATAGAAATAGGTAGCTATAGCTACTCTATAAAAATCATAGACATTTTGGGAAAAACAACCAATGACGTCACACAGCATCTTAAAATGTTGTACTTGAAAACGGCACGAATTGTTTGTTTTGACTTTATTCAAAACAGCAGAATTAAATTATTTACATCTCCCTTATTTTTAAACCGATTTCAATGAGAATAGTAAAGATTGCTTTCGATTTTTCTTACTAATTTATTAGTTTATAATAAAAATCCATGAGATTTTCCTATTGTACAATGTGTATGTCCAAATTTCTGAAGACAAGTCATGGATTTTACCCCATTGGGAGTTCATCATGATCGATAGCTTTTTTCGGCAGAGATGGAGAACATCTTAGACAAGGAAATATGGCATTTATAGGGCTAATGACCTGTTATTGGCTGGTTTAAGTACCCACTTTACACTGTAGAACATTCACCTATATGCCTAATTTTAGTCATCCATACTTATTTTATTCTTCATGTTGTAAAATCAAAGATCTGAAAGCTTTATTGATGTGAATGAGATTCATTTGAATTATTTCACAAACTAGGCGCGTCCCAAAAATGTTTTTTTTTGCATATTATAAATTATTACAAATTCTATGTCAGTCACGTAGTTAGTGGCTAACCCGTTGATCTACCACGTTTTAAGTAATAGGTTCGATTTTTTGCAGAGGGGCGAGGTATCATATTGGTTTCAGAGGTGGTCCAATACTGCAATATTTTAATTGCTTCTTGATTGGTACCTGAAGCGTGAGACCGATAACCTTATATTTTTTTTATTTTTTGTATAAAATGTAAATTTCAGATTAGCCGGTTTATTGCCAAATGATAATTTTTTTCCAATCAACCTGTAAAATAAAATTTTTATTTTTATAATTCAAGTAACAAAACACATTGATTTATTTATTTACTAACGACCATAGTTAATGGGCGCAAATTATTTAATATACCTAGTTAAAAAGCAATATACTATAAGATACTTGGTACGTTTATAAATCTTGCATATATATTATGATGTACACATAGGCACATAATGTATGTTGAACATGTTAAATTTAACTAATTTATAAACATATTAATTTTTGATTCATTGATTGTTATATTGTACAGTGAAAAACAAAATGAAATTTAAAGCTTAATACTTAACAGAAATAATTCTACTTGTATATTAGTAACATTTAATAAATACTATTATTCCATGTGAAAAAGAAATAAAGAGGAAAAGGAAAGGAGGATAAATTAAAGAGAAAAGAAACGTTTTTTTCGACGTTATTCATACAAAAATACTGTGGAAACATCTTAAAAGGTGAATGGGAGATGATTCCACATGAATAAATAATGATTTGGATACTTTGAAATTAGAATACTAATGCAGTGCCCTATTTACCCCTAAGTAATAGGTAAATGATAAAAATGATGAAGAACCTATTAGTTTAATCATAAATATTTTGAGTTATTCAATTTTGTTTGAATAACTCAAAATTGGAGTTCGAACTGTCAGTGGGGTTTCAGTGAGTCACATCTTGCTAAAGGATGCGATTCTGTAAAATGCTGCAAACGCCCTGTTGCTTTCCATTGGCAGCACTACTGACAAGTCCAACTCGTAAGCGTCCACGTCACGAACCCCGGGCAATGGGATCACACTCATAGCGGTGTGATCACAGCAGATAACGAGAGGATGAAAGGCGAGTTTTTGGCGCCTCAAAACCAAAACCAATCAGCTAAGGGAAGGTAACCCCGACAGAAAAATCCACCAGAGAAGGCAATAGGAAACCACTCTGATCATCTTTTCCCAAGAATCAGTAGCGCGGGACAGATACATATGCTTTCGTTGTAGTGAGCGCCAACGTCGGAACCCGGCAAGGCACTATAAGAAGACCACATTTCTGATTATCGTAAGCAACTGAAATGGCTCAAAATTAGACAGCGGAGAGACTTTCACTCCCTCTCACTTCTGTTCAATGTACTTCATAGTCTGCGTGAAAATTTTCAACGCTTATCAGTTCATGGTTTACTTCTTCATTTTAATTTTTAAGGCACTCTCTTAATACAGATCCACAATTCCTCTTTCTTCTCTAACTCATATAGTGTCCATGCTGCTCGACTGTGGAATCGAGAGACTACATTATCTCTGTTTAAATCACGTCTGAAGAAATATCTCCTTTCTCTTCCTTAATCTCTCCTCCTTTCCTTTTTCCTCTTTTTTCATTTTTGCCATTGATTAATCGTTTTGATTTAAGGTTATTTATAAACAAATACACTTATTTCTATTTTTATATATCTTTAGCTTTTTAATCTTTTTTTTTATATTGAATATTTTCTGCAACTTGAATTATAAAAATAAAACTTTTATTGTATTGGCTGGTTGGAAGAAATTGCTATTTGGCAATAAGCCCGCCAATTTACAAATAACAGTATGTACAAAAAGTTAAATTAATAATAAATAAGAAGAACATTCATTTTTTTTGTAGGCATGTCGGATTTCATCGAAATATTTAGATAAATATTTTAACTGAGACAGAACATTTTTAAAACACCGCATTCTCTTTAAAAAAATCATATGTCTCGTCATAAAACATTCGTCAAATATAAAACTTCAATCTTTATTCGTGAAATGAGTGAGCGGCCTCAAGCTTGAAAACACATTTGCCTTAGGATTTGTCATCTGCTACTATTTCGGAGTAATCTTATATAAAGGAATGTTCTAAGCGTATTCGTCTTATATTTACATTCCATCCACGTTCTAAGGAGCCATCAATATGAAGTTAATTATCATTGTTATTCTAAGTGTTTTATTAGTATCCATTTGTGTAAGTATCTACATTAAGTAACACGTAATATTGGAATATTTATAAACACTTATGCGTGGAAGTGAGACATGGAAGTGGTAGAGGAAGTATGAAAGCCGAGTGAACGCGGTCGAAATGAGATCTCTTAGACCAATATGTGGAAGATCAATGGATGACAGGGTTACGAATGATGAAATCATACGAGAGTGTAAATCTGAGTCAGATTTTATTTATTTATTTGGTTTACAAACAATGAAAAAATAATACATGATACACATAAATATTGAAACAATAAAAAAAATAGACACTACTTATTTTTCATCAATTACATGTAAACACTAACTAAATACATATTTATATGAAATGAGTCAACTAAATTATGTTATTGAATTTAAATTATTGTAAAAGTTGAAATAAAATTGCAAAAATTTAAGGAATTAATAATAAAATAAACATGAATTCAATACGTATTTAAATAAAATTAACAATAAAAATTATCAAACTTAAATTATTTTTAAAAAAATAATTCATTAATATTAAACTAATAAAAACAATTCATAAAATACTAACAAAAACAATTAACAAAATATGCATCAAAACAAAACCAATAATGTAATCCATCAAAATTAAATGTACAAAATTAATATATCAATATTTATTTATTTATTTATTTATTTCATTTTATTTGGGATTTTTACAGCTATTACATAAACAAAATAATTAGAAAAATCTTAACAATACTAAAGCCAATTAAAAAAATCCACTGTAAATATAATGACACATAATATATAAGAAAAGAAGTTTAGTAATTTTATTTGTGTGACGTTTGTATTCATGTGTATGTGAATGTGTGTATGCGTGAATGAATGAGGGAGAGGATACATGTGCGTGTGGGAATGAAAGAGGGAGAGGGTGCGTTTGTATGGGTGCGTAAGTATGAAAATAATATATTTGCTTAAAACTTGTAAATTGTATTAAAAATGGTACAATAAAGAGCTTAGTAAAAAGTTAGAAACCTTTTTGTTAAAATTCAAATGACGAAATGATATAAATTGTTTTTTTTTTTTTTTTAAGTATGTTAAATTTCAAAACCGTATTCTGAAGAACCGTAGTCTTTTTTAAATTTAACTGATACACATCGAATGAATAATGTGCGACGAGTCCTATACAATACAGTAGGTAATCACAAAATGCAGTAAATACGAAATAATGACAACAATAAAATAAGGATTGACAATACGCGAACGTTGATTCAAAACGAACACACAAATGCATATTATATGCACCTACATAATATATAAATAAGAATAACATATGAGTTTAATAGAAATGATTCGGATTATAAAAATCAGGTGTCACAAACAGTTGGCCCGCAGTACGGGGATACATAATTATATTAAAAGATCTTCTCACTATAAAACTTATATATGTTCAGGGATAGAGAGCAACGGAGTATAACGGAGTATAACGGAATATAAAAACGCATTTTGTATACACTTTTTAAACCTAAACAATCCAGCGTCAAAAATGTAGATCTCTACGTTTTCAATGGTTTTGTATAATCTGCACATTCTTGGACTGGATTAAAGAAGGACACACTATTCTTAAATAAATCAATGTGGAATGTTTTTGGATTCCTTAAGGTATGACCATTCGGAACACAAATTTTTATCATAGCTAAAACTCTTGAACTTTCTAATCTATTATTTACAATGTTATACAAATATAACAAGTCATTTACCTTTCTTCTAGTTTCTAAAGTTTTGAAGTTAAAGTATTGGAGTCTCTTTTCATAATTATTTAGTGTGGAACCCAATTGACACTTCTGTGATAAAAGTCTAAGAATTTTTTTTTATACAGATTTAACAACACATATATACTTATTGTAATGTAGATTCCAAATGGTTGATCCGTATTCCATGTTACTTCTTACTAGAGAGTTGTATAATTTTATTGAAGATTGATGGTTTTTAAATGGTTTTGTATGGATGAATTCCAACATTTTCAATGATTTAATTTTTATATCAAAATGGGTCTCTGGGATGGTTTGGTCATGTGGTCATGTAGAACGTATGGACGACAAAGGAATCGTAACAGAAGTATATATTGCAAAAATAAACAGTAACGTGAGTCGAGAACGATCAAGAAAGACGTGGCATGATCAGATAAACCAAAATTTTAAATCCGGTCAAAAGTGAGCAGATCCGAATGGCATATATGACAAGATGTATTAATGTGGAAGAAGCTAGAAATGTATGCCAGGATAGACGTGTGCGGCGGTCCATTATCTCTGCCTACCGTTACGGGGAAATGGCGTGATGGTAGTAGTATAAGGTAAGTCGGGTGAAGATTCCACTGGAGAAAGTTTCCAAAGCTCTTATATTTTATATATTTTTCAATGGATTTCGTTCTAGCGACCTTTTTATATATTGTTCAGCGGTAACACACCGAATGCGGCAATAAAATAATATATCTAATGTTGTTCTTAAACTATACTGAATATATATATTCAACGATTCTTTATTGAACTGAAATACAATTGATTTTTTTTTCTCTCAGTTTTATCGCTTTCTGTCGTGTACAGTTGTGTTTTGTTATTTGAAATTATCTTATGCACGTGAACTATTTTATGAATGTTTTTAGAACTTTTACAAAAAATGTATTTTTTAATAAATCGTTAAAAAGTATAATGTTAAAAATTTTAAACAGACATATAATTAAATATTGTACAACATGAAATGTATTCAGTTATAAGTTTGTTTTTGTATAAGTTTAGTTAAAAAAAGAGCTTGTAATGTATTTTTTTATCAACTTTTATATATATTCATTACTTTGAAGCAATACTTAGTAGGGAGAGTTTGAGAGAATTTACGTCTTTTTCACTTAATTCATGGATGTATTCGTTTTATTTAAATATTTAATAAAGTCATTTTCAGGGAAACCCAATATTTCAACAAACACACGATGCATGTGTAGCTGAAACTGGAGTTGATGTCAGTAAGTGACTTTTCATTTTATTTTAAGAAAGGAATATCATTTTGACAAATACATGTCGCAAATATAAAAGCCTACTCTTTTATAATCACTTCTCAGGGAGGTTCAATATTTATGTTCAAATATCTGTCAATCTTATGTCAATTGAGGGGTTTAATTCATTGTTTGGCAACAAAGATTTGATTAGACTAAAAATACCATTGACATTTAGTTTAATTTCTTTAAAAAAATTTAATGACTCATTAGGTACTCGAGATCATAAATATCATCAGGCGAGAGTGCAAATCTGACACAGGTATAATCGTTTGAGATAATTGGTCGTGTAGAACGAATGGATGACGAAAAAATAGAAAAAAAAAATCAAAATCTTTAGTCTGGTAATGTCAAAAGCCGTAATTAACCTTAGGACATTTATATGAAAAGATGTATGAATGTAGAGAAAGCTAGGAATGTATGTCAGGATAGACGTGTGTTGCGATGCGTGATATTTGTAGTAGTAGTAGAAGTAGATACTCGTGTGTATAACCACATCAACTAACAATATGAACCATTTTTATTACAATCACGTGGACCGCTTTCGAAGTACCTATGTACCTCATCTTCGGGTCTTTCATTTACTTAGAATAACACGCGTTACTTATTAAATTACATGACAAATCAGTACGAGTCCGTTAGTCGAGGAAGTCACCTGGAAGCCGCTCGACGTATGGTCACTGAGTAATAATTAAGTAAAAATGATGCATCATTTAACGCGAATTTGAAATCATGATCTAAAAATTCAATTTTAATTTAAAATTTACTTGCTAATTTCGTTTATATTTTTAAAAGGCTTTTAATAAAAAAAGTGCGACCTCAGAATTATTAAAAAATCGTAACTAAAGGAACAATTGCTCGGCGGAGTAAATTTTTTGACACTTTTAATGCGTAGATATGGCGTATCGAGGAGTACTAGACCCGACGCGACGGTACAAACCGATATAATTACATAAAAAATTGATGGTGGAGGAATCGGTAGTGTATCTTCGTAATCACTTGATAGAATTTATCTTCAACCATGACGTCATAATGAAGCTATGTCACTTAAGTGCGTAGATGTGTGTGCCGTGACATACGCTTCCCCTTGTTATGTATCGATGTACCTACCCAAAACTTGAAGGGGGGGGGGTCGGTAGTGTATCTTCGTCATCGCTCGGGAGAATTAATCTTCAACTATACCGTCATGTTCGTCATGGCGAAGGTATGAGGGCCTTAGCTTCCCTTCATAATCGCGGGCCTGGGGTGCTATTCTGAACCACTCTCGCGCCACGAGAAAACTTTTGTATGTAAACACAAGAAGTTTGGGATACTAGCCCAGGTGTGTTTTTCACAATATTAATAGTTTAGTCTGATCATAACGTAGATAAATTATCCACTTTTAAGGTTGAATATAAATTTTGGTATTTTGCCGAGTAAAATCGATCATTTCACGAATATATATTTTTTTAAAAGCTGCGATTCACAGGAAACGATAATACGATTTGAAAGTATTTGTGAAAGCAATACGAGAAGTGTGAGCAGAAAAAACGAGTATTGGAAAAGTTATTGAAGAATTTTCAGTTCTGTACAAAACTTGAATTTTTATATAAAAATAAAAAAAACACCAAATCGTACTGGGGATAAGGGTTTCTTAATAGCAAAATATAATCACTAGAATAATATATGTATAAAATAAGTTACACCACACATTTCAAAGTTAAAGGAAATCTCAGATTAAACCAGACCAGGGCCCCGATTACAATGGGAAGTTAACAGAGTTATCTTCGACTGTCTATAAATAAAAAACAATATTTGTGAACGAAAATGAGTTTATTTAACATTTAAAGTAACTTCATCGGTAACCTATAATTAAATATGTTTAGAAGAAAAAAATGTAGGCATATTCTGCTTTTCATACAGAAAACTAAATTTTACTTAGAGTAGATAAAATTGAAGATAAATGTTGACATCTCATTGAAATCGGGGCAATGGTCTGGTTAAATCTGAGATTTCCTTTAACTTTGAATTGTATGGTGTAACTTATTTTATACATACCAAAAACATTACTATAAAATTACGTAAAATAGATGATAGAAATGATTTTTTGATATTACTAATTAATAGCCACGATAGTACAAAAGACGCTAAAAGTTCCGATGGCTCAAGTTCCTCCATCTGAAGCTCAAAAAGACAAAACGAGTCACTATAAATAGTTGGATAATTTACGTAACGCCATTTTTGTGAAAATCACCTCAAGGGCGGTGTACAATAAATAAATATACCATCACGTCTTGCAGCTACAGAGCGCATGGACGATTAGGATTCTAGTTCCTCATTTTCAATTAGGATAAATTAAAATTATAACAGATTTAAGGTTGTTTACAGCACGTCTTGCAGCTACAGAGTGCATGGGCGGTAAGAAATCTAGCTCTCATTTACACATTTTAAAAATTGACAAAGAAATTTTGTAAATTCAAAAAATTTATAACGATAAAAAGAGTGAGATTACAACACGTCTTGCAGCTACTAAGCGCATGGCATTGGATGGTATATGAATCAAGAAGGCAACGCTATAATTTGCCTAAATTCAAATTTCAATGTGCTGTACAATTATGTATAATAAAACAATATAAGATAAACACATTTTTTCATAGCTAATGTTTCCATGAGTATAACCATCGCATAGTGAATCCAATTTGATAAATACCAATACCAATTTTTCCTAACATTTTCTATCTAGAATTTATTAAATTATTTTTCCATTCTCTTTTAGCGTGTGAAACATCATTTTTCTTTTTTTTTTAATACGAAAAATCATGCAATGAAGGGTTAATAAGACATAATGTGAAAAACGTCAGCATCATTGAAAAGCAGGTGGACGTGTCAAGATAGAAGAACTGTAAATTATTTTTAAATTAATTATTGGGCATGTTAAATATATCAATAGATTAAACAACCATATAAAATATCGAAAGATGGAAATCCTCAATGATGTATATTTCATTTATTCAGATATGCTGGACATTCGTTTAGTGCTATTTGGACCATTTATAACTAAAGGTTAAAATGTCAGCAGAGCCAAATATTTCCGAATACTGGTCTTTCCAAAATTGTGTTACTTTGAACTTTTTAAAATTTAATTAAAAAAATAAACAAATCCATACACCCTACTAAACCGTTAAAGACGTAATTTCTAGGAAAAATCGTGGGTTACAAAATCACTCCGCGCACAATACTCAATATTTCATTGGTAACTGCAAAAAATAAAATAAAATTCATACTAATTCAAAATACGAATTGTTCCATTAATCAATATATTTAACAATTTTTCGTGTAACCGTGAAAAAAACATGATTAATTCGTTTCACCTCACATCACAGTACCACAAAGTTTTTTTGTTTTATTTATTTATGTTAAAATTTTTTTTTTTTTTTTCAGGTTTTATAGATAAGGCAAACGAGGGCAATTTACAACCGGATCCAAAATTTAAATGCTATTTAAAATGTATCATGAAAACGTTCAATGTTGTAAGTATTACATAACTACTAGTGTTTCCGTATCACTTTGAATTAATTATATTAGAGATAAAAACAATCGAATGAATTTGCTAATCAAAATATTTTTTTATCAATTAACTAGTAACTAAAAATAAATATAAAACAACTTTGTTTTAACCACTTATTTTTAAAAACAATGTTACAATCAACAATATTTTGATTTGTTTTGGATTTTCTCCCTATGAAGTGACTAAGGAACCACAAAACATTTAATCACGAATACACTTTAAAGTAGGTTTGAGGTCTTGGATTAGCATGAAAGGAACAGATACACATTAAAAAAAAATTAAGTAAAAATAAATCATGTTTTCGTAATATCAGTACATGTTAATTCAGTTTTTTTTCTTTTCTTTTCTTTTCATAGTCATGTCATACCATAGTTATATGCTATAAAACATAAACACATAAACACACCCTTTTGTTGTAACATAATTTAATAATATGTATGATTCTTATTTAGAAACTTCGCTGGTCTGTCTATAAACCGTATTTTTTTAAAAGTTATTTTATCATTGTCGACTGTTTGTTTCTTTATAATGAATAAATAATAAACTTTTTAATAATTAAAAAAGGAATGGCTCACGCTCAGACGCTGAAGTCTTTGTGGGCATTTTTTCCTATTTATGTTATTGCTTAATTTTAAGATGTATGGAAAAAAAATGTAAGTTTAGACATTTACAGGACTTAGTAACTGTCAATGGCTTCTGACCTGTCATTGACATCAACAGATGGAAGAGTTGAGAAAATGTGGGTGTTTAAACATAAGCGGAATATTGAATGCTACACAGTATATAAAGTAGTGACTTAAACCAGCCAATTGCAAAAGTCCTGTAAATGTCCAGCCTTCAAATTTCATTGTCAGAAATGTTTTCCCTCTCTGTTGCAACAAATTTAGTTTGTATTAGCAATGTTCATAAATACCGTTTATTTTCTTTCCTCGGCATTTATTAACCTTTCAGACTCTTAGACCAATTGATAATTTAAACAAAAACAATCCACTGATGTACGTACCTTGTATAGGTTAATATTTATTTATTTAATAAATATTTAAGTAACTTTTAAAATTATATCTATTTCTGATTCTTCTAATTCAATTGTTTTTATATAATTTTAATATGATTAACTTGAAGAAAATGGAACCTTTGATTAATTTTAATTTAATTTATATTAGATGTAAAGACCGATGTTATACCAATATCATTGTATTCTATTCCTTTTCTTACATTGTACGAGTATATTCAACTTGTGGAAATCTGTTATTAGTTCTGAGCGCTTGCAATATTTGAAAATTTAAAACAATACAAAAATAAGACTGGATTTCAAACTCTCGGGAGTCATTAAGATTAACAAATTAAAACAGGAATGGAAAATATTCAGAGAAGGGGTGAAATCCAGTCTTTTGTCTACAAACACACGGACAAACTCAAATATTGTAATAAAACCAACTGGTTTCAGGAGAAGTTTAAAAATTTAAAATTTGTTTTCGGGCGTTGCCTAGTATGTGAAATAATTCAGTCAGATGAATCTCTTCACAACAATTAAGGTTTCAGCTATATAACTTCACTAAAATTAACAGATGGCAGAGTTTAAGAAATATGGATGCTCAAATATGGGCAAAAAGGGGAATATTACACAGTGTGTAAAGTGGCCATTGTAAATGCCTTGACTTCCATATTGCCTTATTTAAGGTATTCTCCATCGCTTTTGTAATTCGTTAATAAATATGTAAATTCAATTACATTCTTTATTTTTTGTCGGCCTCGTGGTGTAATGGTCAGCGCGTTAGCCTACTATGCAAGAGGTCTCAGGTTCGATTCCCGACATGGTTGATAAGAAATATTTATTTAAGGGTGTTTTCACAGTAGAATATTTTATAGTCCCTGGACTGGTACCTGAAGCGTACGACTGATCACATAACCTTCATGTAACAAAATTGATTGAGATATGCTGCAATTGGTGTACCAATTCAGTGTTCTATGTTTGTGTATATTTAAAATGGGGATCTGTGAATCAGTTCTCGCCCTCCAAGCCCAGGTCTTTAAAGAGCCAAGCTACTGTGTGGAAGGCGAGAGTTCTCATTTCGCTAAATCTTCCTCATCAACCCCTGATCTATAAAATATCACTCCATTAGATGGGGACTCGTTAACCTGATCGTGCCACCCTAAATGCTTATAAATGGTAATACCTAAGTTTTTGACTGAAGTCATGAATGGAATTTTGATACCATCTATTTTGAAAAGAGAAAGTGTGGAAAAATTCACTTTTGAATACATTTTTTTACCACCAACGAGTACAAATTGGGTTTTTGTTGGATTTACGAGAAATCCGTGTATTTTTGTCCATGAATATACATTTGCAAATCATCGGCATATAAATGGTACGAACAGGTTAATTCCAGCAAGGCTCGGGCTCTAGTAATAACCTCTAGTACCCAAGTTTTATTGGGTCGAAAGCAAATCTTCCGGAGTACTCCTTCATTAGTCCCTTTACGTGGTGGTGATCAGGTACTTTTTGCCGGAGCATTATGCTTCGCTTCCAGGTCCATAACTAAAGTCAAAACGAGATAATGATGTTTCACGAGCTGAACCCGGCAATGCTTTGCTTTTGTTAGATTTGAGTACATACTCGTATATAAATTAAATGAACACAACAAAAAATTTGATTTCAATTATTTTATTCACTCCAAATTAGATATGTAAGTTTACATAATTATTTATGTGTTTTAGTTTACATAATTTATGTAAACTAAAACTCAAAACAAAATAAAACTAAAACAAACTAAAACAAAATTCTCTGTCTTCACAATTTGTGAAGACAGAGAATTTTGATAAATAGGTATTAAAAAATCATTTTCTTCTCAGTGTCTTGCAGATTTCAATTTCAATTTTTCAATTTATTTATTTTAAATATAACATATACATTACAAAAATATATTCAATACGTACATATTATAAAAAAGAAAAAAAAAATACACGAAAGAGACTCATGTCAAAGTAGTAGAAGAATCCTGCTCCGGAAAACCCCTTCGGATACATGGAACAGATCAATATCCAGAGCGATGTTGTTCAGCATAGCGGTAGCCCTTCCAACAGGCATAACCATAGGCAGGTTGGTCCTGAATATCGGAATATGAAACAATCTATGCTGACGCTGTCTTAGGTAATTATCAGGAACATACAAGATGCCTCCCGATACTGTGCGAAAAGGGAATTATAAATAAGGAGTTTAAGGAAATAATCTAATTGGTATCCATAAAAAACAAATGTTGTTTCTAAATATTCATATACAAACTTTTTTAAACACCAAAAAATAACATGTTCCCATTTTTTTACTATATGTATTCTCGTCGAATGCAACTCTAGTGATGGATAAAAAAAACATTTACGCTACTGACTTTTTCTTATTTAATAAAAGTTATAAATATGCTTGTGGCAAAGATCTATATTTCACTGAAAACCGCACATAAATCGATCCAGCAGTCCATTGAGAACATACATACGAATATTGCCTTATATATATATATAGATTACTAACAAAATCAGCACAGCACATAATTGTTAAAGTATAGAGATTTCGGCCGTTCGGGCTTCATTTAATTGGCCCGCCGGCCTCGGATATTTGAAATTTTTGTAAATCATATCAAATGGCCTTGTGCCAAATGTTAAAAAACACATCCAAAAACAATTATAAATAAGCATTTCTAGAAACCGAATGATTAAATTTTATATTTCAGATTTCTGATGATGGTGACGTACATGTTTCAAATATGATGACATACTTTCCACCAGAATTGCAAGACACCATTCTCCCTGTCGTCCACAAATGTGAAAAAATGAGTAGTAAGTACATAAACCAATTTTAAGGGCCAAGCCATGCCTAATGAGGAAATTTGGCTAGTGGGAAATGATCTCCGCGGGGGCAAAATGCCAAAACACATCGAATCTATATCCATGGAAGGAATTCAACATTTATAAAAATATGATAACCATTTTATTTAATACTAATATTTTTAAAACTTCACAAAGTATTTTTTTACAATACTAAGCGTTGCAGTCTTCGGGGGTATCGTGCACAGTACGTATACGGTATGCCTCCATTTATTCTAGTCGAGGGCAATGTCTAATGAGAACCCTGTTAGTTATTGTATTGGTTGGTCCAACTTGTAAAGGACAGCTTGTTTACCCTTGACTGTCTGATTTAGAAATGGCCATGATCCCAATTAGGAACTTCAGCCTTCCGGGAAATTGGAAACAAAAAAAAATTCTTGAGCGCGGTAAATTTTAGAGCAATAAATTGTACGGCAAAGTTTCTTGAAAATGTACAAAAAAAGAAATAAATTATATTTAATAAAAATGCACTACTTTGAACGACGTCTCTGGTTCATATGAACTAGCCTAGGGTGGCGATTGTAAACTTGAGTGAGTATTATTTGACTGAATCGTTGATCTGAATTAATTTTTGCTGGGAATAAAATATGCGTTTGCGCGATGATGGCAGATGTGGAAAAGAACAGTATGCGGCCAAACAAACTAGAGCAGACAAAAATCCTACCTTCAGGTAGTCAGGAAAAGGAATCAGGGACATGAATCTGGATGCTATCTCCAAATCCTGGCTTCTGGGTAGTGTTTCCTTTTTTTGGTGAACACAACACTTTCACTAAAGTAATTCGGGAAATATAAAGATGAATGTGGCGGCGCGGCGGTGGCAGTCAGAAAATGTAAAAGTGTTCAGATGCGGGCATATAATTAAAGGACGAGCAGATGCGAGCAAATAAAATTATGAACATGCGGTTGTTGACTAAACAAAATTATCAAGCAGAAAAATGTGATTGTTGAAGTTAGTTGCTATGGATATGAAAAATTGTTCTCATAGCAACCGAAGCTACTCATGGCCATAGAGACGAGGAGAATGTACAGACATCGAAAGTTGGGAGATCACGGGATGAGTAAGATGTCCGGCACCATATATCAAACAGATGCAATGCAGTGGAAAATACGTGATACTCGTATTACACTAAAATCTATTCATTATTACGAGAATTTCCAAATAAACAAACCAGCCGCGCAATACCCAACGGAGAATAGCCTATTTTACACAGATCATCTCAATCTAAACGGCACGGTAAAATTATAGTGAATTGACATTAGATTCATTGGTACCTTTTTTAATTTGATGATATTGGTATTTTTTGTTTTTTTTATAAAACTCCATAATTAATGACTTTAATGAAAATATCATTAAAAACGCCGTGGTTAACATATTATTTTTTAATAATATGAAAATATTAGCGTTTTTATAGTTTGAATTTATTTCAACATAGGGAAAACGTTTTTGAGAAGAGAATAAGAAAGTTTAGGCATTTACAGGGCTTATGACATGTCATTGGCTGGTTCACGTGGCCACTTAACACACTGTGTCACATTCACCATTCTGCCCATGTTTGAACATCCACATTTCCTCAACTCTTCCATCTGTCTACTTTTGTGAAGTAAAAGAGCTGAAACCTTTATCACGCGGGTGAGATTCATCCGGCTGAACCAAATCACCTACTAGGCGACGAAGGCCTAAAAACAATTTTCCGATTTTTGTACTTCTTCTTTTACCAGGTAGTAATTCAACAAATTGATGTTTTTATAGTTTACCCAAATATTTGAATTTCGGTGATTATTTTCAACGAGTTGCAAATAGCTCACTTTTAGAAAAAGGAGATCAAATCGGGGTAGAGTGGGGTTTTAACCTCGGTCTTCTGATCCGTAAATCCTCAACACTAGCCACGGGGCTACAACCTGAATAAAAAAATTAAGTAAAATTCAGCAAAAGAGATTTTAATGATCCTTTTTTCAAATCATTATACAAATTTAGCGAGTACTCTAGGGTAAAAATCCTGCAAAAGGAAATCGACTAGAGATAAGTCGGTCTCATGGTGTACTGGTTATTCTGTTTGCCAGACATTAAATGAATAAAATACTGTGAAACAATAAATATCGATACATCGTATTATATTTTATCATGCCGTGGTGCGAAATGGGCCAATCATGCGGTATCACGCAGTTAGCTCGTGGTTTGCACGTGCACAGCGGCTCAGTCTTCGTGAATGAACGGTAGGCTGATTTTTGTTCTTCTCAGTATCGACTAACTTTTCCATATCTTCGTCGGGCCACTCATCGCTGTTGTTTTTATCTAATGTACAATCTCCTTAGTAAGATCCTTAAAAATAAATCAACGTGGCGTATTGCATTTGAGCCTCAATTAATTTTACTTAGGCAAAATAGTGATTTTTTTCAGTGTGTACAATGATTACTTAAATTGGCTAATAATAAGCCATTAACCTTAAAAATACCTAAGTTTATTTATTTCCATTTCATTCTAAATGTTAGAAATCTTTACAATATATAAATACAAATTTGATATTTACCATTTAAAAATTTCCTTTCAGAGGGTGCCGATTTGTGCGAAACCTCATACATTCGCCAAAAATGTTATCAATCAGAAACGCCTGAAGTAAGTCAACTTGAAGTTAAATTAATTCTCAATCTTTTTGTTTAAAATTGTTCAGGAATTGCTGGAGTAGCACTTAATACAATGCGTGCTCTCTGGAACTCCAAGTCTATTCTCGGTCAAAACAAACTCCGATTATTTCATTCTTGTATAATGCCAGTACTCTTATATGGGTGCGAACCTAGAATGCTTGGGGAGAATATAAGGTACAAGATAATTCAATTTCCTAACTAATATTAAAGTCTGAGAACGAACGCAGCAGCTTCCTATAACGAGCGTTTTGGGGGTGCGGCGGTGGACCTGGCTTGGAACAACTAGTTATTAACGCTTTTATCTCAATTACTTATTGAAAAATACAATATGTTTAAAATGTAAAAAAACACTAATTTGTCTCTCCTGAAAAATTGGGTTTTTAGAGATACTGTACTTTACCTCTCGCATGCAGAAGTATGAAACTTGATGTCAAGAAACTATTTTAGATTTACAGACTTTCTGTTCATGTTTCGCTAATTCTTTTTTCTTTTCATTTTTAGCACTATTACCTGGTTTAATCAATCGAAGAAAAAGAGATAAAAGATAAACACTTAGCATGCATTTTGTTAAGTATATATTAAGTTGTTTCCTTTGTCACTATCAATGAGAAAAATACATTTACACTAAATAATAAAAAAAATCACCCATGTTTATGTTCTTTTTTTATTTATTAATTTAAAAAATATTTCGATTACGGTTCCACTGAGTTTTGATTAAGATTTAAAAAAACATCGGTACCCTCAGAATTTTTTTAATAGCAATAATATATTTTAAAAAAAACAAATAATACTTTTAACAAATCTTATCCTACAACTGATTTACTTTTTACATATTTATTTATTTATCTATTTACTAAGGAAATCATACAGTCTTTATTTAAAACACGGTACAAAAGAACAATTAAAAAAAGTAAGACCAATTTCAGATTTCACACTAATTTATTATGAATGGAGGAGGAGAGGGGAAAAATACTTGAGTTCTTAAAAAGTAAAAATATAAATATTTAATAAAAAGTACATAAGAGGAAAAAGAAATTGTATAGCTCCCTTTCCTTTTCCTTCAACTTTCCTCTCTCTCTCTCTCTCTCTCTGTTTCCATGAACATTTAAATTTCTTTGTAAAAATTCACAACCAACAATAATTTATTAGATGCAGCTTTGGTTTCCTCAATTTTTCAACAATATGGTCAGGTCTGCCTTTCGTATTTATGGAGCGTCTCCGAAAGTTATGACATAATAAGAAGAAAAAAATAAACAGATTCGCTTTGTTAAAACATTAGGAAATATAATCAGCTTTAAAGAACTTCTAAAATATGCATTTATCAATCAGTTTTGAAATACGGTATAATTGGATGTGGATATGCAAATGATACATTACTAAAACAACTTATCATTGCAAAAAATCTTTCATAAACATTATCCCGAAAGTCCTTGTCAGTACGAGCTCCCACGATATGTATGAAAAACTTAAAGTTATGACTATAAAACATGTTTATGAAAAAGTTTTACAAATGTATGCATACAAAAAGTATTCAATACCTCCCATTACACCAAACGCAACTAATAGAGTTACTAGACATTCTAGACTATCTAAATTTAAAACAGCTCTCAGTGAAAGAGGATTGGTCTTCTTCTCCATCAAAGTGTACAACCTACTTCCATTGTCCATAAGGACAATTAGATATCGACACTATAAAATCGCCATTAAAAAATTGATAATGGAGGGGGGATGCGCACGGATTGATGAAAGGATCAGACCAAATACGTACAAACATGTTTTTATTTATTTGTTTTATTTGATTTCATTATGTTTAATATGTATTTAATACTATGATTTAATTATGTTTTATAAGACATGTTTCAAAATTATTTAAATGTCTCCCTGGGCACGAGACACCCCAGTAACATTATCATTAATGTTAAAAAAATAACACAAAATTAATAAACCAAAATAAAATATATACATATAAGCAATTGAGCCTGTTATTATTTCAGTGGTTCTTTAAAAATGTGCATATTTATTTAATTATACGCATTGTATGTATGAAAAACCTTTATGTATTTTACACAAAAAGTCAAATGAATTAAGAAAAACGAAAAATATGCAAAACGAAAGGTAAATTCCAAATCATATATTGCTTGGCAAATATCAAATAATATATTTAATTTAGAATAACAAAAAAAATACTCGGTCTTTATATGCATAGACTTGTACTCTTACAAGGTACAAATGTTTCTTATTTTAGTATGGAAATATATTTTTTTTTTAAAACACTGAAAATCTTAATAATATTTGTGTTACAAATCTCAGATTTTAAATCATCTTTTACATATTGTTTTAAAACCACTTTGAGGGCGGGAAATTTATATTTTAAAATTTGTTGAAACGAATAGTCCATTTCATTATTTTTTTAGTTTTATCTGTTAACTATATTTAACTATTTTCCTTCAGAAACGTTCTCGCGAATGCTTTTCATTACAATTCATGAAGACGGTTTTTAAATTATTTATGCCCACGCGCTTGTTTTCGACTCGTTCTTGTACTATGTCAATCGGCGGTGGTCCTCGTCGTTTAGAATACTTTTATGAAAGAGTAGTTTAATCACCAAAAAAAAAATCGTTCGGAAAATACAATTTCGTTTTAAAAAATTTTGCATACCGTTCGTATTCCTAAAGATATGCAGCCTTCTTTTTTGACCAAAATATGGACCCAATCGCATTCAATTTCAATCATTTTCAGCGGATAAAGTGTACAAAACTATGTTTCTTTTGCGGTGGGTGTCGGTTTTACATTAAAATCCTTAAAATTTTCATATTTAAATGACCAGAAGTCATATTTCAGTTAATCTAACTATCATTTTTTACCATTCATTAAATAAAAATGGTAAGGCTAATCATTGAACGGTACTTTTATATAAGTCTTGAGTTTAAATGTTTTTTTTAATTGATTTTTAAGCAACGATACTTTCCCATACAAGATACATTTTATTCCCTAAGCTGATGTATATCTTTAAAATAATCAAGTCAAAATTATTCGTTTTTCTCTAAGAATATTCCAATAAAATTATGGGATATGTTTGTGTTTATATGTGTGTAATTTGTATACTATGTTTGAAAAAATTCAATAAATTTTCTCATTTAAAACTCGTGGAAAATCAATAAAAATAAATGCGGCATCATTGTAATTTATCCTATAATTATTATAAAATTAAAAATATTCTTACTAATGAAACTAATATTTCAATTATTTGAAACATTTTTCTACAATTGAAATTACCGTTTCATCATACATGGGATTCTAATTACCATTTACGAAAATCTCATTACCATTTGTATAAAAAATTCATATTTCAATTACCAAAAAAAAAAACCTAATTTTAAGCCAATTCATATCGCTGGCATTCCGATACTTCAATGCGAAAAACGTTTAAAAAACTGAAGATCTCCTGGATACCTTAATCTGCACATTCTCAAAGAATCACTTACGTACGCTTCGAGAGTCTAGGCGGAAGCGGTCAGTATCCGGAAGGAGGTCGATTGAAGAAAATTGAATTCTTTAAAAACCGATCTTGCGAGAGATGTACATAAAACGGTTTCTCTGGTGTCTACTTCAGTTCTGAGTGGTTTTGTATTTTATTGCCCCTCGATCTGAGAATCAAAGAACCAGAAAAATTATATTGGATGAAAAATTCTTAACTTTGTTGGATGTGCCAAATAACTGACACGAGGAAGTCAAAAACATCTTCTCACTCCCAAATCCTTCAGAAAGATTCCACATTTATCGTGGCTCCAATGATTATAATCGGCTTCAGGTAGAATATAATAAACTGAGATTTTTTTACCGTTGGCAGCTTTTGTTCCCTTTGCCGAAAGAGAGCTGTCTTATTTCGGGTGTGGATACATAATCTAGGAGCACGATGCAGAAGCGTTGGTGATAATCGAAGGCACATCTATTCCGTAATAAGTTGTAACTAATAACATTAATAATAATGGCAATAAGAATAATTAATGACAACAGGACACAACATGCTGTGATCTCTCTAAGTGGAATGGAAGGCCTTCTCAATTGAAAATTTCGATTACATTTATAAAATAAATTGCGGTTAAGTTTATATAAGTCTAGAGCTGGAACATCCTTCCGTTTTCCTCTACCCCATGCCAGTTTTTTGGGTACCAATCCTTCAAAAAAGGATAAATTTTCCTACGAATGATACAATCAAAATTTTAGGAGTTTCAAATTTTTTTTATATCAGATTTGGGGCTTAGTAAATTTTCACTAACCAATTAAAGTAGAAACGTTTTTGTTCAAAAAACTTCTCAATTTCGTCACATTTTCAAAAAAACTAAACAATTTTATACATGCATTATCTTCTCCAAACTACTGTTTCTAAGCTTAGCGTACTCGATATAAATTATGTGGAGTACAATGGGTACAACCACGGATAATATCCGCAAGTACTCACTTTAGTAGCGATACCTACCACCGAAATTTCTATTAATTCATAATGTCTGGTTTAATAGTGAAAGTCATAAAACGGGGTTGTAGTATCGTTGTAGTGTCGTTGACTGCCTTCAACTGTTCAGAAGTCCGAATAACTGCCTTAGTAATCAGTTATTTATAAGTTATAATGCATCAAAATTGAAACATTTTAATCACTATAGCTGTATAATTGTTGATAATATTAATGTATGTGAGATTAAGTTTAAAAAATAATGGGATAAGCGAAATATAGAAGCAATATTTTGAGTTTGTCCAAATTTTTGTAGACAAGGACTGGATTCAACTCCCTGGGGAGGTGTTTATATTAACATATTACAACATAAATAAATCCATAAATAAACCCGCATAAATAAAGGTTTCAGCTCTTTAACTTCACAAACATCAACAGATGAAAGAATTGAAGGAAAAAGATGTTCAAATATAGGCAGAATGGTTAATGTTACACAGTGTGTAAAGTAACCACTTAAACCAGCCATTGACAGGTCATAAGCCTTGTAGATGCCTAGACTTCTAAATAACCTTCTCTTAAATGTTCTTCATCTTTGTTGTAATATGTAAATATAGAAGCATTTAACAAAAAAATAATGGAATGATGTTGAAATATAATCGCCATATAAATCCGTTTTTCGTGATGAAAAAAATATGCAACCTGATTTTTTCCCTTCACGATTGAACCGGGTTGTATTTCTATGGGTTTAATAAAAAAGTAAATTGGTATTAAATAAATAATTGGTCACCAAATAAGTCAGTATTCTGTTACTTTCTGAGTCAGGGATTCTACTATTGGTGTATCACATGATTTTTTACGTGTCTTGTAGTTATGCGCGTTATAGGTTAGTCAAAGTATTTCTCTATCACAAATATTTTAATAATTTATTTTTAGTAATTGCCCGTCAAAAAAATACAAAATTGGAAAATCAGTATTCTTTATTTGAATAACCAACAGCTATATTTTTCTTATATCTAAAACATTTTTTTTTTTTAATTTGGATTTTAGGCCGGAGCGTTCTTAACAATCTTAACGATTTTACATAGATCGATAAGGTGATTGATAGGTTTCCTCATTAAGGTTTTAAAAAAAAACAAATATTTTTTATAATCATTGATCAATAAGTCCACTTTTATTCACTACACACTCCCATACATACAATACTCACACACCCATACACATATACACACACCCTCACACACCCTAAATATATATACTCACCCTAACTTACATGTGCAATAATAAAACGAATGCACTAAATAAGAGTACGCATTGTTTTTTATGTATTTTATTTTATTGTGACTATTATTACTACAATTATTGATATACATTTAAAAAAACTTATTACTACTACGAGACTTTATTGATAATCTAGTAAAATTATTTTCGATTGTATAAATTGTATCTATCTTAAATTTAATTTTATTAAAATTAATCTTTTATAAATTCTAACACACTGCTTTAATAACATAAAATAAAACTAGATTTTGGTCTATGTGCAATTTTTATTTGTTCTTTTGTGACTATTGGTGTTCACATATAATTGGTGAAAGATGTTTAGTGTTATTATTTTATATTTTATAAATTGTATTTATATTGTGATATCTTTTACTGTTTGTGAACTGAAAATAAATAAAATAAATTACAAATAAGCCAATTACAGGTTTTCACAAGTAGCATCACTGTATGTCAAAAAATATTCTCGAACATAAAATAAACAGTAATCTCATCTAATCTGTAAATCCAAAAGATAATAAAAAACACTTAGAATTATTTTGAAAGAATATATTGAACAAATCATTTTTATTCCCAATTGTATAAAAATTTCAGAGTAATTTTAGGTGTGGAATCAGTATTTAAAAATAGTTGTTTACTCCAAATCGACAAGGACTCAATATTTAATAACGGTTCTGCTTCAAGACATGTATGTATGTTCGAGTACAAGACCTATTTTTACCGTTAAAACAATAACAAAACATTATTATACTTACAGAGGAATAATTTGTTCAACAAAACGACTGTGGTAAACAAAAAATACAGTCAGAAATACAAAATATACGAGAAAGAAGTAAAAAATGAAATTCTTAATTATTTTTTAAAATGACACTTGATGAAAACACTGCTATTTTGGAATTTCAAAAAAAGCTGTATTTACAGTGTTAACACTTTGTATCCCGGAGCCGTGTAAACACGTGATTATAATAACAATGCGATGTATCCCGGATCCGTGTTTTTCCGTGGTTTACCAGCTGTCTAAAAAAGTGCATTTTATTGACATCTAGTGACTTTTGATAAATTGATAAATTTATGAATTGATAATTTTTTTTGCACCACAACAGACCAGAAGGCCCAATTACAACGGTGAATTACAGCACATAACACCAGGTTTGATAAAAACTACATTATAATGGTTGTGTTCTCACCGGGAATCGAACCCGGAACCTTCCGTGTGTGAGTCAAGCATCTTGACCACTACACCACGGAGGCCGCCAACTTAGTACTTTTTCGCTGCTGGCAAACCACGTGAAAACACGGGATCAGGATACAACGCATTGTTACTATAATCACGTGTTTACACGGCTCCGGGATACAAAGCACAAAAAAAGGAGTGAGGCCCTGTATATGTGCGAACATTGCAATGCGCAATGTGGCTCTCCATAAAAGCTTATGTTGGCAAACTATCACATAAAAATGACTTGTTTAATTATTTCAAATAAATAAGAGAGGTTTCAATTGATTTAACCAAGTATTTTCATAATTACGACACTTTTAAGAAACCTTTCACAAAGCATGAAATTACACAAAAATGGGCCGGGCACAGGGTAAATTCTATGTGTATTCGGCCGGTACTCAAAGTGTAATGAAAACACAGAAAGGACATCTCTTTTCACTTTAATTTAGTTAGAATGTAAGTTTAGGTATACAATTGTAAAGCTCCCTTCAGGTAATTTATCACAAAAATGGCGCTTTTTAAATCAGCCGAATATTATTATTATTATTATTACACTGTGCTTAACATTGGAGCATAAAAACGAAAAAAAAAGTCAATTTTGACATCTGCTGATACGGTTCATATAAAGATAATGATTGGAACAGAGACAGGATATCATAATAAACACTCAGTATTTTGAAAATGCACATAATGTCCGTCTCCATTCTACGTTTGTCTAATGAAGACGGATTGGGAGATTGCTCTATTTCAACAAAGGAATAATCATCTGCATTCAAATTTCCGAGTTTATTGTTTGGCACAATGAATGACATCAATAAACGAACACAAGTTTTTAAGATTTATAAATTTCAAATTAAACATTCCAACTGAAAAGCTTAACTACGAGTATAAATGTTTAATGAAGCAGTTAAAATTAATATGTATTAGTAAGAGAAGGAAAATTTCAGATTTAGTGCTGCTTTTCAAGCTATTAAATAATGTTCTTGACAGTCCCGAACTTTTAAATTGTGTGAATTTTTATGTGAGACAGCGTAGGACGAGACTAAATACTTCTTTTGCTGTTGATTTGCATAGTTCAAACTATGCCAAATATTTACCTATTTCACGGTTCCACATGTAAGCAAACAACATGGAAACTTGGATTGATTAAATTTTTCTTTATACCAATTAAAATCATTACTGTTTAATCACTTCTTTTCTAAATTATAAAAAAAGTGTTATACTTGTTTTACTTTTTATTCTATGATACATCGTCTCTGTTAACTTCAATACTTTTTTATTTAAACCTTTTATTTATTGTTAATTTGCTGCATACCTATGTTATAATTTCTTATTCAATTTTTCTTTATTATTTTTTTTATTTTCTGCTGATTTTATTTCATGTATCTTTATTTTTTATACTGTGTTCAGGTGTTTTGTTTTATTATAATTGTTTTTCAATATTATTTTATACTTTGTCAAAGGCGCAAGCCGTCGAAATAAATAAATAAATATTAATATAATTTCATTTTCAATATATAAAAGCAGTCGTTTGGATAAAAATACAATAGACTGATTCGTAAATTTCACAATTCACTTCTTAGAACAAAGGTAAAAATTTTTGAACCAATTCACTATAATTATTTGACTGGTATTATTCACATTTTTTATTAAAATTCTCAACACTTTTATTATGGTAGCGAAAACTGTAAGTATTTTTATTTATTTAATGAACGGGTTGAAAACTTATCATTATCATTCCTCTTTCCGCACCCAGTGGGTCATAGGGCCCTGCATTGATAAATAAAAAGCAGCTGTTTATAATCATCTGTTACATAAAGATAAGGTAATACAAGCAATTAAATATTGTGGTTTAAACAACCTTTAAAGTCAATATTCCACGTCCAGCCTGCCAGAAATCAAACTCAGAACCTCAAAAATTTTAGTATAATACGCCACCCAGTAAACTTAGAGATTTCCATCTTTACAAAGTAAAAACACATAGGTGTTTTGTTATGCAAATAATAATGTATCCAGGATGTTTTGAGTGGGTCAAAATGTTAGTAGACATGCTGGATTTCCTAATTATAAAATGTAAATTTTTGTTGGCGGTTGAATAAACTAACCGGTATAAGAATAAGTATAGAAATTGAATAATTGTTTTCAGGGGTTGCTTAGTAAGTGAATTCAGTTTCAGTGCTGCGGAACAGCGTTTATTTGATATTTTCAAACACATATTACAATAGGTGCGAAGGTTTTCACGGTCACTGTTGTCACCGTGTCTGTTGGATTTGTTCCGGTGTTTTGGCTACCATTGCAGGAGCCATCTTCAGGGTAAACTTACTGGGTTTATGCAAAATTTTCGGTTCAAAGGCGAAAAAATGTCCGTTATCTATAAAGTGTTTCGCTATTGTAGATTTGTCAGGATGCCCAAGTTTACACGCTCTTTTGTGTTTGTCAATCCTTCTCTTTGCTGTGCGTCCTATTTGTTCTATGTACACTTAATCACATCCTTGGCAACTTAGTTTATAAACAGCTTCCGTTTTCAGGGGATTCTTATCTTTGGAGTTAAATAAATGGTTCTTTATTTTTCCCACAGTCCCAAACGTTGTTCCAATACTATGTTTTTTTCAGTATTTACAGTGCACAAATAATAAAACAGGCAATTGAAATACACAGACATCCAAATAACATAAAAAATGGCGACGGGCTGAAATTAAACTCAACATGGTTCCCAGCAATACATACTACACAAATAAATAGAAATGTGCCTACTGCCGACTGTGACACGGTACAAATTACGAGAACTTAAACACATACTTTTTTTCTTCAAAACACTCAGTTTACCCTAAGATGGCTCCTGAAATGGTAGCCGGAACGTCGGAACAAATCCAACAGACAGAGTATCACCCAAAAAAAACACATTGACATATTACAATGGTTTAATTGGTTCAGTCGGATGAACATCATCCAAATGATAAGGGTTTTTGCTTTTTTACTTAACAAGGGTCAACAGATGAAGGAGTTGAGGAAATGTGGATGTTGAAACACCGGCAGAATGTTGAATGTTACAGTGTCTAATGTGGCCACTTAAAGCAGCCAATGACAGGTCAGAAGCCAATAAATGTAGACTTCCATATTCCCTTCTCAAAAATGTTTTTCATGTTTGCATTGGGGACGTCTCGCGTCACAAGAGCATTTGTTTGACAATACCTTTGCGAGGCATATTAAAGTTTAATAATGCTGTTGTGAAAAGTTATATAAAATGAATGTTTTATTTTCAGTATAACCAAATGTTTGCCGACAGATTGTATTATACTTATTATTATTTTTACTCTCATATAACCTTCTCAGATCCCTTTTGGTAATAAATTTAGTTAAATCAAACTGTTTTTTTTTCAGATTTTCTAAATAATAGAGAACAAAAAATGTCTATGTCTGTACGTTGATTCATTGAATGTGTTGTACAATATGATAAGATGTTTTTAGTTAAAAAACCGTTTTTTTTTTCAGTAAAAATATTTCAAAACGATGGAATGGTTTTTTACTCTCTTTTAAATATCTTCATTACAATTTCGATATTTTTTTATAAAATAATTTGGTATTATTATAACAGTTTATATAACAGCATCTTGTTTTAATGGAATAAATCATCAAGATACGCCGCAATTGGTGAAACAATGCAACATAGAATTAAGAATAGTCCGGAAGGAGCGTAGAATCATATTTGAATACATCGGACTGTGTCCAATAATTCCCCCACTTAGACACACTTTCGCCGTGCGCATACTTGAAGTCACCAGGAGCTCAATCACAGATGGCTATCGACATGCTAAAAAACGTGCTAAGTATTTGAGCGATCACCACGAACAATCATGAACACGCTGAAGTTAAAGCGGTCGCATTGCAAAACGCTATAGATAAGTTCCGTATCCGTAGTCCGTGGTCAAACGTCAAATCAAAAAAGTCAACACGCGTGTAATCTCGTGCCGGTTTGTTATTTCGTTTTCAAGTTACAAACAATTACTATGGCGACTGCTTTTCTTAACATTTGGCTTGCCGACCGCCGGCTAAATGCATCGAGAAAAATTGAAAGAAGGCGTGTGCGAGATTCAACCAATCCTCTTGAACTGACCGAAGTTGAATTTCGTTTTGTAACGCGACCGCGATAACTTCAGCGTGTTCATGATTGTTCGTGGTGATTGCTCAAATACTTAGCACGTTTTTTAGCATGTCGATAGCCATCTGTGATTGAGCTCCAGGTAATATTGCCAGATCGCGAAGAATATAACCATAACAGAAATGTAAGGTAAAAAAAAATAATTTGTTAATTTTTCTAAAATTGTATTGTGCACTCGGAAACATTGATTGACACAACAAAGTAGATAAGTTAAGGTTCATTTGATAAGAGCAATTGAATTAATGAACATAAAATATAAAACAAAGTTTATTTTACATAAAAAAATATGTTTATATGATGTTAAATTATATTTTATGTTTTAAAGATAATTTTGGCCAAATGTCCACCACGGGGTTGTTTAATCCGAGGTACAATTTTAATTATTTCTCTTATGAGCAAATAAGAGTAAAAAAAATTACTACCCTGGCAACACTAACGAAATTTCCATTTTGTTTCTTCGACAATCTGACAGATGGAAAAATAATTCCATTTTTAAGTAATGCATTTGTGACAAACTCATTTATTCTATAATTACACATAAAATGTGATTGCATCCTGTTTCTTTAAGATCCTAGCAGTATTTCTACACTTTAAAAGGACACAACACGGCATGGTTAAATTTGAATCAGGAGTTGCGTACTGAGCGACGTCTATAAAGAAACTAATGGGTCAAAACGTAAACCTACTAATTTATGAGTAGTTGAGTTGCCTTCTGTTTGAGGTGCGTATACGGTTTTTTGGACTATTCTTAATTCTATGTAATGCAATTTACTTCTTGGTACGAAAAAGGGTTCTGATAATAGAAGAAAATTTTAAAAATTAAAATTCGCAATTAACAACATAATTTATTTCATATACTCTGGAACCTCTAGAAGATGTATTAATCTACCTAAATATGTCCATGTTTTTTTTTTAATGTGAATGGTTTAGGTAGGTAGAAAGAAATTGCCTTAAGGCAATATGCCGGCCTTTATTTTTTTTATTATGCTTAGTGGTGGGGATCAGTGCTATGCAAGCTCCTGACGTCACTGCGACCTGTGATGTGACGTGTCCTCGTGAATAGAATCGCCCTCCAAGCCCAGGTTTATAAAAAGCCTGGCTACTGTGTGAAAGGCGAGAGTTTAAATCTCCCCCTCCAAGCCCAGATCCGTAAAGTATCGGGCTATTAGGTAGGGGGTGAGCTCTTTAACACCACCATAGAATGTGTATAGGTGTTTCCTCATCCGCACTGCACCACCTACATCTAGAAGTTTCGGAAAGGTTCATTCTAGCAAGGTGGTATGTTCAATCTGCGGTGCCCGGTAAGGGCTCTTATGATAACCTTCACTTGATTTTGACTGAACTTTATCAGGTGAAAAGCAAAATTTTGCGAGAACTCTTTTATCAGTTCCTTCGTATGGTGCCGACCGGGTACTTTTTTGCAGAGCATTACACTCTGCTTCCTGGCCCTTGACCTAAGCTTATTACGAGGAGCACATTTAGGCAACCTATTGGGGCCGTCTCAGCTCCCAGCCTTGCCAGTTCATCAGCTGCCTCGTTACCGTCGATGTTTGAGTGTCCAGGTACCCAAATCAATGTCACACTGTTACACTCACCGACACAACTAAGCGCCCATCGGCACTCCAAGGTTAATTTAAAATTGATCTCGATAGAGTTCAGTGCTTTTATAGCAACCTGACTGTCTGAGAGAATATAAATTCTTTTGTTTTTGTATTGTCTGCGCAAATTGCCCGCCCTTACAGGTACATGAACTGTATATGTATTTTAAAAATATAATTGACCGATAAATCACCCTCTTGTTATACGGGAGATACGTTTCACGAAACAAGAAATAGCAATATAAAAAAAATAAAATTAGAAATTGGCTTCTTAATCAAAAGTTTTTATAATAATTGTTTGTGAATAATGTATTTAAATTTGATTTATTAAGTTTGTTGTTTTTTTTTTCATGATATATAAGTCTTAATATTATTTTCTCTTTTTTTATTGGGTGGATACAGTCTAACTACTGCCACTCTAATTATTTATTTAAAAATATTTATTTTTATGTAGGATTAATATTTATGTAGACCAACAAGCCACAAAAAGTTGCTTAAGAGGTTATTGTATTAATTAGATGTATTTTTTGTTTATTTATCTTAATTTTTATCTGTGTGTACTTTTTAATTAAATAAATAAAAAATAACTAGTAAAAAGAAGTATATTTAAAAATGAACAATGGTGTAGGGATTTTTTTATTCAAGTTTATGCTTTTTTTTTATCGCTTATTAAAAAAAATTCTAGATACCGGTTTCAAAGCTACACAAGCTTCTTTATTAAGGTATACTTAATTTACGAATATTGGAGCTAATAAATTAAGTCTTTATGTCCTGATGCTCTAGTAAAGATGGGAATTGTAAAGTGAGATAAATAATATAAATGAATAATAAATAACCAAATAAACAATATAGTCCACTCCTGCCTAGTTTTAAAGACCTTATCCATCTCCATTATAAAATAATCGTGACATTATTTTTCTTATTTTTCTACGTCCGCTTCTAAGTGGAGCATGTGGTCATTACCAGACACCTCCAGAAGACCCTATCGCCAGCTAGCACTTTTGCCTCCTCCAGCGTTAATCCTGCGTCACTGAGTTCAGCCAAATAAAGCCTGAAGAACGCCATCGACGGACTTCCAGGATGGCGGAAACCTGCAGGTATAAAGAAGAGGCAACATGGGTTTAGGTTCTCTTTGAGGCATGCACAGCACGTATCCAAGCCAGGTCAACCGCCACGTCCCCGAGACGCTCAATATAGGAGACTGCTGCGTCCGCTCTCGGACTTCAATGATAGTAATGAAATCGAACCACTTTGTGCCTAATATTCTCCTCAAACGCTCTCAAAATTCAGAATTTTGGTGTTTCGAGCTTTGGTGAAGTTCCGAAATTCGTACCCATATAGGAGTACTGGCATTATACAAGAGTGGAATAATCGGCATTTCATTTTGACCGAATATAGACTAGAGATAACACGCATTATGATAAAAGTTGCTCCAGCAATTCCTTGGTGGGTTGCGAGCTCTTTGTACATGCTGCTATCCTCAGTTGTGTGAACTCCAAGTATTTAAAGCTGTCAAATTTCCCTAGTCTCTGCCCATTATAACAGAGAAGCTGTTAAGAGTCAGGACAGGAATTGTTTAACATCATCTGAGTATTTTTGGTATTAATATTAAGACCCAGACTAGCAGAATTTTCCTGCAGTTTGCCAACAATTTTCAACATATAGTCATCGTTTAAAAATATTCTCCATTCCTGTTGTAATTTGTTAATCTTAATGACTCCTGAGGGGGTGAAATCAAGTATTTTGTCTGCAAACATTTGGACAGTATAAATATTGCAATAACAAAAAATATTCTCTATTACCCTTCTCTCTGGGCTTAGCAAGTTAAAAACCGATGTTGGGAATTCAAGAAACGAATAGTGTAATCAATTTTTTTAGTGAAATCAACTTTCTTTTTTTAAAACAATTTTTACTTTGTACCGTGTTATTTTGAAACATTGTAAAAAGAGGTTCCCATGTATGTTTCTTTCATTTTTTCATATTCATTTGTACATCCAGTTTTAAATCAATTTTAGCGCTCTGACACTCTAGTTTTTACCTTTCTTATATTATATTTTTTAACCGTTCTTGGTATGGTATTCTAAAAGCAAAAGCGCGTTTGAAAAACGCATTTTAATCGCGTATTTACGTACTAAATACACGCTATCAGAGC
Source organism: Micrasema longulum (assembly GCF_059751315.1). Classification (NCBI taxonomy): domain Eukaryota; kingdom Metazoa; phylum Arthropoda; class Insecta; order Trichoptera; family Brachycentridae; genus Micrasema; species Micrasema longulum. Next base: position 75,382 of record NW_028277293.1, read on the forward strand.
AATCTCTTTGCACGCAATTCCGTTCAGAATACAAGCTCTGAAGGGGGTACTAGGAGTCTTCTTCTTCTTCTTATCAACCCGTTTCTCTCCACTGCTGGATATAGCCCTCTTCCAAATATTTCCATGTTTTTCTGTCCTGGGTACTCTGTTTCCAACTATGGCCCACGAGTTCGACGACGTCGTCAGTCCATCTCCTCTGCAGTCTCCCTACTTTCCTTTCACTTTATTATGGTCTCCAGTTTAGTATTCCACCTATCGACTTTTTGTCTTGCCGCCTGACCCACCTACTGCTATTTTTGTCTTCCCACTCTTTCTGCGATATCGGTCACCTTTGCACAGCATCTTATCTCCTCATTATTTATTCTGTATTTTAAGGAGACGCCCAATATTTGTCTTTTCATAGATCGCTGAGTGCACATAATTTTGTGAACACTCTAGCAGTAAGTGACATGGTTTCAAGACCGTATGTTGCCACCGGCAGAACACGGGAGTTGTAGATTTAAGCCCTTAGATTATTTGGGATTTCTATATTTCAGAAAACAGGTTTCCAAACGCAGCCCAACTTAACCCGATTCATCTAGGCAGTTCCACAGTTTGATTAAATTTTCCGAATTCGATTAGGTGCCCAAGATAAATATACTCGTCAACAGCACCCATAGTTTTACTTCCGATACATATGTTGCTAGGTATTGGACTCAAAATCTTGGTTTTTTCTTTATACATTTCCAGGCTGATCTTCCTAGAGGCTTCGTATACCATAGATTCCAGTTCATTTACCTCTTCACTTATTATTACTATATCGTCTGCAAAACGAAGGTGATTTAGATACTTGCCATCTATTTTTATGACTTTGTTATTCCAATTTAGCATCTTGAAAACGTTACCAAGGTACCGGGAATACCCCAGCTAAAGTGTTTATAAAATCAGTATTTTTGACAACTGTCAACAGGCCGGCGGAATTTAGTGCACTGTTTGTGTAGAGGTATAATAACTTTTCCCCTCGCTGTAGACTTAGCTGATCTAAGCGTAAGACGCCTGTCAGCCAAATCATCTGGAATCCATAGTTCCCTTAGATACTCCGGAGCAGAGTTGCGGAGTGACTTATACATAAGCCAACAGAGTTTGTATTCCACCCTCTGCGGAAAACGTAGCCAGTGTAATTCTCAAAGTAGTGGAGCGATATGACTGAGCTTAGAGATTCCGAAAATAAGTCTTGCTGCGGCACTTAATACAGACTGTAGACGAGTCATTTGTATAGGTCACAAGCTCTGATAATGCCTAGACTTCCATGTTCTACAAACGTTTGGACATATGTAAAATATTGGTGATGATAATAATCTTAGGAAACACACAAGCATGCAAATATTTGTATGTGTTTTCGTCGTGTAAATATTTTATGTTTCATTACAGAGAACCGATCATAGTACGGTACGATTCATTACAGAATAACAAGTTTATCATTATTTTAAACGGTTTGATTGTAAGCAAGTTAATTATAAATATTAAAAACATAAATACTGCGTGATGTTTTTTTTTACTAAATCATTGTAATTATGTTGCTTTATGATGCAATAACAATGGTAAATTTAAGAATTGTTTGCGTTGCGTTTTGTCATTAAAAAACCTTGCATGATTGCTTCTATATAAATATAGGTATGTAAAATCTTTGATCATTTACTTTTTGTAAAAAACACGCAGAACATGTATCTTCAAAACGACCAGTTTGTTCTCCGAGTTTTATTTACCATTCCAAAAGTAAGAATGATTTTTTATTCAATTATTTTTATCCAATCTTTGGCTTTACATTGAATAATCTAGCTGAATTGAGTAAATTTCGTAAACATTTATAATGTCAATAACGGTTTTAGTTCTTTTACTTCATAAAAATCAACGAATAGAAGTATAAAAGAAATAAGAACTTTTAAACATAACCACTCATTACGAGTACCATTCATCTTTAATAAATGTGACTCAATATTAAAACATAACAGCTAACCCTCTTTCCTGTTTCTACCGGTTTTGAAACGTACCCATCTCTTCGTCAGGACACTAATTACACTGACATGTTATCCCACTTTACACGTTCACCATAGTTGTTGGGCAACAGTGTAAGTGGTATTTGCGTGTAAGTGTAATCAGAGATCTGATGAAAACTAACGTTTACTTTTTATGTTTTCTTGTGAAAAATCTTCGTTGACAAGCCATGACAAGACAAGACCATGTAAATTGGCGTAGTAAATTTTGTAATCAACAACATATTTCGACGGTCCTACGTATTATTTCGACTCCGCAGAGCAAAAACGTGTTGTCTGTATTTCAATAGACACATGTTAGGCAACTCTAAAACATTTGACAGCTTCTTAAAATATTATCAAACTTTGATTTTTACCTCCAGTAAATCTCGCAAAATGCGGATTTGATAGTATACGTAGGGATGCAGCTGCCTGTTGGGCACACCGATGTGAGTTGCAATATTTCAGGCGAATTATTTTAAGCGGACAAAGACAATCTCTCCTGGCTCTTGCTAGAGCATATAGGACATACTCGACGGATGCACTCCCGGTTCTAACTGGCTTGTCCACATTGGATCTGGAAGTTCAGCGACGATCCGTAAATTTCCACTTAAAAAGAAATCACCCCTCTGTCATTGGTGGCATCCGTCTACTCCCAATTTAAAAAATATCTCAATCAGATATTTAACAAAAGTCTTAAAATGCTCTTCTTGAATCTTCTCATTCAGAGAGGGTTACCTTTTTTTTCCTTTAGTCCGTCAGCACTTGAAATTTTCTTGGGTTATCCCCGATCACTGAACTATGCAATTTTTTTCAGGTCATGGTAAATTTAATGAAAAATTATTTGTATTTAATATTGTTGACTCCCCTTCAAGCTGCGGTGGATTTCCTAATCATTCTTATGAACACATAATGTGGTTTTGTTCCTTTCTCCCCCTCTATGATTACCAAACGGAGCTTCTCGCTACTATCCATGGCCCTGTTATAGGTCCTGTCAGATATACAGATTTGGTGGCTTCCAAAAAAAATTTCAAGGCTTTTAAAAAGTTTTTTTATCATTTCGGCGAAAATCTCCCAATCAATGTAATCCCAATCAGTGAAAAATTCACTTCTTTTTTTTTTCAATTCAATGAAGTGTACTTCTTGATTACCTTCTTTTAGCACAAAGATGCTAATGGTGATTACAGAAAGCTCCTTCGGGCAGCTTTTCTCGTTCGGCAACGAGCATCTTTTCCGTGTATGTGGGCACCGCCAAAGAGATTTATATCCTAAGATTGGTGTGCGGTATGTGGTAAGCAAGCTAGTATACGTTAGAACCGACAATTTTTCTATTAAAATATGTTTTAATATACAACAATAATTCAAATATTTTTCCAAAAATATTAATTTATTTAATTAAATTAATCCTTCAAATATAAATGAAATTAATAATTGTATTTATCATTTCGAGTAGCAGATAATATCAACTTAATGTTTTATTACAATATTTGAGTTTGTCCAAATGTTTGTAGACAAAAGATTGGATTTCCCCCTCTCGGGAGTCATAAAGATAAACAAATTACAACAGAGATGGAGAATACCTTAAGTAAGGAAACATGGAAGTCTAAACATTTACAGGGCTTATGACCTGTCATTGGCTAGTTTAAGTGGCCACTTTACACACCTTGTAACATAAAAACAAAAATTGGAAAATTGTTTTCAGGCGTTGGCTAGGGTGTGAAATTATTCAGCCAGATAAATCTCTTCGCAACAATAAAGGTTTCAGCTCTTTAACTTCACTAAAATCAACAGATGGAGTAATTGAAGAAATATGGATGTTAAAACAAAGGCAAAATGATAAATGTTACACAATGTGAAAGTGGCCCCTTAAACAAACCAATGACAGGTCACAAGCCTTGTAAATGTCTAGACTTCCATATTTCCTTATTTAAGGTACTCTTTATCCCTGTTGTAATTTGTTAAACTTATGATTTGTTTCTACTTATTTGAAAAATGACTATCTATTTTCTTTTTCAGTTGACGGGTTCTCGTGAAGCCATAAAATAAGTATTTGTGAAATAACCGTATTGAACAAAGGAGGAAAAATGAAGGTAGGGGTTTTATTTTAAATTTAATTGTATGAGATCGTCAGAAGTGCATGAATATTACTATTTTAAAAAATCAAATAACTTCGGTAACGTAAAAAAAATCTTAGTTTTTCAACTTTTAAAGTAATGGTTAGTTTTCTAATCATTTATATTATTTTGTCAAACATATTAGGTTTGACTCTTAGCAGAAATCACAACAAAATACTACAAAATAAAACTTTCAAACTAATTTCATATTTACCCTACTTCACACCTTTTGCTGAACTGGATGAAAAAACACTACAGTTTAACAAAATTCTACACAAAATTGTATTGAAAAAAAAACAAGACCATAACATAAATTTAACTAAAAATGCTGACATACACAATAATCATACCAGACAGTAACAATACTACAACGTTAAAAAGGCAAAGACAAATGCAGGACTGTCAAAAATACTATACAATGGACTTAAACACTACAGTGACTTACCCAACCACTTAAAAAAAATAGCATTGAAAAACACAGTTTGACTATTCTAAACAGACTGGACACGATGTGACATGACCTTATATAACCTTAAAGGGGTTTTTAAAAATTATAAATAAATATGGAAAATAACAAAAACAGCGTTTTTTCCCTTGCTGATGAATTTCATTAACATGAATTTACTTTTGTGTATTTAAATTATTAATTAAGTGAAACGATTTTTTTCAGATCTCATTATTCAAGCAGTTAAAGGAAATATTCACACTTATCGAAAGTTTTAATGTAATGCTCGGTGCATTATTAAAACGGCAAAAATGGTAATTAAAAAAATATTGCAATTCGTGACTTATTGTTATATTATTTAACATCCATGGTATTCATTTTCAAAATACATTTAAAAAAAGATATTTGCACTTTACTTTATTCAGATTTATAGTTAACCTTAACTTAACTGAAATATGTTTTTATTTGGGTGATACCGTGTGTGTTGGATTTGTTCCGACATTTCAGCTACCATTGCAGAAGCCGTCTTCAGAGTAAACTGTGTGTTTTGTAGAAAAAGTATGTGTTTAATTACTAGTAATTTGTACCGTGTTGCAGTCGGCAGTAGGTCCATTTCTTTTCGTTTTTGTAGAATGTAGTGCTGGGAACCAAATTGGGTTTTATTTGAACCCGCCGTATTTGTTTATGTTCTTTGGGTGTCTGTGTTTTTCAATTGCGTATTTTATTTTTTCGCCTTCAAATCTAGTAATAACATTGGCGAATAATAAAAGAGGCAATTGAAATACCCAGACACCCAAATAACATAAACAAAGACGACGGGCTTAAATTAAACTCAGCATGGTTCCCAGCACTACATACTACAAAAACGAATAGAAATGTGCCTATTGCTGATTGCGATACGGTACAAATTACGAGAATACACTTATACATACTTTTTTCTACGAAAAAAACAGATTACCTTGAAGATGGCTTTTGCAATGGTAGCCAAAACTTTGGAACAAATCCAACACATACAGTATCACCCAAAAAAGAAACATGTTGATAACAGTGACCGTGAAAACCTTTCCATCTATTTAATTTAACCTTACCATTCTCAAGAACCCGTGTCCGATTCCTGGCAGGGTCAACAAGAAACCTTTATTTCAAGATGGTTCACTGGGTTATTTCACTGTACCAGTCCTAAGGTGTAAACTGAAATGCGCTTCAGCATACAATGCCCGGTACTGGGTGAATGTAATTGAATTATCCAACTAATTATTTATTACATTTCTCTACAGCGTATTTTTAACTATTTTAGATTATCAACGATGGCAACGCTGATATGTGAACACAATATTAGCTGATATTCCAGAAGAAAATCAACTGAGTTTAGAACATCAAAAAGAAACATCATCTGTAAGAAATGAATGAAATAACTTACATGGCTGATTTCATACAATCATTAAAATCCACGCAAAACGATCAATTTACAAAAGATTCATCAATGTGAACTGTAATATAATAAATATTAAAAAAATAATGGCAATCACACTATACTGATATAAATAAAAAAACAATTTTATAAGTTAAATCAATCTATCCTAGTTGAACCGTTTCTTTTGAATTTGGACGATACGTTTTTCGATCATTCATTTTATTGGTCAAATAAGTCCGAAAAATGAGCTTTACGTTCTATTTCGAAACACAGTTCTTTCAAAATTACACTATAAAAAAAATATATGAACATAACATAAGAACGATTATTGACAAAGATGAAAAAAAATATTCAGATGATTATTATGGACTAAAAAACAATTTACAAAAATAACAAAATATTCGAAAAAAATATTTCAACGAAGCAGGAGACATTCAGAGAATAAAGAAGAACCATGTGTACATTATTTGGTTTATTATTTTAAGCAATATATTACCAACCCAAAACAGACTCGTTTTGTTGATCGAGGTTTATTATTTATTTATTTATTTACTTAAGTTAGTTAATATTACATTGTACAACAGATTTTCGATATGTTAGTAAACATAAGCCTTTCGTGCAATTTTTCATTTTCAATTTTTCAAAAAAAAATGAATGTAGAAAAGTGAAATTAATTTCAATAAAAAAAAAAGTTTCACGGTTTTTGATTTAAAAATGCGTTTTTCAACATGAGCGAAACCGAAGGCAGGCTTTTAAAATGGTTTTTATTTGCTGTGGATGCGATCAAATTGTGCTTGTAAATATATATAAGACATGAATACATAAACACGCAGAGCCATAAAAAAAAATCTATGTACCTTTTACATCATATTTATTCAATCTAATAAATACCTCGTTCTTTTACAATTTTTTTATTGATTAATATAATTACGCAATTGATACATGTTTGTTTTTTTTACTATCCAATATTTTTTTTATGTTAAAACTGTTACTTTCCAAAAAACAGACGTGCTCTTGTGCTTGGAGAGTGACTTACACTTTTTTATTTATTTAGTTATTTGAAAAAAATCAAAACCAGACAAAATAAAAAGAATAACAGAAAATAATAATACAGTTATGCTATTTAAAATAGCGAATTGTTCTTACTCGAGTTTAAAAAAAAAATATTTTATGTAAATATGTTTTTATGTATGCTCTTTTAATAACATTGTAAATACATTTAATTGATAAATTGTTTAAGTTTGATTTTGATAAAAAAAAATCTTTATAAATACTTGTTTCCATGTCGTTATGTTTTTTTACAGCCTTAAATAAAATTGAATTTTTATTTCGCCATTTTTTCAAAATGTCCTTTTCTCTGGTATTGTTATTTGTCCTTTTCTCTGGTATTGTTATAATATTTCATTTGGCTTTGATCAATTTTCTAATTATCATATTTAGATTTTGACTATTAACGTTATTTTGTGAGAATTTTGGAAGGAACCTTCGTGTAGAATAATTTTGAATTCCCATAATAAAAATTCTTTTGAATAATATTGAAACAGTGAAAAGTTTCTTTGGAAAATTTAATAACGATAAAAATCAAACAAAAGCAACTCCTACAAATTCATCAATAAATTAACGAAAACTTTTATATAAACGGTTAAGTTAATAAAATGAAAAATGTAAACGTAAAATTAGTAGATAAGTTTGAACTACGTCATCGTCATCATCAAACCTTTATTTCCGCACAATGGTGCACAAGGCACTGCATTCAGGAAGTAAGTGTAATTTCTTTTATTTTTTAGAAAAAAAAATACTGAATATTGTTGATATACTTGTGGACTATTTTCTGCATAATTGTCATCCTGTTCAATGCATGTGGTGAGCCGTGGCACAAGTGACCATATGCCTTCCTCGAAGATATATATTCTCCCGCCAGCTCCATCCCCCCCTCCAGATCCTCTTTCCGCACCTGCTCGTCGGTTGGAAATTTAACTTTACCCAGTTGTGCCTTCGGGAGGAGACAAGATGATTATCTGAAGGCGCCAAGTCAGGGGAATACGGCGGGTGGTTCGAAACATCCAAACCAAATGAGTCCTAGACCACTTTGGTGACTAAGGCAGCCCGGATTCCGATTCTATTAAACACGCATATTCTTAATCCACCCGGACACAGACTGGTCGACGTTATCAGTAAATATCTCCATGGCAGACTTGACACTATTGCATTTTGTTGGAATATCACAACTCAACAACTAACCATACCCACCCCACACACATTACAAATCACACTAAACTAAAATTGTCAAATTTCTTCTTTGGCACGGGTTTTTCCAGTGAGGAATACATTGTTAATCTTTATATATATAGTTCCTCTGTACGTGTGATGACACCGTACTCCTCTTAAACGGCTCAACCGATTTACGTGCTGTTTTTAGAGAAATATAGATCTTTGCGCTGTGCGTGTTCGTAGACATTAAAATCTCCAATCTTAAATGTAAAAAATAAGTAAGCAGCATAAATGTTATATTAATCGATCTACCAGGGTTGCGTTCGAGGAGAATGCATTTATAAAAAAAATGGGAAGATGTTGTTTTTTTACGTATAAAAAAAGTTTGTTTTTAAATGTTTACAAACAGTTTTTGTTTTTTGTGGATCTCGATCCGATTCTTTCCTTAAATTCCTTATAAATTCTACAAAAAAAATTTTTTTACTGAATTTTTGGTAATACTAAAATAATATTCAATTCAATACATTTTAAAAAATCGTATTCCTAAATAAGTTCACCCCTCTGTTGGTGAGAAGACCGGAGTTTGACGTTTGCAAAAAAAATGCTGTATTTGAAAAAAAAATCATTTTATGTTTGGGAATTCAACCATAAACAAGTGCCTATCAATGAAAAGTCTTTTTCCAAGATAGGATAATGTAATAATAAGCAGGCGAACTAACGTTCGATCAGGACAACGTCTGTCGGGTCCGCTATTTCAATTATATAATGTATTCTTGTGAAGTATTAAATAAACAACTTAAATGTTCATTTACACAGTTAAATAAATTATAAATTGAGCTTGAGATCTCATAGGTTTTAGGCAAAAACGCCATCCACTACGCTATGAAGCTAATCTTCCAACGTGTTTTATTGTACGTGAAATCTGGCTGCGCAGCAAAGTTACAAACTGTGCAATTGAAGTAAAATTTATACTCTGCTTTCAAATATAATTTAAAATTTATATCTTCCTATATTGTCGGCTTCGTGGTGTGGTGGTCAGCGCACTTGCCTGCCATGCAAGAGATCTCGGGCTTGATTCCCGACATGTTTGACATTTAATATTGAATGAAAAAGGAGTTTTTACACGAGAATATTTCATAGTCCCTGGACTGGCACCTGAAACGTAAGACTGATTATCTTTGAGTGTTACAAAAATGAACAAGATACTTTGTAATTTGTATACCAATGCCATACCTTATGTACCATTAGTAGCGGAAAGGGATTGATAATTATTATTGTACTCTGCCTGCATAATATATAATACTTTGTGGTTTTACAACTACAATCTATAAGCAATAATTCGTTACCCGCGTAAAGAGATGCCGTTTCTAATTTTTTTATTTGATTTTTGGTTTAACAACGAACGTTCGTGATTGATAATCATCATTCCTAAATAAAAGAAAATAAAAAAATAAATAATAATAATCATAATGTTTTTTGTCTGTATGGGTGACTCTGTAAACGGGTGGGGAATTATTACTCCAAGACTACAACTATGCTATTTATTAATCGGTATTAACGTTATGGAATAACTTACATAAATGTCTAAAATAAAACAATGTGTTTATACTACCTAAATTTATTTAAGCACTATATTACAACATCATATTAAAACATTTAAATCTAAATTTAAAAAATACATGAGACCCACCCTATCCTGAACTGCATACAGGGGAAAATCATGTGTATTTTAAAATATAATAACTAATTTTAAGGTATCTGTTCTATTTAGTAAAAAAAATGTAAATAAAATATAACACATACATACTTGTGTATGTATATACATAAAAAAATATAAATTAATGTAAAACAAACTCCCTCTCTAAACACGAGTTTTCACTTTATTAGAGAGGTAAAAACCCTATAATTAACTAAGTATGTACAAAACATTTTTAACTTTATACTTACTGTACCAAAAAGAAAATGCAATAAACAAAAAATTATTTACATCCACGTTATTTTAAATAGCAAAAAATTTTCCATGTACGACTGTAGTTATAAACTTCAACATTTTGAGTTTGTCGAAATGTTTGTTAAGATTATACAACAACATACTCGTAAATCCAGTATTTGTCTACAAACATGGGGAAACTCTTAAAATATTGTTGATAAAATTTAAACAGGGTAGTGGTCCCGTGGCTTGTGTCATGGACTCAGGGATTAGGGAAGTGTACCACACCTTTTTCCACATTTTCATTTTTATCTCATTGAAATTGCCCTCCAACAATCGTAATATTTGAGCAAGTCATAAGAACTCAAATAAGTACTTATTTTTATAGTAAACAAAATGTTCATTTTAAATCCACTGATCCAAATGTAAAAACTAGAAAATGTTTTTATTCATTGTCTAGTAAGTAAAACAATCTAGTAAGATCAATCTCATTCACATCAATGAAGGGTTCAAGCTCTATAACTTCACAAAAACAGTAGATGAGAGTATTGAAAAAATATGGATATTCATACATGGGTCTAATGGTGAATGTTATAAAGAGTGTAAGTCTACTTAAACCAGATGACAATGACAGGGCATAAGCCCTGTAAATGTCTTGACTTCCATATTTCCTTCTCGAATTTTTTTTTAACATATGTTGCAATTCGTTAATAAATAGTTATACATTGCTAACAAATACACCTGTAGATCAAAATATACATGATATGTTATTTCCGAAACTATTTTCTATAATTGAAAACAAGAATAAATTAATATGGCCTTATAACAAAGTGTTTTATTTCTTAAATCCACCACATTTAAGTTTATTGAATCGAAGATCACAATTTTTTTTTTTAATGTTAAAAAAAATTCTATGTTTATTTATTATCTTGGGATGTTTGTAAAAATAAGTGACAATATTTAGTAGAATCGCGAAAATCAACAGTTCGATTGAATTAAAAAGGCGTCGTGGTGCAGTTGGTAAGACGGCCAACTACGAAACTGGCATCGCGGGTTCGATTCCCGCCAGTTGCAAGAAAAAAATTCAAGAAAGTTTTATTTCTCGATTGGTCAGGGTGTTGTGGTGTATTTTTCAATACCACCTTTCATGTCCCCTCTGTCCTACCTGCTGACAAGCCTTTTAATAGAAGCTAAGCGGGTAATTCCTTTAAAAAATACAATGAAGGTTTTTTTATGATCAAACGTACGCACAGTTAAACTTGTCAATAAAGCTAAGAAGCCCTGTAAATGCCTACACTACTGAATTATTTATTCTTTCAAAAAGTTTGTAAATTCCATTTTATTTATTGCTGTGCTCACCTTGTGCCATATTTTTTAAATACAAATACGTAGAATATTTACAGAAGAAAATAAAAGTTTATGTGTGTTATTTACGAAATAAAATATAGAACAAGAATGGAAGAATTTTATAGGTATATTGATAGCGTGATTAAAACATGATAAGAATGTGCGTGAGGAAAAAGAATGACGTGCTTGGAAACTTTGTACATATTCCACTATGCCAAGATAACATTGTCACGGATCCATTTATGTGATACCTACCCAAATGTCTTTTTTTCACATGTGAAATATTTTTGAAAAATAACGTGTACAGTTGAAAGAATCCATCGATTATTTTACATAGAAACGGACTGTTCATTGCTTTTCTGTAGGTATTTATTCTAGTGAAGTTGGATTTAAATGCTTGAAGGCTCTGGTACTGCAAGGATCAACAAAATGAGGACCGCTGAAGACTACTTTATGGGGAGGTAGTCAAGAAAGGTGGACAGCAGTAAGAGATGAGTACATAATTGAGGGTATTGGAAGCAAAGATAGCAAACTCCCGTTTTGGTGTTTTCGAGAAAAATAACAAAAACTGATACACAAAAATATTTTTTATGTTAGAAATCTTATTTTCACTGAACTCAAACTTTGAGATACTAATAAATTAGCTTTAATAGAAACAAGAATTCAAAAAACTTTCTTTATATTTGTATGGCACGTCCATTTTGAAAATTTAAATCTCAAGCCTGTCATTGGTCGAATAAAATGGCTGATGGATATTGCTATGTTTGCTTAACAGTATTTTCAAACCATCAGAAGTATGATTATAAATAAAACATTATTTTTTGGTATGTGTATTTTTGTACATACACAAATCTGGATTTCTCCCGAGGGGGAGTAGGTATATATGCAGGCGATTACTAGTACTTAATTTAACTCGGAAGAGTCTTAAATACATAAAATAAAGTAATATGCTAATTAAAAATACTTAACTTCAATATCAATACATAGATGGTGCTCCAACACGCTAGTGAATGGTTTCTCATTTAATAAGATATATACAAGAATCAAAATGGTGCCTGTGTCGATATTCGCTAATAAGCGGAATGGGGAATGTTGTAAAAAACGTAAAGTGGCCACTCAACCCAGCCAATGACAGGTCATAAGCCCTGTAAACGCTCGAATATCGATAATCCTGAATTTGAAAAAAATCTACCTCATCTCTGTAGGAATATTGATAAAAAAAAAATTATAAATACATTTGCAACTCAACTCATGAATTTATAAAAATAAAGTTGATAAACTACAGAATGACATCATAACCAACAAATATTTTTTTTTGGAGGTTGCTATCTTTGCTTCCAATGCACTCAATTTCTCTGTTGTATATAGTACCAGCTTTTACCTGCGGCTTTACTCACGTGATACTAGAAAAAAAATATTCAGGCAACTAATTAGTTTTATGGTTTAAAAATAATTTTTCCGGTGGAATGATATATTTCACAGGAATCGAAAGACGCTTAGTCTTCTAAATACTGCCATGAAAGAAATACGATGATTCGTTAGTCAATGGTGACGAAGCATTGTTTTTCTGTTTACAAATCCAAAATTCTACTACAAAACTAATACGGAAATCAAACCAAACTTACTATAGATAAAGTAAGTTAATAATAGAAATTTAAAGAATTAATTTCGAAATGATTATTTTTGGCATCCCACCTTATCACCTACTCATTTTCAAATAATGTGGGTCATTGTTACTACATTTCTTTATTTTTTTGTGTCTTATTTATGATTTTCTTGCTAAAAGTAAGAAATCTATTTTACTTTCCATTTTTTCGGCTAATTTTGTGCAAAAAATCAAATCGATCGGTCACTCCACGAAGACATGAAGGACATACAAACACTCATTTCCGCATTTTTAATATTAGCCATATAATTAAGAATAGTCCAGAAGGAACGTAGAATCATATTTGAATACATCGGACTGTGTCCAACAATTCTCCCACTTAGACACACTTTCGCCGCCCGCATACTTGAAGTCACCGAGTAATATTGCTAGATCGCGAAGAATGTAACCATAACAGAAATGTAAGGTTAAAAAAGAAATTGGTTAATTTTTGTAAAAAAAAATATCGTACACTCGGAAACATTGATTGACACAACAGAGTGGATAAGTAAAGGGTCATTTAATAAGAGTAATTGAATTAATGAACTGAAAATATAAAACAAATTTTATTTTACATAAAACCGAAATTTTTATATCATGTAAAATAATATTTTATGTTTTAAAGATAACGTCGGCCAAATGTCCACTACGGCGTTGTTTAATCCGAGGTTCAATTTTTATTATTTCTCTTATTATATGAGCAAAGTAGGGTAAATTTTTTTACTACTCTGGCAACACTGACGAAATTTTTATTTTGTTTTTTCGACAATCTGGATGGAAAAATAATTCCATTTTTAAGTAATGCATTTGTGACAAACTCATTTATTCGATAATTACACATGAAATGTGATTGCATCCTTTTAGATTCTATCAGTATTTTTGCATTTTAAAGGGACACAACACGGCATGGTTAAATTTGAATCAGGAGTTGCGTACTGAGCGACGTCTACAAAGAAACTAATGGGTCAAAACGTAAACCTACTCATTTATGAGTAGTTGAGTTGCCTTCTGTTTGATGTGCATATTCGGTTTCTGTACTATTCTTAATTCTATGATATTAGCAAAGCTCCATGGCTGGTTCTCAATTCTAACTAAAACATAAATTAAATACACAAGAATCTACCCACGGAGAAACACTTTATATAAATATGCAGTCACTGAGGTATGATTAAGTAGAGATGATACTTCATAGAACGATAGTTTGAAATTATGTATGTTCTGAAAAATGAGCGTTTTCGCGTTAATATTGCCGTGCAAAACGCGTAGTTCAGTAAAAAAGGCTAACTGTCTGTGCCAGTTTACTGTGAATTCAAATCTGAATGTCGCGCTTTTTTACACTGCTTCACATTTACTGACAAGTTAAGTTTCTTCGTGAAACTTAAGAGTAACTTTCTCCATGGTAAACTTTAAAAAAATCTAAATGTTTTTTTGTTACGTTTTTTATTTTTAAAATATTGGCACTTTAATTTGAAAATGGAGACGATTCTTTATGTCTCGGACTAGCACCCCTTCCACAAACCCCTACCCCTTCCTTACCCAGCCGTTTCCCGAGTCAGCGTCCATTGCGTATCGCTTCGTTGGTCAAAAACGTTTTTAATCTCAATTTATATATTTTAACATTGGAAATTGAGATTTTTTAGGGAAATCATTTGGCTATTTTTAAAAGTAGATCATAAAAAAAAATCCTATGAACTTTCGCGATATAGCTTTTAAAAACTGTGAGCATAAAAAAAAAACAAGACAATTCATTTTCTTTTCCCTCTCCTGGATAATTTACGCTTAGTCACTTAGGGAAACAATTACAAATGTAATGTGTAAATAAAGAATATTTTAAACAACAAAAAAAAAACAAAAAAAGTACTTATATATATTTTTTCATTATGTACTTTTGTATTATTTAATTTACTACTCAATCTTATTTGGCATATTATATATTACTCCTATTTCTTACTATAGTGTAAAGTGAGTTTATAAAAACCATATCTCAATTTGCATTTCAATTATGTTTATATATATATATATTCTTTTTCTATTGATTTCAAAGATCCTATTATTTTGTTTTTTTCAATACTACTATATTTTTGTATTATACTTTTATTTTATTGATTTCAATGAAACTATTATTTTGTATATTTGATTATATATGAATCTAAATTTATATAATGAAATAAATAGAACAACTTTGTTTTTAACCACTAATTTTTATTTTTCACCGACCGGTTTCAAAGCAAACAAGCTTCTTTGTCAAGGTTTACGTAACAACGTTTACGTTACGTAATTTATTTTATCATAATGAATAACCACAAAGTTAGTGCTTCAAATATAAACTTTATATAAATTTATATAATTTATATTTTTTATTTTAATATTAATGTTTTACATATATATCTATTCTTTTTTAAATTGTTTTATTTTTATTTTTATTACTTACCTTTTTTCTGGGTTGTTATTATTTAATATCATATGTCATTATATTTGAATCTTATTAATTTTACTATGCATTTTTTATAGTTAATTATTATGGCTTGACACGGGTACAGCCAAAAAAGCCTCAATAAGTTGACTTATATTTAAACGAGTGTAATTTTGAATGAATATGAATAAATAAATAAATATGCATATGAACAGAAACACGATTTTTCCTTTTTTTTGTTTCCGTCTTCCGAACATTATATTTCAATTTAAAGTTAAATTTGAGTATGTCCAAAAGTTTGCAGACAGGCTAGATTTCCTTTTTTAAAGAGTTATTTGGATCTCAATTTGTTGCAACAGAGAAGGAAAACATTTTTAAGAAGATAATATCGAAGTCTAGATATTTACAGAGCATATAACCTGTCATTGACTGGTTTAAATAGCCATTTTACACAGTGTGTAACATTCACCATTTTGCTATGTTTAAACATCCACATATCCTCAACTCTTCAGTCTGTTGACTTTTGTGAAATAAAGGAGCTGAATGTTGAATTAACTAACGGGCGTTAGAAGAAGTATCGAATCGGCAAATTGTTTTCAGGCGTTGCCTGGTAGTTAAATTGGTTTATCTGAATGAATCTCACTCACATGATAAATGTTTCAGCTTCTCTACTTCACAAAAGTCAACAGACGGAAGAGTTGTGGAAATGTAAATGTTTGAACATGGGCAGAATGGTGAATGTAACACAGTATGTAAAGCAGTCACTTTAACCAACTTATGACAGGTCATAAGCCCAGTGAATGGATAGACTTTCATAGGCCCTTCTCAAAAATGATTTCTCTCTCTGTTGCAATAAATTTAGATTACAAATATAGTTTGATTTCGGTAAAATGGATATAAATACAATATTTGTATTTTATTTGTTCAATATTTGTATGCGAAACTTAGCATAAAGGTATCACCATTATTATGAATAAATTCTTGTTGGTACCTGATGATGCATAAGGCACTGTATTGTCATACTTAATGCGGCGTATCTTGATCATCTGTTTTAGGACAGTAAGATGTGTGCTTAACTAGGCTTTAAATATCAATTCAAGGACAGTGAAATAGTGCAGTTATAAACCACCCAATGAACAAATGTTTCAAGTGGTCCTTCCCAGGATTAGAATCCGGAATTTCAAGCACAGTAGGTGAACGCATCAACCATTACACTCTTGGGTAGACTTTTTTTCACTCAATTTTTTTTTTCAGGATTTTTTACTGAAAGTAGGCTTTCAGTTAAAAATACTCTTCCAGAAATCTGGTTGCATTTCACACTCAGAACTATACTCTTCATCTGCCTAGACACAGATCACACTGGTATAGATAAAATGTGAAACAGTAAAAAAAAACAGCTTAAGAACAATGTTAATACGCACATAATATATTTGAAATAAAGTATTTTTAATAATTAACTCTTGTGTGGCTGTGATGTCACACTAGTCGACATAGGACACAAGACTTGATATATCTCTCTTATTTTTTAAAATGATGAATTCTTATTTTTTGTAATCTTAAAATGGACATTTTCACACCGGATTTGGAGAGTAAATTTTGTACAACTATGCTGGATGTTAATACAAAAAAATATTTATCCTCGCTCCGCGAAAAAAGAGTGTCGGCTAATTCAGCAACACATATGTATAAGAAAGAGCACGAAGATAGAACTCATCACAAGGAAGACAGAAACACTGTTCTATGGCAGGTGTAAGTGTGAAAGAGACAAAAACAAAAGTAAGTAAAGTGTAAAATAGATTCAGATTTCAGCCGGTTGATAACACTGATGGGAAACGCACGCCCGTAATCTGAGCGGCGTATTTATGATTATTAATTTATTTTACTATAACAGGGCTAAATTATATGTTTATTTGCACAAATAATGGAAAAGGGATTATTAAACTGTATGTCTCCATGTTTTTTTTTCAATTTTTGAACTTTAAATTATTCAGTCTTTTACTAGTGGTAACACGATGTTACATCACCGCGCGCAATGGGATTATTTATCACAGTCTTTTAAGAGTTAATGTAACATGTTAGTAAAAAAAAATATTTTTATAAATCGATGGTTCTACCCACATGCTTTTTAATGTATCTGGGCGGATGAAAAATGTAGATTTTATTGTTTATTAAATTGAAAGAGGGGAGCAAGTAAAATATTTTTAAAGCTTAACTGGTATTTTATGTTTCTTGACATTGCAAATTATTTGAGACATAAGTCCCAGCTCCATAGGACTAAAAGTCCTGTGTTCAGATGGGACGAGCAATGGGTCAACACAAAGACATGAGTATGTCACTACAAATATAGGATCAGAAACTAAAAAATAATCAAAAAAACATATTCATGGCACATCAATTTGGTAAACAGTAAACTCAAACATTCGGATAATCATCAAGGAGTTTCCTACTTAAATTCCTCCCACTAAATAATATCAAATGCTTAACTCCTCTCTTGAAAAAAGTCTTTGTTTTTGAGAACTTAATACGATATTCCATGATATTGAACACTCTCGGTGCAATTAATGAGAAATGTCTCTGAACAAAAGTCGTAAGGGTTTTGGGTATGACATAATTCGTGCTCTGGAAAAACTTCGCAATAACTAAAAATAAAAGAATGAAAATCATTAAAATATAAATACTGTTTTTCGTAAACTTAACTTTCCCGCTCACGGATTTATTTCACTCTGTTCTTTTATCATCGTCATTATTTCCCTATCCGACCCGAAAGGCACAAAAGGCACTACATTAGTACACTAACCGCAGATCTCGATTATTTTTGTTACTTGAAGATAAAATGGTCAGTCTAACGTTTCTGGTACCCGTCCAACGGACGACTAAATATTCCAATATTTGTCCCTTACCGCATTTCTAATTTCCGCCGACGACTTCTATGAATAGATTCAATAAATAAAGAAAAAAATCCCTTTTGTAGATCCCGAAGCTGCCTAGAGCTAGTTACATCCATCCGACCGTCGATTGAATCCATTTGCCGTCACTAAATTATGCGTGAAACGTCCATCTGCCTGCGGGAGGGGGGGAAACTCGCCCTCCAGCCCCCGCCACCCGCCTTCCGCGATCCCACCCCTCCCCACAGCTCTCGACCCCCCTAAACCTTACCTCGCCCCTCTTCTCCAGGTTTAGAGATCAGTGGATGATTTTACCAGGGCTACCACCATGGGGACTGGTCGAAGATAATCTTTTGTTCCGTATACAAAATGCCACATTTTCAATATATTCAATGAAGAACTTCAGCCCTACGGGAAATTGGATACAAAAAATATTTTCGTACGCGTGGGTGAAATTGGGGCATCCAATTATGCGGCAAAGCTTCTTGAAAATGTACGAAGAAAATAATAAAAAAATATTTGAATAAAAACGACTACTACTTTGAACGCCGTCAATAGTACTTGAATTGACCACGAATTAAAGAATGATAATAAAGCTGTGAAAAATGTTCGGTTTACTTACCGTCAACGGATCAATCAGAAGAACTGACCTCGAAGAAGTGGAATAGAACTTGAGACGTCACACGCGGAGTGATTTCAGAAATACAAAACTTTCAAAAATCGTAGCACTGATAATACGATTCATATTTTTTTTTAAATATATCTTTGGCTTAGTTTAAAAGTATATTAACAAATAAATTTAAAAACCACAGAACTTTTTCATTGTTTCGAAGCTCCTGGATTTTACCCCCTAACAATTTTATCAAGATTGTTTTAATATTCAGCACCTGTCTACAAACTTTTGGACATACTCAAAATATTGTTTATTTCTGCTTTCTTTTTTGGTTTTTTTTTAGTCTGGACTGGTTTTGAGTGTGAAATAAAATCAGACTTGGACGAACGATTTTCACGCGATCGCGACTCTCGGGTAAAAAACATTGAAAAAGAAATAGAGTCGAGAAGATTCCACCCTGACAGTGTAGGGGTTGGCCGTACGCCTACCTTGCCTGGGCCCGAACTCGTATTATAATGGGAAGTCAACATTTATCTACAATGTCAATTTAGTTTTTAGTATGAAAAATGGAATATACGTTTTTTTTTCTAAGTATGTTAAATTATAGGTTACCGACGAAGATACTTTAAGTTTTCACAATAAATATACACACAGAGAATAATGCGTAATCGCTTAAACCAACCTATGACAGGTCGTAAGCCGCTTAAATACCTCAACTTCCATACCACCTTTTTTTAATTTCTCTGAAATTTTAAAAATATAATAATTACAAAAATATGCAAAAATGCTGAACTGCAATGGTTTTTATTGTTCGGAAACCTCTAAATAATATGAACAAATTGCAACAGAGATGAAGAATACCTTAAATAAGGGAATATGGAAGTCTAGGCATTTACTGGGTTTATGACCTGTCAATGGCTGGTCTAAGTGGCCACTGTACACACTGTGTAACATTCACAATTTCGCCTGTGTTTGAACATCTATATATCTTCAATTCTTCCATTTGATTTTAGTGAAGTTAATGAGCTGAAACCTTTATTGTTGTGAAGAGATTCCTTTGACTGAATTATTTCCTATACTAGGGAACTCCTGAAATCAATTTTCCAATTCTTAAACTTCTTCGTAGACCAGTTGGTTTTAATTTAAATAATTATATTACTATGCATCTCCACTTTTCGATCAAAATGCCTTGTTCACTTCACGATTAATTATATATTAGGTCAAATAAAAAATCAATTTAAGTTATGTTTAGTTAATACAATATAATATATACAATAAAATGTTATTTTTATCTATTGATATATTTAAAAAGTCTCTTAATTTATTTAAAAATAAATTACGACTCATTCTTTATTACAAAAAATATTTGCTCATCTTGCACCTATGTTCACACGTGTTCCACAACACGAAAGTCAAATAACGTTATTAAAGGTAGTATTATCAATATAATTTTTCTCACAAAATAAATTTATTTATTATTGGATAAAAAAAGTTTTCTCGAGAAAGAACCTTTTTTAACTTTATGTCTAAAACGACGTTACATTGAAGAGTTATCACAAGAACATGTATTTCTGATTATTAGCAATAATCCACTTCTTATAAGTATGGAGAAAACAAAGATATTCTTTCAATGTTAGATTTGATTCCCGCATTGTTTGAGACACAAAAAAACTGTCTCCTGAAAAGTAAGGCATTTTGACTTATGTGATTGTTCCTCCCGCCCATAGATTAAGGCGATTTAAAAATAATAGGCTAAAATATCAAATCGTTAAAAATCAGTCGTGCTGGGTTTCAAGGGAGTTATTAGGATTAGCTTATTTATTCATTTGAAGGGCAACCCTGCTTGCCAATCCATCCATACGCGACCCCTTGAATTATTTCGCCAATTCAAATATCGCCATGGCTATGGTAGTATAAATATTGGAATAGTTGAAATGCGTTCCCTGTATGGGTACCTACCGAACATTTCTCTACTCAGTGTGTGACCCTGTATCTACCTTGTGCGCACGAAGTATATACGCGAATTTACATATATACAGTGACCACATACCTGCCTCATACACATCTGGAAACTACTGCGAAACCTCGATCGATCGTTCTTGAAATAATCGTTTTAGTTTTCATTTATGCACGTCATTTCTAATCCATTGTAACATGACATTTATTTATCTTATTTATGCTATATTTATTTATTGTACAGAAACAAACAGTCGACAAATATATAATAACATAAAAAAGATACGGTTTAAAAACAGACCAGCGAAGTTTCTAAATAAAAACCATTACATTTTAAATTGTGGTACAACAAAAGCGTGAGTTTCTCTGTATTTGTAAGAGAGTAAGTGTAGAGGTGTGTTTATGTGTATTTGTATGAGAGTAAGTATCCAGGTGTGTAAGCGTGAGCATAATTAAATAGCAAGTGGGAGCGCATCGCAGCCAGAAAGAATGAGTCTTAATTTATTTTTAAATAAATTAAGGGGCTTGTCAAATATATCAATAGATAAAAAAAAGCATTATGGTTTGAACAAGAACGATAGAAAAAATAATGTTGTGCATAGTTAGTGCTACAGACTGGCAGATGGAACAAGTACTTTTTCTTGTCACGCGAAAGGGGACATTAAGATTAATTTTAGAGAGTTGATTAAAAGAGTATACTTTATTATTTAATCATTTATATCAACATCATTTTATCATTCCCTTTCCGCAACTAATGGTGCATAGGGCACTGCATTGGTATACCAATCGCAGCGTATCTTAATTATTTTGGTTACATGAAGGTAAGATGATCAGTCTTACGCTTCAGGTACCAGTCCAGGGACAATGAAATATTCTAGTGTGAAAACACCCTGTTAAATAAATATTTCATATCAACTACGTCAGGAATCGAACCCGAGACCTCTTGCACGGTAGACAGACGCGACCATTATATCACGAGGCCGACATCTATATAAATAGCATAGTTCAGATAAAGTGCGTCTATTTTTTAAAGAGTAAAAAATCCGCTATAAGTGCAAAGCGTTTTATTGTTTTTATAATCAAGGTATTTAAAAAAAATTCGTTGAACATTTTCAATCTTTGTCTTGTATTATTATTTTATTTGTTTGTTATTTTATGTACCTATAATCGAATTTAAAAACTTGATACTTGTAATTTAAAAAGTTTTATGAAAGCTCTCTGTTGTCCAGGGCCCCGGTTACAATGGAAAGTTAACAAAGTTATTGTCGACTGTCTATAAAAAAAACGATATTTATCTACAAAAATAAGTATATTTGCTTAACATAAGTATATTTGCTTTACAATTGAACACGTTTAAAAGAAAAAATGAATTCATATTCTGCTTTTTATACAAAAAACTTAATTTTACTTTGCAGGTAAAATTAAAGATAAATTTTAACAATGTTTTGTGTTTATCCAAATTTTTGTAGACATGGACTGGATTGAATCCTCTGAAAGCTATTGATATTCACATATTACGACAGAAATGAAGAACGTTTATAGAAGGGAATATAAAAGTCAAGGCATCCACAGGGCTTTCGACAGTAATTGGCTGGTTTAAGTTAAAAAACGACAACAGATGGAAAAGTCGAAGGAATATAGATGTTTATATATAGGCAGAATGATGAATGTTATACAGTGTGTAAAGTGGTCATCATAACCAGCCAACGACAGGTGTAAGCGCCTTGTAGATGCCTATACTTCTGTATTTCCTCTGTAAAATGTTTTTCATATCTGTTGTAATATATTAATTAATAAATGTAGACTCCCATATAATCGGGGCCCTGAATTGGTTCATCATCATCATTCCCTTTCCGCGCCTAATGGCGCATAGGGCACTGCATTGGTACACCAATTGCACTGTATCTTGATCATTTTTGTTACATGAAGGTAAGATGATCAGCACTGCGAAACCGACAAATTGATTAATTGGTTTGTTGATGGAAATCAGAAACCAATAAAAATGTGACGTACAATGGTTAAAATAGATGATAAAAATATAAATGTCAGGTTTACTTTCGCCGGTTGTTAATCCAAATATGCACAAATATTAAAATTTTAAGATTTTCTAAACTCTCGTACCTACCGAAATTCAAAAATGGCGAGTTTATTTTTTAATTAACAAAACCTCTAAGTTTGTCTTCATTTTTTTTTGTAAACGTCAGTAATCAGCATTATACAGAAAAGTTCGTTTTTAACTGTGACAGCTGGCTTCTGGCTGGTTTGTTTGTTCTGGAGCGAATTCTTGTCGTCCTTTTAAATTATACGTTAGGTAAATTTTAAACATACTCCAGTCAAATTAAAGAAATTCGATTCAATAAACATGTATTGCAAGATAATAATAGATTTTTAAGTCGGTTACCAGTTTAGGATCCACTATTTATAAAAAAATAATGTTAATGTTGTTTTTATTTTTTTTTCTCATGTACTCGTATATTCAAAATTATAATAACTCTAATAAATAAACAACTGCAACGGTGTAAGTCACTCTCCAAGCCCAAGAGTTAGCCTTTTTTTTTGGAGAGGTACAGTAATAACATTTACTAGATGTATAAAAGTAGATCTGAATGAAATAAAAAAAAAAAAACATCTACCCTTTATGAAATTTATTAATAAAAATAAAAATAAAATAATAATTTCTAAAGAATAAAAGATGAAACAACATCAAAATACGAAAAATAGTTAAATAAGTCCTTTAGAACAAATAGAATAAAAAATATTTTTTATATCCCCAGAAATTAATTCTGCTCTGGAAGGGGTAAATTGTGTCTGTGTCAAGGCGGATGAAGAATACTGGTATGTGAGTGAAATAGAACAGAAACCTTATATGAGTGTTTTTGACTCGATGCTGTCAGGAAAAAATCCTGAATAAGGAAATCGAGTGGAAATAAGTCCGCGTCGTTTCGTGATACTTGGCGCGTTTGCCTACCATTCTTAGAGCACTAGGTACAGTTCCTGGCAGGGTAGACGTGAAATATTGGTTTTAAAAATTGTTAAAACTGCACGCATTTCATTATTCTAAACTGGCACATTAAGTGTGGGACTGTTCGCCTCACCGTCGTGTAAAAGATGGTTGAAATATGCAGCATTTGATTTACCAATGCAGTGCTCATGCACAACTGGATTCTAAAGGGCGAATGAAGATGATGATGATTTCAAACTTGGTTGAAAGTACTGGTGGATTTTTTAAAGCTGGCGCGTTCGCAATACTTACACAAACGCATTGCGTAGTTTCTGTGAATAAGTCCATGTTATGACATCGCACGGCGTACGTATTATAAAAATGATATCTGTCTTTCTCGCGCTCAGACGCGCTTATGAGCGTGACATAGACAACCATTGCTTTGTTAGTTGCTAATGATATGGTAATAAAATATACACAGGATGCTTCTGCGTTTGTCTGAATTTCGCTGCGATTCTTAATAGTAAAAATCTAATAATATGTATTCGATGTTTATGTATTAAGCTATATATATGTTTATTTTTCTTTCATTTAATCAAATCATGCAGATTAGCTAGTGCTGGCGCTTTCGCAAAACTTACACAAAAACATTTTTAATGTACAGAATATTCATTTTTAAAATCTTGATATTATATTGAATGTTTTTAAAAATCTCTTTTCGATTAGAGCGAAAAAAATGACTTAAGAAAATATCAAATATTTATTTATTTTTAAACTGGCATGTTTTTACTGATTTTTTTGTGTTCATTATTATAATTTATACAGTGTTATTCAAATGCACAGTATAAATTATATTGGAGAAAATATGTATACACACTTAATGATTAACAATAAAGATAGCACATTTGGTTAAAATTCAAAATAACCTTTTTTCAAATCAACATCCTCTAGATTTTAAATGCGTTTGTGTGAGTTTTGCGAACACGCCAGCTTTAGTTTAACAACCAGTATACGCATGTGTTGAAATTTTATGAAAAAAATCTTTTTTTTTATTATAACACTTAGCTTCATCACAATAGGACGAAAAGAGGACTATTTTCGGACTCGGATTATCTATTTTAAAATTATAGTTTTATATGAAATCTTCAAATGCCCTCACGTTACTAGATTTAATTTTTTTTATGGAGAATTCAAAAACTTTTATGTACCTATCTGTACATATATCTAAATTTTTGTAGGGATAATAATTTTTGATTGTCATACGGTCCAAACAAAAAAATACATCGTATCCTATCTTTATTCTCACTCATACCCTTAGAGTATATATATACATCCACATTTCTTTAATTTAAAAATATTAACAAAAAACAAAAATTAT
This sequence comes from Micrasema longulum, assembly GCF_059751315.1. Taxonomy (NCBI): domain Eukaryota; kingdom Metazoa; phylum Arthropoda; class Insecta; order Trichoptera; family Brachycentridae; genus Micrasema; species Micrasema longulum. Next base: position 100,686 of record NW_028277293.1, read on the forward strand.
CATGATTTATCCTACGATTAAAACTACTAATTCGTACGATTCGTTATCTTTTTCAAAACTTTTTTTTGTTTAAAAGTTTTAAAAAAAAGTTAAATTTTTGATTATCACATCACATCGTGAAGCAAGGTAAGTTTATGGAATTTAAGTCAATACCTTATTCTTTTATCTACAAAGGTTAAAGTTAAAAGTGTTAATTCTTCTTTTACTTTTAAATCGTTTAATTTTTTTTTAGAGTATGGCAAAAAACAAAAAATATGAAAATGAGAAAAAAAAATTATTAAAAAAAAAATTGGATTGTTATGCGAGTTTCTAGGCCAGTCAGATATTTATTCAATGGAGGAATCGCACGCAGAAAGTCCGCTGGATCACCAAGGTAGCGATTTGCTGAGCAATCATCGACGACATGCTTGATGGTTTACCATTCGGCATCACAATCACAAACCGTTGGGGGTATCTTCCTCCACTTATGCTTCATGTCCGCACATCTTCCGGTGCCAAACCTGACCCTGTTTAGACTACACCACGTTCTCCTGAGAAGGTCAAGGCCTGATATTTTCTCACTGATGTAGAGCATGGATTTGTTAAGCTTAAACTAATCCATTGGTAGCTGCCTGGCTGTTTTAGCAGAAGGATTTCTGGAAGGTAGTCTGCTCAGTTCTGCATATGGATTGGTAATTCAGCGTAGAGATTTTACAATATAATTTTACAGATTTTGTTATTTTCTCTGAGCTATTGGCTGATGGCTCTGCTTGGGCAGAGCATTAACCTTTGCTTTTTTCAGTAATAATGGAAAATTTCCACGAAGTCAAAGTAAAAATAAGCTAGCAATTTTCTGCCAAGTGTAGCAGAGTGTATAAGAAACACACGGTGAATTCTGTCAAAGCCAGAATCCTTGCTTGTTTTAAGGTCTTAAATAGTATTAGTGATTTTTTAGGAGTGGACGCATGGCATGATTTTATGTGCACTAGTTTGGCCAATATACTGATTTCAGGTTTTAATTTATTTTTTTTTAATTCGGATAGTGTTGTTGCGTTCTTGGGGTGCTAAAGGTATGAGTATCAACAATGTAGGATGCAATCTCATTTGGAGATATTTGGCAGGATGAGCATTGGGACTGAATAATCTTTAAAACAAAAATATCAATCCGGATATAAACGCTAAATTGAGATTCGCAAAAATATGAGAAAAATATTCTCTAAATATATTTATGCACACTTAAATAAGTGCTTAATCATCCGGTGACTATACATACAAACCCGTAAATTTTAACGACCAATTGATTCTAAGGGTGATTTATTGATTCTTCCATTCGATTTCCGCGAATGTGCGAGAGCTGATTAGTAAACTTCAGAAGAAAAAATAAATAAATATGTATTATGAGACTATTTACCACAAAACCCAAACAATATTTAAATTGTAATAAATGTCATAACAATTGGGAAAAGTACAGTAAAAAAAACATCATCTTAAAAAAATAAAATACCACATCACTATGCCTTTGCATAAATACCCCGCTTCCTCTGCATTCATAATTTCTTCTCACGAATGCACGTCGGTTATTTTGACTTCTATTAATATCCATGTTCAAGTATTTGTCAAATTTGGTCATGCAATGTCCTTCTCAGTCTTCTTTGATTTTTGCGTCTATCAACATTTTTTAGCCGTTCTTTCGCCGTTCATTCGCCCTACATGTCCAAACCAATGCGGAGTTCCTTTCTTGATTTTATCGATAATGCTTATATAAGCCTTACATTGTGTAAAACTCGACATTCATTTGAGCACCCATCGTACATATCACACTGTTACAATGTCAAAAGGAGTTCAGTCAAAATTTACTTTAGAGTGAAACCATCGTTCTGAAAAATGAGTGCATAATCAAAATAAAAAGTAAACTTAATATTCAAATAAAGAATTGAATTAATCAAAGTAAGTGAAATATGTATAATTATTTATGTTTAAGGCATTAACTTTGTAGTCAAACATTTTATGTTTAGACATGATGGTGTTCGCATCTCTATAAATCTGCATGTGATCGATGTATTTTTGGAAATACTGTATATATTCAATGGTTATGGTAAAGGTGGAGGTGTATTTTAGTATTTGCATAATGGTGCAGTGAGTATCCTGACGAAGAAACGGGTACCTCTCGAAACCGATATACTAAAAAATTCGGTATGTGGTTTTTGTTAACATTAGTTAAATGTGTATTATTTTTTCAATAGTATAAGTAAAAATGTCATTTGAAATAGTTCTGATCAATGAATAATTCTGATCAGAAATCAGCAAACGTACCTTTTCTGACATCGACATCCTTCATGTAACTATGTTTTTTTCAAGTTATGCATGCCTTGAATATATTTTTGGTAATGTTCTTAAACATATTGATAAATTAATTGAAATTTAAATATTGTGAGAAAAACTACCTACATAACAAACAAACTATAAAAAAACATAGTAAAAATATTAACAGCTGTCAAATACCATGTATTCTAAATTAATATTTAAGGTTATATTTATATTTTACCAACAAAAATAACAAATTTGTTTTAATATGGTATTTATGTAACTAACACATAACTTAAAACTGGCAAAAACATTCAGCATTATTGAATGATTTCCATTTGAACAATTTCAAAATAATATTATATTCATTATGTTTATGTGAAACGTACGCCTGTGCGTAGGCAATTTTTTCAACATTAATAGGGTAACAACAAAATAACCCCAAAAGTTGATCCCTGCATGCTATAAACGTTTTATATACTTGAGGAAACTAGAAACAGAAAAATCAAAAGAGATTTTTTATAAGCGAACAGCTTGCCCATCGCCTACCGCACACCTCCTTGGTGGTGCCCACATAGACGGAAAAATTCCTCGTTGCCGAACGAGAAAAACTGCTTGAGGGAGTTTTCGGCAATCTGGTAGCCTTTGCATCTTTATGCTGAAAGAAGGTAATCCAGAAGTATGTAATGTGAGAAAAAGGGAAGTTAATTCTTCCCTGACTGGGATTAAATCGATTACGCGTGATCAATTAGCCAAAATAATGATTATAAGTTAATAGTAAAAAGAATATATATTATTTTCGTATTTTAAGTTTAATCACATATTATTAAGAACTTGAAGTAATATTAGTAGAAAAAAAGTAATTATTATTTGTTTATTTATTTTTATTTATTCAACTTTTTGTACATAATGTTATTTGTGCATTGGCGGGCTCATTGCCAAATGGCAATTTCATACAACCAACCAATAAAATAAAAGTTTTATTTTTATAATTCAGAACATATTTAATAGAAAATATAGATTAAAAAGCTAGAGATATTATAAACATATAAATAAACGTAAGACTGTTTTTTTTCGTTTTTGTATGCAATTTTCAAATGGCAATATAAGGCGCCTTTAGCGTAGAAAATTCATCTTGTGGTTCGAGAATAAAGACTTGAGGGAACTACATTCACGTACAATTTGTTATTTTTCTTTTTAATTCATTTCAATACAATCTAACGTATTTGTTGGTTTTGTGTGATTGTTTGTTTAAGTTTTAAAAATTTATTTCTGGGAGACCCAGCTGCCGAAGTGGATTGGTTTTAAAAATATATAAAGGTCAAGAAACGCTGCAATTGATGTATCAATGCAGTGCCTTATATACCATTAGTTCGATGCAGAAAGAGATTGATGATGATGATGATATTTAAATAAAATCGGTCCAAACCTTGGGCAACTCATGGTTGTCGATTTTTGGTTGGTGAAAAGCTCGGAGTAATATTACGCCACCCGCTTATTGAACCACCCATATGAACAAGAACCAATGCATGATTATCAATCACGAAGTTAGCAACTGCAACTGAAGTTAGCAATTGCAAACGAAAGCTGAAACTAAAATTTTGGAACGCTTTTGTTTTATGCAAAATACAGTCAGTCAGTCAGTCAAAGGTAAATTCAGTTTTTGCAACCATTTGTGTTTTCAATATGGTCATGAGGATGAATGACAATATCCGACAAATGCCGTACATATAATTTGATAAACTTACAGTAAAAGGGGCAGTGAAAGTAACTGAGTATAATTAAATTAAAATCGCGATATATGCAATTGAAATTTTAAAAAGAGAAACTCGATCACTGACAAAAAAAAAATTGCTATTTCGTACGAGTAAAACCGATGCAACGTCATTAAAATCAGAGATTTTTTTATCAGAGAATCAAATTCATTGTTACCAATAAAATTTAAAAAATAATTAAAGGAACCGTTCGGCTACATTTCCAAAACAAACTTAAAAATAATAAGTTCTTTATAACTATGCAATAAGAGGGTCTTAAAATATAAGACTGGAAAATAAATCAAAAGCAATGTCCCAGAAATGCTTTATGTACAAAGGAATAAAGTTCTTTGAGAAATGCCAAAAAAATTATAAAAAATTTCGAAGTGTAAATGTAATGATATATTTAAAATTAAATGTAAAGAGTATATTGTTTATAAAAATACCTGGTTAAATCATTAAGTATTCTAAAAAAAAAATTAATATTATAAATTAGGACAGTAAAGGTAAAATAGTGATAAATAATATAAGAATAAGTATAGGTTTAAATAAATGTAGGTTTAACGAAACTCTCAACATTTAATATAGAAAGTTCATACAAATTATTTAAAGTTCATATAGTATATACTATGTATTAAATAAATTCCACTATACAAATTTATAAAGAAAGAAAAAATAGAATAATTTTATATGAATAAGTCACTTAGATACCAAAATAATATATTTAAATCCCCAAATTCCACACAAATCATGGTTGAAATAGCTTTGTCTTCAAAGGTGTCAAAAATTACAATAATCTCCTTAATGAACTAAAAACTATTAAAATCAATCTCTTCAATCCGCGCCTCATATCTGAGGACGGTGATTACGTCTGACTCCAGGCATGGCTCGTCTGTGGACAGTCTCCCTCCATCTGGAATGTTATTGTGCTCTTCTATAGGCATTGGTCAGTGATGATTCTGATAATTCAGTGACTGTGCCGCTCCATCTTGTCGGTTGACGTCCACGCGACCTTGTCCCTTCGACACTTCCCAGGAGAATAGTTTTCTCCAAACTATCAAAGTTCCCCTGAAAATATGCCCTAAGAACTGCCGGATTCTTTTATCACACATGGATGTTAGTCTATTAAAATTAATATTTCTATAAATAAATTCAAGGTAAATCTAAAGAATTTTTTTGAACAAGTGAAAAACCTGAATAAAATTTAACTAGTCTGAATATATTATTATTTTTTGTTTTTCTTTATACATCCTATGTTTTCTTTTTTTTTCTTTTTCTCATATACTCTTATATTTAAAATTATTTAAACTTTAATAAATAAATAATTATAACAGTGTAGGTCACTCTCCAAGTACAAAAGTTAGTCTCTTTTATTGGAGAGTTACAGCTATAACATTTACTAGATGTATAAAAGTATTTGTATAGAATAAAAAAAACATGTACTATTTACAAAATTTATTAATAAAAAATAAAAATATTATGTTTAAAATGTTGTATTAGACTAAACTAAATAACTAAGGAACTAAATAAAATACATTTTTAAAAATGGTTTTGGGTATGTGGAGGAATGTACATTTTTTAATTTTCTCTTTCTTTAACTACGACAATTCTGGTGTTTTAAAAATTGCAGTCATCTATAGACTTCACACTCTAGGCCAGAGGTTCCCAAACTTTTTTGTGTCGTAGACCCCTTGTCATGTTTTTCGGTTTTTGGTAGACTCCTTACTCACCTGATATTGATTTTTCATAAATTTCTAACTGTAGTGAAGTTTAGTGTTAAAAACTTATGTTAAGTTTTATACATTTATTAATTTAATTTAAATTAAAACTACTCAAAATAATATTTTGTATCTGTTATATAAAATAAACGTAACATAAAATTAAATTAGGCAATAAGTAAATGTTTTTAGTGGGAAGAATTAACCTGGTGCTTTAATAATAAATTATCAACATTTGGCGTCAATTTTGTCAGGTTTAACCTTTGATCTCCTCGGCCAATGATGTCCAGTCTGTTTCTTTTTTTCGTTGGGAAATTGGTAACAGCGCTAAACCTCCTTTCCACTAGGTATGACGATGGAAAGGAAATTAAAAAATTGCTCGCTATATTCCATAATACAGGATAAGTAACGGGTATGTTCTTTTGCAGCCAGAAGTACAGAAGTACTATCAGTGTATGTTGAGATTCACTTTCGTGGACTCCCATTTTCATTTATGTACCCCCAAATTTTTTTTTCGCTGACGTAGACCCCTTGCAAGTTGTCATAGACCACTGGGGGTCGATATAGACCACTTTGAGAATCACTGCTCTAGGCAATGAGTACCAAGACGTTGATGACTCATTTCACATGAAATTTAGTACATATAGAACGGTTCTTCTTCTGTTTTTCATAGGTAAAAGTTCTAGATAACAATTGGTTACTATTGTTGAAAATTGTTTAAACTTCTTTATGAGTGTTTTTTTTATTTTTTTGTTTCTTTTCTTGAATTTATTTATAAGTACAAAATATTTCTCTTCATCATTTTATTTGCGTCATTATATATTTTTATACATAAATATATACTATTTACCTAAGTATTAGTTTTAAATAATGATACATATAATTTATTTTTTTTATCATTTAATGTTATTTGAAATTGTTTTCTTAGTCTTTTTTAACTGGTTCAAAGTATTTCTAATACCAAAATATCATTTTTTTATCGATAATTCTATAATTTGTAATTTTTTTTTTTTTTTTTACATAGTTTATCTTTTTTAGACTTTCTTATTTGTTAATTAATAATATTGTTTTAAATGCTCTGTATTACTTATAAATACGCTTACATGTATGTATATTTACTTTTATTTATAACTAATATGTAAAAGGCACTAAGATCCGTTAATTTCAATAAAATATTTTTGATACATAAATACACATCATTGGTTTCCAATTACAATTAACTGTTAGCGGGCAGATGGAGCTTGGACATATAAACTATTTTATAAAAAATACTTTTGTATTGCACATTATCTACATGATGGGGAGAGTGGGATCAGGTACTGAGTTTTGAAGAAGACAGGAAGAGGATTCAGGAAAGAACAGGAATAAAAAAAACATTTTTAAAAGGGGAAGTTAGGGTTCTGTATAAATAAAAAATTATACTTTAAGTCATATTAAACACTAATGAAGCTAATGAATACGTCCTTCGCCTCACATAAAAGTAGGAACTTCTTGGTTTTGGTGAGCGCTTTACGGTTATTTAAAAAATATTTAGACTTTAAATAAAAATTAGTTAGTCAAATATGTATGTTTTTGGAGAGATCCCGTGTAAGTTGGATTCTTTCCGACGTTTCGGCTACTATTGCAGGACATCAGGATAAACTGTGTCGAAATGTCGGAATCAATCCAACTTTCGCGGGATTACCCAAAAAATATGCATACTGGTAACCGTGGCTATGAACACCTACGTACCTTAGTAAGTACGCTTCGCAGTTGCTAACGCTATCGAGAATTCGTTAGGAATTCACAGTGCTAATGCTAATTATTCATCACTACTAGGTTAGGGTAAACACGGTTTTTCAGGGCCAAACCGCAAAACTTCAGGAGAAGATTTCTCGGGTATTCTTTTAAAAAAACATTTGAAAAAAAATAATAATAAAGTAAGTCCTTAATTTTTCGTACTAGCAGTCCCTTCACACCCCTATCCCTCTCTTACCCAGCCGCTTCCCTTGTCTGCATCTGGTGCATATCGCTTCGTTGGTCAAATAATTTTAACCCTATTTTTTTTGTAGAGGAGGGGTAGGGGTTTGCGGAAGGAATGCTTGTCTAAGAAATGAAAGATATACTCCATTTTTAAAATATAAAAAGAAAAATTATAATAATGAGTTTTTGTTTTTTTTTTTTTTAAAGCTTGCCACGAGGAATGTTCTTTTGAAGTTTCACGGTCTTGCATATACATATTATGTACAATACATTATATGTGTTTTACATACAAGACCCTTTGGATACATGATGTTTTGAACACAACACATCCATGAGATATATGAGATATTTGATGCTACAAAGCGAATCCTATACTACATAACTGACACATAGTCTCAAATATTATATTTATAAAAAGCAGAGGCGAAGAAGCCTATGAAGCAAGTGAGGCTGAGCCTCACTAAGAAATCATTGCTTTTCACCAGTACCTAATATGTATTTTAATTCGCATCATATCAACACATTATAAAAATAAAACTTTTATTTTCTTGGTTGGTTGGAAGAAATTGTCATTTGGCAATAAGCCCGCCAATCTACGAATAACATTATGTACAAAAAGTTAAATAAATAAATATAAATAAATATTAAAAACTAGCAACTAATATAAAAATGCCCACAAACATGGTCCGGTCCGTACTGCGTTATTTATTGTAGGTACCTACTTAACATTTACGCACAAGATCACTCGTCGTATTGTAAAAACGTACTAAGAGCCGCAAGTAAAAACATAATTATTTTAAATAACGCTATGGTCGAGTTTTGCTTGAAAATAACGAACATAAGATAAATTAACATGAAATACGTAATTACAGTTTTTGAAACGAGCTAAATACATATTTACTGCTACTACATAAGGCTTAATTTCGAATACGCGAGATGACACATACGTACGTAAACATGAGGCCAACTGAACCGATGTTTCCGAGAGCCGCACTATTATACCCGTATGCAGAGACAAAACTTAAGTTGAGGAAAGTACATTCTATTGTCGTCACCTTCGGGTTATTCTTTGCATATGAGATTAGAATGTACTTTCTTGACGTTGAGTTTTGTCTCTGTATACGGGTATTAGTACAATTATTACTCAATGACGTTAAATTTGTCATAGTGTGTAGGGCCCAAAACAGCAAAATTCTGAGTTTGGAGAATAGGTATCTCAGAAGATTCTGGGGTGTGCGGTGGTTTGACTTTGTGAGGAATGAAGTAATAAGAGAACGGATGCAGAAAACTCAGGTGACAACTGTCGTCAAGCGAAGGCGATATGGTTGGCTAGGCCATATACTGCGGATGCCTCCTGAGAGCCTTAACCACGCTTGCCTACTTTACAGCGCATCTGGATCTCGACATCCTGGACGTCTACTACTGACTGCTTGTCGGCAGTTTATGTCAGGACTTTGGAACGAGAACCGGACTTTGGTGAACGCAAAGGAGTTAGCAGCCGATAAAGATGCATGGAGGTTTTTAGTGGATACCATATGCTGCAACTTGGGAGCAGACATGGAATGATGTGCTTTAAAATGTTGATTTTAAATTTGCTCCGAATCATTTTTTCAGGTAAATCATTGTCGTTTTATAACGTATAGTAAAGTATTTTTGACGGTCCTGCATTTGTCTTTGCTTTTTGAACGTGGTAGTGCTGTTATTGTCTGGTTAATATTTGTTAACCTCATCATTTTTGTAACTGTTAGCTCACCGTCTTTTATGTTTCCCAATTAAATTTTAAGTTAAATTTTTGTTGTATAAATTTCTATCGGGTATTTTATTTTATATTTTTTATTAATATCCCTACAGAGATGAGGTAGAATTTTTTCAAATTCAGGATTACGGATATTCGAGCGTTTACAGGGCTTACGACCTGTCATTGGCTGGGTTAAGTGGCCACTTTACGTATTACAACATTCCCCATTCCGCTTATTAGCGAATATCGACACAGGTAACATTTTTTGGATTTTTGTATATATGTTATTAAATGAGAAACCATTCACAAGCGTGTTGGAGCGCCATCTATGTATTGATATTGAAGTTGAGTATTTTAAAAAATAAATACCAACTCCCCCTTGGGAGAAATCCAGATTTGTGTATGTACAAAATACACGTAACAAAAATAATGTTATTTTATTTTAAATTGGTTTGATTTTTTTGTGCAGTTTTTATCTTAAGGGTCAAGTAGGGTAAGCTGTTGTAAGTTTAATTATTTAATATTATTGTACTTGTATCTTGTTATGTTTTATCACCAGTTCTACATGGGGCAATCGTGTAGCTCAGATTGTAAATCGATTGTAATTCCTGTTTTGACATGTGGTCTTTAATTTTGTAAAAGAGGCTATATAATGAAGCCATTTCTTTGTGAGCAAGAAACAAGGCAAGAAACCTTTGACTTAAGAAGTCTATTTATCTATTTTACTGTTTCATTTAACAATATTTTGAGCATGTCTAAATGCTTACAGACTTGCTGGATTTTCTTCCTAGGGAATTATTACACAGCGTGTAAAATGGTCATTTAAACCATCCAATGACAGGTCATAAGCCTTGTAAAAAAAACATTTTCGAGAAGGGAATATGGAAGTCTAGGCATTTACAGGGCTTATGACCTGTCATTGGCTGGTTTAAGTGGCCACTTTACACACTGTGTAACATTCACCATTGTGCCCATGTTTGAACAAGCCGGATGAATCTCACCCACGTGATAAAGGTTTCTGCTCTTTTACTTCACAAAAGTCAACAGATGGAAGAGTTAAAGGAAATGCGGATGTTCAAACATGGGCAGAATGGTGAATGTTACACAGTATGTAAAGTGGCCACTTAAACCAGCCAATGACAGGTCATAAGCCCTGTAAATGCCTAGACTTCCATATTCCCTTCTCGAAAATGTTTTTTCTCTCTGTTGCAACAAATCAAAATATGAATAACTCTCTAGGGAGAAAATCCAGCCAGTCTACAAGCATTTGGTCGTACTCAAAACATCGTTGAATTAACTACCTAGTAAAAAAATAAGTACGAATATTCGAAAATTGTTTTCAGGAGTTGCCTAGTAGGTGAATTGGTTCAGCCGGATGAATCTCACCTACATTATAAAGGTGGCAGCTCTTTTACTTCACAAAAGTCAATAAATGGAAGAGTTGAGGAAATGAGGATGCTCAAACACAGGCAAAATGGTGAATGTTACACAGTGTGAAAAGTGGCCACTTAAACTAGCCAACGACAGGTCATAAGCCCTGTAATTGCCTAGACTTCCACATTTTTTTCTCAAAATGTTTTCCTTCTGTGTTGCAACAGATTTAAAATGTTTTATTTCCTTCATCACAAATCTGTAGGTAGGTAGACAATATTGATATTTTTTTAATTCTGGGATCATCATTTTCGAATGTTCTACAATTCTAATAAATTCCTAGTTTATTTTACATGCAGCGAAGTATGGACTTATAATAGGGATGAAAAACCCCATTCCCTTCTCCTTTCTCAAAAATCTTTTCCCTCTCTGTTGAAATGAATTTAAATATGAACAACTCCCTAGAGAGGAAATCCAGTCAGTCTGCAAGAATTTGAACATACTCAAACATTTTATTTTTTTAAAATAAATATTTACGTTCTTATCTTACCCAAATATTTAACATAATCAAACATTGTTGAAGTACTACCTGGTAAAAGAAGTATAAAAATTGGAAAATTGTTTTTAGGACTAGCCTAGTAGGTGATTTGGTTCGGCCGGATGAATCTCACTCACGTGATAAAGGTTTCAGCTCTTTTACTTCACAAAAGTCAGCAGATGGAAGAGTTGAGGAAATGTGGATTTTCAAACATGAGCAGAATGGTGAATGTTACACAGTGTGTAAAGTGGCCACTTCAACCAGCCAATGACAGGTCATAAACCCTGTAAATGCCTAGACTTCCATATTCCCTTCTCAAAAGTGTTTTCCCTCTCTGTTGAAATAAATTTAAATATTATAATCCATTGATTTTTATTTCTTTTTTGTTATTGATTTATGGTTGTAATTTTTAAATATATAACTTGTTTACAGCCGATATTATCATTTCTTAGTGGAAAGCCTTAATAAAGGAAAATGTGGGAATTCTGTCGTTTTTACGATTATTTTTCGTATTCTTATTGATAACTAAAATTAAATTCAATGGTGATTCTGACAAAGCATTTTGCTCAATTTAACAAAGAAATTGCACTTTTTAGATTTATCCAAATGTTTCAATTTCGAGGGGCATATTTCTCTTAGACATAAATACGCACGCTGAAAAGGGGGAATTAAGTTTTGATTGAGCCGGGATAGAACCTTGTTTTTTTGTGAAATTTTGTATCCTTTATGCTACCAAACTATTCGTATTGTAGGACTAATGATTGAGAGTGCTATTTCTATGCAAGATCCTGTTCTAATATACGTAGGTACTTAAGAATGTAATAGCATCCTTTAGAAAAAGATGCTCAAGGCACTTTCGCCAGGCGACGGCGTTATCGGAAAGAGAAAACAACGGCGTTGTAATTTGGGAGAAAATTCTTTTTCTGAGGGTGGTCCAACACACGCGGGGTACGAAATCCACCCTCACTTTTCAGGGTTAGCAACCCCAAAAGCCAATTTTACACCGGTCGTACAAATTCACAAGACACGGTGAATGAGAGTGGATTGATTTTTAGTATATTATTTTTATTCATTTGGAGACTAAAAATACTGCAAAATGATATGTTGTAGAATTAGTCTTGTGCTGTACTGGTTAATGTGATTGCCCGCCATCAAAAAAACACATTTTTTAATAATACAATAAATATAAATACACCCTGTGCAATTTAATTTTATTTAATTTATTCATTTTAATTTTAACCTAGCCATGAATAGGGCACTGCATTGGCACTCCAATCTCAGGTTATCTAGATTTTTTTTTGGAAAGGAAAGTTATCAGCCTTACGCTTCATGTACCTGTCTTTGAGCAGATAAATATTACAATGTTAAATCACCATTGAAGCAAATATTTCAAGTTGACCCCACTGACCCCGTCGACCGCGACCTCAAAAATGGTAGGCGAATGCGCCAGCCACTACACTACGAGGCCGCCTTATCACCATGCAATTTCCTTTTTTAATAAATTATTAAATATTTTTGGAGCAATTACATTATATTGCTTTTTACCAAAGGCGGTTGATTCAAATGGGACAATACAGTTAATTTGTGTTGCTGAAGTAGTGTTTATATTTTGTTGGGTTCTTTTGACCTCACTTAATTTATCAGAAAATTTAAGTAGTTGGCACCTCACAAACAATTGTCTTACATCCAATATCTATTCTGAATATGTACTTTAAAAAAAACAATCATATTATTTGAGTCCCTAATTGAGTTGTAGTCACTCATGGAAATATAATTCATTTGTACTTAGAATACTTCTTAATATATTTTTCATTATGTAATTAATAAATAAATCAAATAGAATAAATAATATGAGACGGTTTTTGAAATCTGTTAAGTCAGACAATCGAATTAAATTTATATCACAACTTTTCTAGAATCGTACTATATAAAAAAAATGCGATCTTGTCATTTACCCATAAATTTATTTATTTTATTTTTAATCTCGAAATAGGGCGGGCACCTATAAACAAATTCTTATGTGTAAAATAATTTACATGGATTTTATTCATACGCTATTCATCACATATTTCTTAACCTTGTGGTAGAGTGGGGTTCGAACCTTGGGCCTTCTGATCCGGAGTCCATGACACTACCTACAGGTCTACAACCTATCGATTGGTATAGCAATGCAGTTCACTATTCACTAGTAGGCTGGATGATGATAATGATTATTTTTAAAATTTCATCATATTCCAATAACCTACCTACAAAATTGCTTCCGATTCCAAAACTGAATTTGATCCAAGTAAAAACCATGTTTGTTATTGCAATATTGTCATGAGGAAGAATAACAATATCAATAGAAGATTTCAATAAAATAAAAATCAAGGTTTATGAAATCGATATTTTAAAAAACCACGCGTCTATTGTAAAAAAAACGTTTCTGACATGAGCAAAACCGATAAGAAAACCTTCGGTCTTTAAAATGGTTTTTAAGAATATGTTCCAAAATTATATTATAATGTTTTATGCATGTATGTATTTTTATTTTTTATTTTATTTTATTCAGAAAACATACAGTCATACAAAATAAGTATTAAAAACAACATTTTTTTAACATAAAAAGACCAATTAAGTTTTCATAAATTAAAAAAATATAAACATTAAATGTGACAAAAAAATAAATAAGAATTTTAAGTGAGAAAAGAATAATTGTTGACATTTGCGTTTTCAATAAAAATACCGAATGTACACTCCGAGCGATCCACGCACACACATGTATGTGTATACGCATGGGTGTATGTACATACGTGTGTATATATATATATACGTATAAGTATGTGTATATACATATGTGTGTATGTATATGTATCAAAATGTGTATACGAGTAAGTTTATATTTTATACGACTGTGTTTTCTATTAACTTGTAAACTAGTATCATGTATTAAAATGTAATTGCCTAGCTTGGAACGGGGTATGTACCCCTGTTAGCTGGGCAAAGTGAACATAAAATTTTGTTTACGAGAAAATGTATAAATAAATAAAATGAATGCGGAATTTATTTTTACAATATTTTCTTTTTCATGAACATTATAATTATACGAATTTTTAATTATCTGAAGGAACCTTCAAATGAACACATTCTTACAACACAATGCCTTTAACATATTGTGTGAAAAAACTTCCTCAAGTCACCTTATGACCTGAGGTTAGCCCAAGTTAACCCAAGGTAACCTGAGGTTAGGAAATGATCACCTCATAATCGCTGTTTCTTTTCATCTTACAGAAAGTAAATGTGTGACCTAATTACATTATGCCTCTTCATCTCAAATGAATGTTTTATATATTTATCTCAGGATATTTGATATCATTTCCGGAGATCCTGAACAATATTTCATTTTGAATTATATATTACACTTAAGTGTGTGATATAAACTTTTTCGTGTTTGTTTATTCATTCATTCAGTGCAATTTGCAACGCTGCGCTAGATGCATTGCATGAACGGGCAGGTTGTTCGTAAAATAGTTTGCCTATAAACGCCTGTTAGAATCACAGATTTTTTAAGAAAACTAGACAGAAAGAGTGAAGCACAGTGACGTCACGAATAAATATGAAAGCGGAAACTTTAAAAATGTAAATTTACTTGAATCAAAATGGCGTCGGAATATTTTAATAACAAACGTATGTTTTTTTTTTAATATAGAATTTTAAGCTTTAATTAGCAAAAGAAATGACCTCTTAAGTCTGTTATAGAAACGTATTTGATGAAGTTCGTAAATATTAATTTTATTACTTTTTATTTAATTGTATCCCAACTTAACTCAGGGCTCTTGGCCTCATGGAGATAGGGACGCGTTATTTTTTTTTGGTAATATGTATCTTTATAAATATGAATAAATAAAAGAAAATGAATATGTAAGACAGAATATGTCATAGTAATCTATAAATATTTTGTAAAATAATTTGAAATCTCTGTTAGTATAAGCGAAATTTATTCAAATTATATCGCTTACTAGCACCGGCCTGAACATAAATGTTTACTTTGGGGCTAATATTTTTTAATATGTTTTACGTTCTGCATTGTTTTGAGTTTGTTCAAATGTTTGTAGACATGCTGGATTTGCTCCCTTGGAAGATATTTGTGTCTAAATTGGTTACAACAGACTGCGAAAACATTTTTAAGAAGGGAATATAGAAGTCTAGGCATTTACAATGTTTATGACCTGTCATTGGCTGGTTTAAGTGCCGCTTTACACAGTGTGTAACATTCACCATTCTACCTAGATTTAAACATCCCAATTTCCTCAACCTCCTTCCATCTGTTGACTTTTGTGAAGTAAAATAGCTTAAACCTTTTTCATATAGGTGAGATTCATCCGGCTAAATCAATTCACTAAATCAATTCACCAAATAGACAACACCTAAAAACATATTTTTTTATGCTTCTTTTTATACCAGTTAGTTTAATAAACAATGTTTTGAGTATGTCCAAATGTTTGTAGACAGGCTAGATTTCCTTCCAAGGAAATCATTTACATCTAAATTTGTTGCATCATCATCATTCCTTTTCCGCATCTAATGGTGCATAGGGCACTGCATTATTACAATAATCGAAGCGTATCTTGATCACATTTGTTGAATGAAGGTAATGTGATCAGTTTTAAGCTTCAGGTACCAGTCTAGGGACGATAAAATATTCTTGTGTAAAAACACCCTTTTAAATAATAATCCATATCAACCGTGTTGGGAATCGAACCCGAGGCCTCTTGCATGGTAGGTAAATGCGCTGACCATTACACCACGAGACCGACAAACTGTTGCAACATTGATGGAAAACATTTTTGCGAAGGAGGTATAGATGTCTAGGCATTTATAAGGCTTATCACCTGTCATTGGTTGGTTTAAGTGGCCACTTTATACACTGTGTAGCATTTACCATTCTGCTTCTGTTTAAATATCTTGTTAAAGATTAGCAAATAACAACAAAGATTCAGAACATTTAAGATAAGAAAATATAGAAATCTTAGTATTTACAGGGCTTATGACCTGTCATTAGCTGGTTTAAGTGGCCTTTAATAACATTTAAAGTTTAAACATTCATTTGTCAAAATTCTTCTATTTGTTAATTTCAGTCAAGTTAAATGGCTGAGACCTTTATGTTTGTTATGAGATTTATCTGATTACATTATTTTACGTACGAGACAACATCTGAAATATTTTTTTCAATTTTTATACTTTATGTATCAGTTGGTTAAGCCACAATATATTGAGATTTAATCTCTCATGAGGAATAGCATTTTCTGCAAAGACTTTGACAATCGCGCTACATGTCCAAACTAACGCAGCACCCCTTTCTTGATTCTGTCGATAATGCATATCTCAGCCTTACACACTTCACGGATCACGACATTTGTGCACCTATCATACATAGTTTTAACACACATTCGCCTGAGGGATCGCATTCCGACAGCATTTAACCTGCTTTCATCATCATTTTTCCAATTCCAAACTTCGCTCCCATACATAAGAGTTGGCACTAGAACATTGCGAGTGATTGTGCGTGTGCGTGTATATGTGTGTGTAATTATACATGCGAGCGCACGCATGCTCATTTGCATGCATATGTACGAGTATATGCACTTGTTTATAAAAAAAATGTTTTATATACCTTCGTTTATTTTTTAAATATATTTATTTATTTATTTATTTATTAACGGACATTGTTCATGTTTACAATTTATAAGGTTTAAATATTACAATAAAAGAAAAGTTTAAAACAAAAAATAAAATAAAAGAAGCATTGACAAACATAAGGGACATCGAAACAAGATCTGGACTATTTATTTAGTGCTCGTTTAAATCGTTGTAAACTTACACCAAAGAAGTGTAGATCTTGTCTTGAGTTAACAATACGACAAAGACGGGTCATTGGAGAATTAAGGCCATAGTTTGTTCTATGCTGATCGATAAACAGTACTTCATTGTTTCTCAGTGTTCGAGTCGGAATATTGAATTTTACTTGTCCCAGTAATGATTGAACATCGATTATACCATTTAGTATGCCGAACATATATATGGAGTCAGTATTAGTTCTACGTTTTTGTAGACAAAAAATATTTAACATTGACTCTATTTCAGCATAAGAATAATTACCCCTCGAAAGTCCAAGCATCCACGCTATTATTCGAAGCAAGCATTTGAATATATGTATATTTTGTACCTAAATTATTAATATTGTAATCCCACAGCAAGAACAAGAGGTTGCTTCTTTTTCGGTGTGCTATTCAGTTTCGTTTTTTGTTTTTGTACTTTTGCTTTATTATGTATTTCTTTTTGTTAACATGTTGTAACTTTATATTATATCGAATAAAAAATAAAAAAAATATTTCATTGGTAGGAGAAACTAGTACGTAACAGTTCTAGATAACATTTTTTTAATCATTTAGTATTCTTCAAAATTGATTTAATTTCTTTATTAATGTTTTTTACTATTTTTTTCTAATCTTTTCTTGCTTTTATTTATAAGTTCAAACTATTTATCTTTATCAATTTTTTATATCAGTTTGTATTTTTTTTTATTATTTAAATCTTAAAGTAGGGCACACATATCATACATATTGTTATGTGTGTTCTAATAATAACATTGCAAATCTATTTAAATTATAAATTGTTTATCTTAATATGTCTATCTTTAATATGTCTTGACCATTATTTTAAATTTTGATAAGTTTTTATGTATATTTATAGATTTAAGTTACCTAATTAGCAATTTTAATTACTCACACAAATATATTTTTTTTAAATATTGAGTGTTATTTAAAAAAACAAAAAATCGTTTTTAACATGTATTGATTTCTTAGTTTTATTTACCGGTTTAAAATATTTCGTTTTTATCAATATTTTTAAAACTGGTAATATAATTTTTAAACTGCGTATTTTTTTTATTTCTTCATTTGTAAATAATTGTTTAGTATTAATTTGTTTCAATGACTATTTTTTTACTTATAATTTTGCCGTGTGCCGTTTATTTCAATAAAATAAAATAAATAAATGTGTACAAAAACTGTAAAATAAATTAGAAACAAATTTAAATGAAAAAAAAAACTACTTAACACCATTGAAGTTAAGGGGGTTGATTTTAGTATTTAAATTAGAATGAAATTGAATACTAATTTCCATCGATCGAAGCACACTGTGTCCATCTTGCGAGGCGGGCAGCACCCTTATATTCTATACGGCCATAAAATATACAATATATACACGGGAGAGGGAAAGCGAAAGTGGGGTCGTGGGGAGCTAGGGTGGTGTATTTAGGTTGCCCTGATGGACTTAGCATTTCTCTCGGACTAGGTACTACGGCCAGGAAGAGGGGGGTCTGAGAGGAGGGGGAACGCGTGCTTGGAATGGCGATTCTACAGCATCCCCAGGAAAGCAAAGCCGCCTCGTAACTTTAAATTCTAGTCTGACGAGATATCTTCATTTTAAAATTATTTTAGCACATGACAACGCTTTTATTGTCTCTCCGCTATTACCTCTCTGTGTCTGGGCGGATAAATAATGCATTCAATCCTGGACGGGTGCTTTTGACTCGATGACTGCCCTCAGGTACAAATCTTCATAAGAAAATCGAGTGTAGTTGATGCGTTTGACTATCATGTTGGAGGTCCGGTTTCGATCCCTGGGAAGAGCAACGTGAAATATTGACAAAAAATGTGATTCTACTGATATGATGAAGATTGTATGATTATGCATAAATGTTTTCATGACTAGATTTAACTTTCGGAACATTTTATTAAAATATATATTTGAACAGATTCTGGTATTTTTTTAAAATTCTTAGCCTTCACTATCATTTCATTTCTTTCGTTTTGTTGGAAAGCTATTTTATTTAAAATTAAATTTGTTGTAAAATACAGGAAAATCATTTTTGTGAACCAAAGAATTTGGAGAGAATAATGCAAAAATGTTTTGCCTTTCTGTTGCTACAAATTCAGATATAAAAAACTCCCTAGGGAGGAAATCCAGCCTGTCTACAAACATTTGGGCAGACTCAAAACATTTTAACTAATTTTTTAATGCGATTTTTATGGAAATCAAATATTTTAATTTTCGACCATTTTCCAAAAGTTGTATAGAACTTGTGCAGGAAAAGTGGAAATCGAATTGTGGTAAAGTGGGATTTGAACCTCGGACCTTTGACCCGTAAGTTCACAATACTACCACGGGACCACAACCAGGTTTTTAATTACTTAACAATATTATAACAGAATGCTGTAACATATATGGACACATTTTTTTGTATTATAATTGTGTTCACACATCGAAATAAATATTTATTTATATGTTTTATTGGGTAAACAAACAGTTTGCCCAAAAATATGGACAATTTGATTGTGTATTTTTTTGCAGGACATAGTAATAATAACACTAGATTTAAATTTAAAAAAATAGTGAGAAAGGGCTGAAACCTTTATTGTTGCGGATTTCAGCTCTTTAACTTTACAGACGTCAGATGTCAGATGTTACAGTGTGTAAAGTGGCCACTTAAACCAACCAATGACAGATCATAAGCTCTGTGGATGCGTAGATTTCTACATTCCCTTTTCTAAAATATTCTTCATCTCTGTTGTAATGTTTGTTAATTAAGTTGTATGTTAATTATTTTAATCGTTTGTGTCGATATTGTCAATACTTTTTGTTTTTGTTGCGTTTATGTTAATTATAATTTTTGTTGAAATGCGATCTCTTAGACGAATGTGTGGGAAATCAATGTATGACAGGGTTACGAACGATGAAATCAGGCGAGAGTGTAAATCTGAGACAAGTATAATTGATAAGATTAAGAAAGGGTCTCTGAGATGGTTTGGTCACGTAGAACGAATGGACGACGAGAGAATGGTAAAACAAGTATATATGGCAAAAATGAACGGCAACGTTAGACGAGAACGACCAAGGAAGACGTGGCATGATCAGATAAACCAAAATCTTAAGTCTGGTCATGTCAAAAGCAGACAGAACCGAAGGGCATGTATGACAAGATGTATGAATGTGGAAGAGGCTAGGATTGTATGCCAGGATAGTCGTGTGTGGCGGTCCATTTTCTCTGCCTACCCCTACGGGGAAATGGTAGTAGTAGTAGTAATATTTTTTGTTAATCCATGTTTTTTTTGGCCGATGTTACCATGTTTTGGTAGAAGGCCCTAATAAATGGGGAAAAGGAAGCAAAACGCATAGTAGAGTAAAAAGGACTTACTGTTTGTGCCGCTTACTCTAAATTCAAAGCTGTACGTAGTGCCCTTTTGCACTACTTCTCATTTGCTTAGAGGATACTAGGAAAAACACTATTTCCCACCACATACCAGATAAGCTCCGGAACCTGTGTTGAACGGATCACCAGTCGGGTACGTAGTGCTGCATCTGGCGTATACATAATTAACTTAAAAACCAGTATCTATGACAGTATTAATCTTTTTACAATCGGGTTGTGGTCCTGTGGCTAGTGTCTCGGACTCACGGACCAAAGGTATGTGGTTCGAATCCCACTCTACCCCAACTCGATTCCATTTTCTAATAGTGAGTTATTTACAACTCGTTGAAAATGGCCCTCAAAATTAAATATTTGGGTAAATCATAAGAACGCAAATATTTCTTTTTTTATTTAAAAAAAAAAAAAAACTCGCATTTTGTAAGGAATGAAGTAATAAGAAAACAGACGCATAAAACTCCGGTGACAACTATCTCCAAGCGAAGGCGATTATAATAATAATAATAATGTTTGGATAATTTATACAGCGCAATTTTTGTGAAAATCACCTCAAGGGCGCTGTACAATAAATAAATATCCCCGCACGTCTTGCAGCTACAGAGCGCACGAATGGTTGGGATTCTAGTTCTTCGTCTCCAATTATGATATATAACAATTATAATATATAGGAGCTAGATAACATCACGTCTTGCAGCTACAGAGCGCATGGACAATAAGAAATCTAGCCCCTATTTACATTTTTTTTTTTTTAATATTTGACAATGAAGTTTAGAGTTAAAGATATATTTGAAAAACGAAATAAAAATAAAATCTATAAAATTAGAAGTGAGGTAACAACAAGTCTTGCGGCTACTGAGCGCATGGACGGTTGAAATTCTAGACCCCATTTACTAAATTAAGATATTTGATAACATTTACATAATATTATAAAAATAATATGATAGCTAACATTACAAAGAGTTCTGCAGCTACAAAACGCAACGACGAATGGAATTTCAACAACATAAGAATGATTTTAAAAAGTTAACAATAAAAAATAATAAAAAAACACAATAATAATACATTGAGCAAAGAACTAGTAAGTATGGTAATTAAGTGAACATGTAACAGCACAAAAAGTAAAATATAAAAAACTGAACAAAGATAGCATTCCTTAACTTATTATATAACGACACGGTTGACTAGGCTATGTGCTGCGGATGCCTCCTGATAGACTTAACCGCGCTTGCCTACTTTACAAGGCATGAGTTTCTCGACGTCCTGGACGTCCACTGCTGACTGTTCGTCGGCAGTTCATGTCAGAACCACGGGATGCGAATCTAAGTTGGGAGGATGCATTGGAACTGGCAGCAGACAGAGATGCTTGGAGGATCTTCGTGGACACCATATGCTCCAACTAGGGAGCGGACATGGAATGATGGTGATGATGATATAGCGCACATTAATTTAGAATATTTATTTTTGTTATCAAAACATCCCGTTCAAACCATTTCCCTCCTTTTTACACTTATATATGTTTCCAAGTGGATTCGCGTGACGAATGCATTTTTCAAAAGATAACTCATTTTTAAACCAACGCAACGTTGCCAGTTGATTTATCGGTATCATGCTCGGTACATTAGAAATTACCTCTTTATACTTTCTGTTCTCCTGATTAATTTGTACGATTTATGTATCGTTCTGTGTCACGCCAACAAAAAAACCTAAGGTGACATTTGAATTTAAGAATACATAACAACGTTGCCATATCAATCAATTTGTATTTTTTATTATTAAAATAAATACAGTTAGATAATAAAACATCTCATTACACGTCATGTTCTCCTAATGAATTTGTGCGAGAAATGCACTGTGACGCTGACGCACGACGTTCATTTAAAACCACAAATGCAGTTTAACTTTTAAACTGCCGTGACCAGTAAAGATTAGTCAGTTTTTCTTTAAAAGTACATGAATAAATAACCTCTCAATAACTTATGTTCTCCTAATAAATTCGCGTACAAAATGTGTTGTCTGTGTTTAAAAAATACAAAGACAAAGAGGTTCTCAATAATAAGAGAGATAAGGATGAGTACGCTTTATAAGCGATATGATAATAGTGTAAAAATATTATATTTTATTTTTAACATTATTTGGGTTGAAATTGTTATTTTCACGTAGCTGTATAATAAAGCTACAAATGTTGGATGTCTGATTTTGGATGAAGTCGCTTAGCAACTAGAATAACGTAGGCATCTTCTGAATATAATATGTGCCTTAATTTATGTTTATCTTTTTTCTTTTTTTTTTCAAGAATCATGAAATCATCATGAATTTTCATTTCCACTTAAACGTGTTTTATATCTTATTGGTTGCAGTTTTGAACGGCCATTAAAAAAAAAACGGCGCAACTTACAGAAATGAAACTAATTTTATTTTATTTGGTACATCATGCCGTTTTATTTCACTACACCAGAACGAAATCACTAGAACAACTGCTGTGCAGCACGAACTAAAAGATTATCGGCCCCGTATATATCGCAATTTTTTTGGTAGCTTTCGACGCGTTTTTCTCTTTTGGGTAGTAAAAATGTAAAATATGGCGAATTTCTTCCTTTGAGACCTCCATACTCGACGCACCATAGTTCACGACTGAACTGACCAAGCGCAATATTGTAAAAAAAAAAGCGTTTATAGTATACACTCACACCTTTACAACGCCGTATCGTATGATTCGTTATGGCCAATAATGAATGAGATATACTTAACATAATTTTTGGTACGTGTACTTTTGTACACACACAAATCTGGATTTTCTTCCAAGGGGGGGTAGGTATTATAGGAGTAGGTAACATATATACAAAAATCAAAAATGTTACCTGTGTGGATATTCGCTAATAAGCGGAATGGGGAATGTTGTAGTACCTACTTAAAGTGGCCACTTAACCCAGCCAATGACAGGTCATAAGCCCTGTAAACGCTCGAATATCCATAATCCTGAATTTGAAAAAATTCTACCTCATCTCTGTAGGGATATAAATAAAAAAATAAAAAAATAAATAAAAAAAAGAGATATACTTAGTTTAAAAAAAGGGCGCAAAATACGAAATGATTTTTTTCCTGACCTATTATTTTTCATAACATTGTTTGTCTCAAATAATTGTTTTTGCTGTTTATATTCGTAATATAATTTGAAAATGCATGTAGCATCTTATACTGATGTTATCATGTTTTGGTAAAAGATTCTAACTAAGAAGGAAAAAATCGTATGTTTTATTTAGTTCGCTACTTCAATTTTTATGTACCGATGGATTCATTCTTCGATGTTTGTTTTTTTCTTAAATAATATATAACAAATAATCGCCTGTGACAAAAACCGGTAACCATAAAGGCGGCTTGCCACTACTTCTCCGCCTAGTGTAAATGCACAAGCTCGAAAGAGAAGAAATGGTGACAGCCTGGGGGATATGTCCATTTAAAAACCCCAGAGAAGCTTTCAAAGAAAACGTCTACAAAGTGACAGACGTTGGACCATTTACGGTACATATGCAAAAAATCAGCGGAGAAGCTAAATCAATTTTCACTCACCACATTCATTTTGCCAACTTGTTCAGTGAGGAAATTGAGAACATTTTTTCTGGCGGAGTAAAATTTCGGAAATTTAAAAATTTTCTTAGAATTTAAAGATTAAAGACCAGCTAACGTATTTCGCTCATCTTCTTCGGTACGTTTTATTTGATTTAATTTTACAATACGCCCAAGGGGCATTTACAAAAATAATTCAGGTTAGCACAAACAAAGCAATAATTTTTAAAATAAGCAAAAACTGGATATTTTTTTAAAGACATGTAGAAATCAAAAAGCATGCTGCAATGCAGAATTAAAAGTATAACTGCATAGTAAAAAAAATAAAATCCGTAAGTTTTCTTTCATTTTTCATACTTTCAGGCATCTCATCATACAGTTTTAACCCTTTATACATTAAGCTATTTTGTGATTTTGTTTTTTTCTTAAGTGGTAGTCTTATCCTATTTCTATTTCTTGTCCTATATTTATGTACATTTCTATTTAATATAATTTCACTTATAAAATACTTTGGCATGAGATTATTAAACACTTTATATATAAATACAAATACATTATACAATAGTCTTTTCTTTATTCCTATCCAGTTCAATTGTTTTCTCATTTTTTCAACACTATTATATTTGCTTTTTTTCAGTATAATTCTCATTGCTCTATTTTGTAGTATTTCAAACTTGTTTATGTCTCCCTCGTTAGCTAAATATAATATAGTAGAGCAATAGTCCCAATGAGGGGCAATTATTGTTTTGTATATAAGTTCTGCACTCTCAGTTTGAGAAATCAGTTTAATATAAAACGATTTGGTAAAAGATCCTAATTGTTGATTGTTTTTTTTTTTCAATAATAGATGTTTAAATAATCGCCTTGACAAAAAACCCGGTAACCATATAAACGACTTATCATAATGAGGTAAAAAATAAAATAATATTTTATTTGGACAATGGAAAATGGAAAATTTATACGAAATAAAAGGTTTGAAAGACAGTAGCTACCGAATCGTCTGGAAGAAGAACATAATAATGTATGCATAGTCTTTAAAAATCTACCATTATTTTGTTTCGTGTGTGTACTATTTTATAAAAGGCAATATCATTACTTAAAAATCTAAAATAAAATATCAAATCGTGTACATTTTATTAGTATAAATCAGCAGAAAGGTCTATAAATCTCTAAGGTCTACTGATGGTACGCTTAAAATCTGATGAAGAGAAAATAATAAACAGAGCTGACAATCGAAGCTTGGAAATTATTAGCACCATTTCCCACATCCTGCTGATATGAACTAACGTTATCTTAGAGATATTTAAAAACGAAAAAAATAAGTAGGCTTGAATTAGAAAATAATTCAGTTATTTGCGTCTCGAAAATAAAACCTCGAATAGACAAAACGCACAATCACAGGTTTCTCATTGAAATTATTGTAATTTACAAATTACAATAGAGTTGGAGAGCATTTTAGAGAAAGGAATACTGAAGTCTAGACAATACAGGGTTTTGATCTGTCGTTAGCTGGTTTAAGCGGCCTATTAAAAAGTGTAAGATTACCCATTTTGCCCATGTTTGAACATCCATATTCCTTCAATTTTTCCATCTGTTGATTTTGGTGAAGTTAAAGAGCTAAAACCTTTATTTTTGTGTAGAGATTCATTTAATTTAATCATTTCACATACTAGGTAAATGTTACACAGTGTGTAAAGTGGTCACTCAAACCAGCCAAGGACAGGTCATAAACCTAGAATTAAGTATTTCCTTCTTTATTTTATTTATATTTAAAATGTTCTCCATTTCTGTTGTATTTTTTATATCTTAATGACTCTCTAGGGATGAAATCCAGTATTTTCTTTACAAACATTTGGACCATCTCAAAATATTGAATTCATTGTATTTTTGTAATTTAAACTTATAATAAAAGAAATCAAACGCTGATTTTAGTCTACTGAACATTTTATTTTATTTTTACAAATATAAAAACAAAACTTTTGTTTGTATGAAAACAAAAAATTGTTTTTATATTTGGGAAAAGAAAATAAAGTTTTCAGTAGACTCAAATTAGTGTTTGATTTCTTATATTATAAATTAAAATATGGAATTCTACAAAAAAATACCAAATCAATTAATACATTGTATTTTAATTGGAGTGTAGTACCTACAACCCTTGCTTTTCACCTTTATTTTGCTTGCGACCACTGCCCATGAAGCAAGGCCTTACGACCTCCTCAGGGTCGAGACCCCGGGTTAAAAAACACAGGTGTATACAAACATTTGGTCATCGTGAAATATCGCTATTAATTTGGAATTTAATTTTATTGATTCCTGATGCATTTTGTTACGAGGCGCCCTTTGGTCCACCCAGTACTCCTTCCTCCCTCTCTCCCTTCTTGCCTTGGCTCTAAAATGTATTTGTGTTGCCACATCCGACTAGGAAATTTAGCGCCAAACTAAATTATATCAATTATTTTCCTAGCGTTCCCAACTATATTATCATCCCGAATAATGAAATGGTTAAGGATTTATTGTGTAGACGTATAATATGGTGCGTACCGGCTATAGGCCAGAATCTACCCCTTTGCTTAACACCGTAATACGTAGTACCAGAGACGCTTAGTGCTGAGATATAACACTACGTACATACATAGTCAATGATCGACGAAATTAAAGTCACATCGACTTATTTTATACTCACAGTGGAGTAAAAACATTTTTATTACTTAACAAATTACAACAGGGATGGAGAACACCTTAAATAATTACAGAAATATGGATGTTAAAACATAGGAAAAATTGTGAATATTACACAGTGTGTAAAGTGGCTACTCAAACCAGCCAACGACAGGTTATAAGCCTTATAAATGCATAGACTTCCATATTCCCTTATTGAAGGTGTTCTCCATCCCTGTTGTAATTTGTTAATCTTAATGACTCCCGAGGGGGTGAAATCCAGTATTTTGTATACAAACATTTGGACGAACTCAATTATTATAATAAAACTAACTGGTCCAAGAAGAACTTTTAAAATTGGAAAATGGTTTTCAGGCGTTGCCTAGTATGTGAAATAATTCAGTCGGATGAATCTCTTTACAACAATAAAGGTTTCAGCTCTTTAACTTCACTAAAATAAAAAATTAACGAGTTTAAGAAATAAAGATGTTCAAACATAGACAAAATTATGAATGTTACACAGTAAGTAAAGTGGCCACTCAAACCATCCAATTACTGGTCATAAGCTCTGTAAATGCCTAAACTTCCATATTCCCTTCTTTAAGGTATTCTCCATCCCTGTTGTAATTTGTTAATCTTAATAACTCCCGAGGGGGTGAAATCCAATCTTTTGTCTACAAACATTTGGACAAAGTCAAATATTGTAATTTCTTTCAATGTTACTTTAAATGTATTTATTATGTATTCTTCAAGAACCAAAAATGAATGCACTTTGTTATCCTTATTGTTAAAAGTAATGTCTTCTTACCAACAAAAAAACAAACCAGATAAAAAGAATTAGTCAAAATTTGGACTTTCAAAAAGTTCATATAAAATACATAAATTTATTTTCAAATTACAGCAGTTTTTTAATGGTCAGATAGAGCTTGTATATATTAACTTATTGATAAAAATACTTTAGCCATACACATTATATGATGAAAAAGATGAGTTTGGAACGAGACAGGAAGAAAACCCAGGAAAAAAATGAATATTTAAAATACGAAGGGATATTAGAGTTCTAAAGTGTATGTGTAATAATGTTTTGAAAGTTTTTTAAAAGTGGCCAACGAAAGTGCATTTCGTAGATGAAGGGGTAGCTCTTTCCAAAGTCTTATTACATAATATTTTATCCTAATTGAAGACCTTTATGATTATACCTTTGGGAGTAATCTATAAATTAGTATCAATTTACATTCAAAAACATTTTCAATTTTATAATAACTAAATATTAGTTGTTTACTGTGGTTGTGAGTAATAGTCAAAAGTTAGAAGTTATACGTATATAACCGTATGATTGAATTCTTATATTTGGGTTTTATATCTTATATTATGTCTAGTTAAAAATGAAATCACCAGTATACACAAATAATAAAACAATAAATTAAAAAAAACAGCCGAACTAGTGTCCGCTTCGTGGTCTAGTAGTTAGGTTAGGTTAGGTTAGGTTAGGTTAGGTATGAGGTATGAGGACGACACACTCAAAACATAGTAGATAATAATAAGTGATCGAGATAAGCAGCGATTGTAGCACGAATTCAGTTCCCTATGCACCATAGAGTACTGGTGATGGTTAAATGTTGCCAAATCAAGATTTTGTTGTAGGATATTTTACGAGGTCATACTATTTTTGTTGAGTTAAAAAAATATCTTTACAGAATTAAGAAAGAGGGTTCTCAATAGAATATGTGCGTTAATGGAATCGAGGGCGAAATAATATTAAGCCAGTTGGACCAAGAAACGTGACATATTCGAGTTCATCAAATGAATACATCAAAAGTAGGTGAAAAATTAATGTAGATGCAATAAAGGTGAAGTGCAGTATATATAATTTTTCTATTTTTCTCTACGTTTAAAAATGGTTTTTGCTTTTGTTTATTGCTTATTTTTGATTACTTGTTTACTATTGTCATAATTGCGCAAAAGCAGAACTTTGAACGAGTGTTTTTGACTCGATGTCTGCTCTCAGGTAACAATCCTGAATAAAGCAATCGAGTAGAGATAAGAGAGCCTTATTGTGAAATGGTCTGTCAGGGTTGCTCTTAAATATTGATTTTATGGGCTATTGCCAATATTCTGCCAGATGCCAATTAGTAGCTTCTTGAATTTCGTCAGGGGTTGTTCTTTCGTTTGCGTTGCGAACATGACTTGGTAATTTTTTCATGTTTTTAACAATAAGATTAAAAATATTACTACATTTTACTTTAATTATAAATAATTGAAGCAATTGCTTATAAATATTCCACTTAACCCATTTAAAATCTATCATTTTTTGCATGTGTAATGAATACACAGCACCGTAACGCTTGGATGTTTTTGGCACAGTAGGGGAAGGGTTAGTACTAGAACTATTACTGACGTTTGAACTATTAATAAACCATGTTTTTTTTTTTTTAATCATAGATATTTATTATTATTTTAAAAAGATCGAAAACTAAATGCCCTTGTGGTGTAATGGTCAGCGCACTTGCTTACCATGCAAGAGTACTCGGGTTCGATTTCCGACATGGTTGATATGAAATATTCATTTAAAAGGGTGTTTTTATAATACGAAATTTCACAGTCCCTTGACTGGTGTCTGAAGCCTAAGACTGATCATTTTGCCTTCGTGTAACAAAAATTTATCAAGATACGCTGCGATTGGTGTCTCAATGAAGTGTCCTATGCACCATTAGGTGTGGAAAAGAAATGATGATGATGATGAAGGAAAACTGTTTTATTTTGTTTTTTAAAAATAGTTAGTTTTATTTTTTTTATTATTTATATGTTGTTTAAATATTTGGTGCTTACCTATAAAATTTACCAATTTTTTTGCGTAAAAAACTCGACTGTGTCCTAAAAAAAATAATGAAATTGAATTAATCGACTTGTTGTGTCACGAAAATATTGCTTGATAAGTGTTAAGAAGAGGAAAAAAAATCCCAAAGAAAAAAAAACGTGACTATTGGCAAAATGCAGAAATTATTATTAATAGTGACAATCTTATTATAGACCAATCAGTCTACTGTCACATCTTTATAAATTGTTAACAAAAATTCTAACCGATTGACACAAAATTAAAAATAATTCTTATCAACCTGGAGAACAAGCAGGCTTTCGCAAAGGCTTTGGAACTAGATACCATATCCAATCAATTCGACTACTCATAGAAAAGTCAACTGAATACAACAATACACTATATTTACTTTTTATAGGCTATGGAAAAGCGTTTGACTCAGTTAAAAATTGGGCTGTTATTGAAGCATTCCAAAACGTTCGAATTAATTCTAGATACATTAGATTAATCAAATTCATTTATGCCAACGCTACTTCGGATGTAGGGATTGATGAAGACACTAAACTTGATAAAATCAAAATAAAGAAAGGTGTCTGACAAGGGGACACAATATCGCCAAAGTTATTTCCGCTAGCCTTAGAGGATGAAATTAACCCTAAATTGGGAAAATAAGGGTGTAAAAATCGATGGCATGTACTTGAATCACCTCAGATTTGCAGATGACATAGCGTTCATAAGTAAAGATATTGGTGAACTAGGCGAAATGATTATGGAACTACAGGAGGCTTCCAAAAGGATTGGTTTGCAAATGAATATTCATAAAACAAAGATTATTATAGTAGTCCAACAGGAAGAGACATTTTCATTAACATTAAAAAAATCGAAGTGGTTGATGAATAAATATATCTAAAACACAAAATCAAACTTGGTAAAAATAACCAGACAGTGGAGTTACCAAAAAGAATAGAGCTTAGTTGGGCTGTTTTTGCCAAACTAAAATATATGTTGAATATAAAAAAGTCTCTATACGAGTATTCTTAAAAAGACAAGTATATGAATCGCGCATACTGCCGGTGACAACATACGGACTGGAAACCATGTTTGTAACACAAAAAGTAGCCAGCAAATTAAATGCACGCAATGAACCATGGAAAGACAGATGCTCGGTGTATGTTTGAGAGACAGAGTAAGAAATGAAGATATAAGGCGCCGAACCGGAGTCGTGGATATCATGGATCGTGCAGCGAAATTAAAATTCCAGTAGGCAGGACACTTTGCGGTTAAAAATAATGGCAGGTGAACACCCAGAAAAATAAAGTGGAGACCATGTGCAAACAAAAGATGTGTTGGAAGGCCACAAAAAAGATGGGTTGACGATATCGCCTCTATTGCAGGTAAAAAATGGATGACGAAAGCGGGTGATAGGAAAAAATGCGAACGTTTGGAAGAGGCCGCCATCCAGCAGTAGAGATAATAAGGCTGAAGAAGAAGATTGCGTCGTATTAATTATACATCATTTCCATTTTTAAAATAGTTGTTTGATGCCTTTCCTTTAAAAGTCCTATGGACAGGAATCGTCTAATGCTATGAAGTTACTTTTCACAGACTCTTCGCGATGTTTTTTTTATTGTAAAAAGTAATCTGAATTACAAAAAAAATGTAAATCAGTTGGAGCAAGCTTCAGCAAGTATGGTGGGTGACGAAGAGCCTCCAGCTTCCGCTCGTTCAGCTTAGAGACAATGACGATGAGCAATTGACCTTTCGTTGTTTCAGTTTGAGTTTTTCCATTATTGGCTGCAATTTTTGACGTCTGCAGTTACTGTTCAGTCAGATCCTATGAAGCTATAATTTATAACACCGATACAGAACAACCATACCGTTATCACAAGCTTCGTTTGTGTGTGTAAGGCAATCGTTTGTCTCACAAAATGTTTGGGTGAAGCTCTTTTATCCAGCTACTGCGATGAATGCTTACGGTTGTCGTAACAAAATCTATTCCTCATCACATGTAACGATCTGAATTATTATATCGTTATTGTGTTGGCTTAGCAAAGCAATGCCGTCATCGACGCATGGTTTTCTCTAGCCTTCATTCAGCTCAATTTGGTTAAACTTCATTCTTTAGGGAAACAAAAAAATTGCACAGAAATAATCATTGCACTTTTAAACGATACTATATCTTCCCAAGATAAAAACTAGTTACAAAGATAAATACTGCAACTTTTTTGCATCTACATATTCTTGACACTGGTGCATACAATAAATACTGACGTATTTAAACTCTCGTCCATTTATGGATTAACAAAAAAATTAGGATAAGCGGTTGCAATTTTTTTCTTTTTCCTTTTCCCTTTTTTAATCGCCAATTCTATTAAACCTTTAACCTTTTATACTATTTATTATACAATATGTAATTCATGTATATGAAAGCCCTATCATCTGACCATACACACATACATCTGACACGGAACAAGTGGCCGCACGCACAACTAAACAAATGCAAGTATATATTAGTAAAGAATAACAAATTGTAATTAGTTTAAACTATTTTTAAATGTGTTTGTTAAATATTATTTTTTGGCCTCGTGGTGTGATGGTCAGCGCGTTTGTCTACCGTGCAAGAGGTTTCGGGTTTGATTCCCGACATGGTTGGTATGAAATATTTATTTAAAAGGATGTTTCCACACTAGAATATTTCATAGTCCCCGAGCTGGTACCTGAAGCGTAAGATTGATCATCTTACCTTCATGTAACAAAAATGATCAAGATACGCTGAGATTAAGTGTACCAATGCAAATGAAAATGAAACAAAATAAGAATCCCATAATAATATTATTTTACATCTAAAACTTTTTCCTTAAATGTGGGTGCCAAATTCCTGTGATAATATACATATTTTTTATGAAATTAATTAATTTGAACAATTTACAACTTGCAGGAATTAAAAAAAAAAAAAAAATAATAATAATAATCATGGTTTATTAACAAAAAATACAATTGCTTTATCTATTACATAATTTAATACCTCTATCCCGCTTTCACTGCCACCAAGTCTGTTTTTCTACATTCCTTTTTAATAATTTTCTACATATAAACATGTCCTTAAAAATGCCCATTGGGCGTATATAAATGAATAAATAAGTAATATGCTTAGGTAATAGATTTCTTTGTATTATGTCTAGTCTGCTTAACTAGGTACAACCTGTTTTAAGGCAGACATTTTAATGCAAAAATAAACAATAACATTACTACCTACTAGTTTATTTATTAAATAGTTATGCAATTATTTATATTTCAGAATATTTTTGAATAAATTTTCCGATTTTTCTTTATCTAAATCCAATAACCATTTTTTTTTAATGTATATTTAATTGAATCCGGGTCATGGTTTTGCAATGTTAGTAAAATATTGAGTATTTGTGGCCCAGAACCTGATTTTTTTGCCCGAACGAAACTTAAGTCTAACAGTCTCTCTTAGAATCGAAATAACTACACAATTAGTAAAATAAGTGCCTTTATTGCATGACAGTCGATATTGTATTTATAAAAATAATTGTCAAAGTATGGATCTATTTTCGTAAAAAAAAATGCACGGCTATTTTTACTCACTTTAACAGAAAATCACAGACTGAAATTAAACTATTGCCTACATTTTAATAAAATATTAAAATATATGTCTGTATGTTAAATTTGTGCCTCAAAAACAGCATAAACCTTTAATTCGTTTAAATTTTAAAATTGAGTTGTTTCAACATTTTTTTTACCAAAAGTTTATTCATCTTATTTCTGTGACAATGAAATAAAATGAAATCTGTGACAAGACATATATTTTAATTCAAAACATTTCCTTTTATGAAAAAAAGGTTTGAATCTCTAAGTATAGAATAATTGAGAGCATTGGAAGCAAAGATAGCAACCTACAAAAAAAAAAATTTGTTATGATGCCATTCTGTAGTTAATCTACTTTACTTTTATAAAAATCATGAGTTGAGTAGCAAATGTACTTTAAAATCATACTTCTGATGGTTTGAAAATAGTGTTTGAAAGCAAACATAGTAATACCCATCAGTCATTTTATTCTACCAATGACAGGCTTGAGATTTAAATTTTCAAAATGGCCCTGCCATACAAATATTAAGAGAGCTTTTTGAATTCGTGTTTCTATTTAAGATAATTTATTAGTATCTTACAGTTTAAGCTCAGTGAAAATAACATTTCTTACAAGAAGACTCTCTATGGCATTGTGTAGCAGTTTTTATTGTTTTTCTCGAAAACACCAAAACAGAAGTTTGCTACCTTTGCTTCCAATCCCCTTAATTCTATGTAGGTATACAAGAAACAATTAAAACTTGTATTTTTACTTCGGTAAATACAATGAATAATAATTATTCTTTGTCCAGGTGGATGAAGAATACAGTTCTGTGTGTGAAATAAAACCTGAACCCTGAATGAGTATTTTTGACTCGATGGCTGCTGTCAGGTTGGTTCATTCTACTACCATGCTCGAGGTCCCGGTTGGCATAAAATTTTTGATTTTAAAGCATTACCTTACCTTTCTGTAGCAGATGATCGAGATACACTGCATTTGGTTTATTGACGCAGTGCCTTATGCACCACTGAGTTTGGCAAAGGAGATGATGACGATAACGAAATATGAATGTTAACAAATTACTTTATCAATGGAAAAAAAATACTTGACTAAGCGAAGTGGCTGAAACACGACACGCTGACCTGAAATAATGAAACAGCAGATTTACGCAAGTAATTTTCCTCTTCAATTAAAATAAGATGACCTCAGTGATTTCCAAAGCACTTGCGAAAATTCACGTTCCACGCCCCTCGATCAAGATATCATTTATTCAAACAACTTGATAGAAGCATCACAAGAAAGTGTTTTCTTACGGTAATTTCATACTAATATTGAATTCCGGATATCCACTGGCCATCGAGAAACGCAATATGAAAATTCGTCCGAAGCGTATTTTCGAATTGGAATACGCCTTCAAATCGGAATTTTCAATTCGAATAGAAATACCCTGCCGGAAGGTAATTCGGAACATGCGCCCCCTCCGGCCCCCCTCCCCCCGGGCCGCCCTTGTCCGGGGAGGAGGAGGGGGGCGGTCACCCCCGACCGCCTCCTCCGCCTTTCTCTCTTGTCACAGTCTTGGTTCTACTATACTCTACACTTTCCCTTCATCTATGTACAGCATCAGAGTGACCCCTTTCGCAAAATACAGTCTAACCGCGTAGAAAAGGTTCTGAATTTAAAATTATATATATTATTATAAAATAAATAAAACAACTTTATTTTTAACCACTAACTTTTTTTTTCCACCGACTGGTTTCAAAGCAAACAAGCTTCTTCGTCAAGGTTAACGTAACTAATGAATTAAATCCTATATTATGTTTATCATATTTGCTAAACACTACACGTGGACCCAATAAACTGAGTCTTTTTTTCCTTAAAAGGGTGGTAATTTGATATCAATATTTTCGAAGCTAGTCAAGAGAGGACTAAAAGGAATATTCTTTATTTGGTTATTAATTATTTTTTTCTTATTGCTTTTTCAATTTCTAAGATTTCTGAGTTGTCTAATTTTAATATTTTATTTTCACCAGTGTCTTTATTGAAGTTATCATTATTTTAAAAACAAAGTTGTTTTATTTATTTTATTAAAATTAATAACCACAAAGTAAGTGCTTCAAATATAAAAAAAAAGAAATATATCATGTTCAACTTTAAAATCTATAACTTAGTTTCGTGCGAATTTCATGAAGGATTCATTATAGTGCGTAAGGCTGATCACCTTACATTTACATAACATGTAATCGATATACACTGCATTTATTGCTCCAATGTAGTGCTCTATGCACTATTAAGTGTGGACAAGAGGATGACGATGATGAATTATGCGATTTTACCAACAAAAATAAAACCCCTCCGCTAATTTTATATACATTATGTTCTTCTGCTTAAACTGATGAATTTTGCGACGTTTAAAGGGGAGTTACGACTCTTAAAAGAGTTTTAAATCTTCTACTCGTATTTTTTTTAATGCACGTAACGCCAAATGCTGTGTGTAATTATAATAAATTTCTACTAATGTTTAAATAATCAAAACATTCTAACGTTGATGTGGTAATTTCGAAACCTGGCGACGCATAAGTCCTTAATGAAGTGGTTTATACAAAATTGTAAACATCAAAATGTTGGCCAGAAACAAAAAATATATATTTACATATGTCAAGAGAGAGTAAAATTATACAACATAATATTAAAACAAATGGACAAAACTGTTTTTTTTTTTATATTTAAAACACTATTTAAAAATTTAAAAAAACACTAAAAACTGTATATGATATTAACAGTAAATAATAATGATAACTCATTACAAGAGAAATGGAATTTATTTTTTAAACATTCATCATCATTTCCATTCCGCACCTAATGATGTATGGGGCACTGCATCGGTACATCGGTCGCATCGTATCTTGATCATTTTTTGTAACATGAAGCAAATGATCAGTCTTACGCTTCAGATACCAGTCCCGGAACTATAAAATTTTATATTAAAAAAACACCCTTTTAAATAAATATTTCCTATCAACCA
Source organism: Micrasema longulum (assembly GCF_059751315.1). NCBI lineage: Eukaryota > Metazoa > Arthropoda > Insecta > Trichoptera > Brachycentridae > Micrasema > Micrasema longulum. Next base: position 136,948 of record NW_028277293.1, read on the forward strand.
TGTCGGCAATCGAACCCGAGACCTCATTGACAGACACTCACCACATTGTTTTTTTGACAATAGATTTTCATGATACCGTGTAGAACGTATCCCGTGTAAAAAAAGGTTCCAGTGTACTGATAATTTAAAGGAGTTGTAGCGTCAGACAAGATGTTAATAAACGATAACGATAAAGTAAAATCAATATTTCCGTAATGATATTTTGTCTGAACCTGAACAAAATAAATCATCAATAGACACGCAGGACTTGGCTGCCAACAGAGATGCCTAGTCTTCGATTACAATCAAAAGGTAAGAGGGATATTTTCAATTGATTATATAGTAAAATCGAATGATTAATAAAAATTTTATGAAAAACAATACTCAATTCAAAAGACTAATGTATTTTTCCTTTTGCTGGAACAATTGATTAACCCAATCCTAAAAAATGTGTTTTAAGGACACATGGGATTGAACCCAAAACAAATATCAATGTTGATTTTGATTTATAAAGAAGATTAACCCGTCATTTGCCCATTTTACATAATACAAGGAGGGCGTGCGTGACCACACCATACCGCATGCGCATACGAATATATTGAATGGGAAATGTACAGACTTATCTAAAATTGTCTATAAAGTAAAATCGAACTTTCTGCATGAAAAATTAATTATTAATATTATCAATTAATTAATATTATCATTGAATTAAGTACCCACTTCTTATAGAATTTACAACGTTGCATCGCCTCCCATTTAGCAGGTGGAGTAAAAATACTGACGTATCGATTGCTTGCATTCTTTTAGTAGTGCCTTGCACGTGGTCTGAGATATGTCGGTTCAAATTGCGGTCGGTTGCCTCACACCTTGTGTCTTGTGACCGAAAGATATCCTTAAGTAAAAATGCATTTTTTTATGGTGAGCTCAAAACTTTGTTAAATTTTCAATTATATCTACAAATATACTCAACACAGGACTCTTGGCTTCGTAGAGTTAGAAATACATTTTAATTTTTTTTGTAATATGTATGTATTTACATGAATAAATAAAATAAATAAAAAATATTATTTCAGAAAAATCATGTTTTTATTTGAATCTCACTTTATTTCAATTTTTTTAAATCGTTTTTTGACGAAAGAATTTATTGTTTCTTTTCCTTACAGCTTCACAATTTATTAATTAAATGTCTAATTAGATATTAAAAACGTATATTAAAAAAATATTATAATAAAGTGTATGAGAAATATAAAAGATAAATAATAAGCTTTAATTTATGGGTGTCTCACGCTCGGTTCCTTCATCGCGTAGTTTAAAATAGGTTTATTGGCAACTTTTTTGATAAAAAAGTGTTTATTTCAGTTGTGCCTCTTTCGGGGTGCGGTTCGACTGTTCTCACGCATTTTGCACGAGCAAGACTGGAATGTATGTACGGCCGCTGTGTTCGGCTATAACTATACATTGGTATACGGAAAGCACGCAGGTTTCGTACGTAGAGCGAACAACGTACTTTCGTATGTAAGTTATGCGGCCACCGTCCTATTTCGGTAGGCAGGGGTAGAGAATAAAGCGCGCACACTAACTTCACGTTATTCGCTCAGGAATAGCTGTTACGCCGAACGACTAACTACTTACACACGACACTTAGAACACTTCACAAATATGAATAAAAAATTAAGTCACGCAAAATCAACAATTCCTAAATTTATCATCAATAATTTAAGAGCACCCAAATTTTCAAACATTTCACACTTACACCAGCCACTGACAGGTCATAAACTTGTAAACGCCTAGATTCCCATATTCTATTCTCCAAGATATTATTTACCCGTATTCATATTTGTCAAATCCTAATAATTAAAAAATTTGCACCACAACCCCAATTACAGAAGTGAAAATCAGCACACACTCCCAGGCTTAAGAAAATTCAAATTTCATGTTTATGTTCTCACCGGGGAATCGAACCCAGAATCTTTCGCGTGTGAGTCAAGTGTCTTAACCACTTTACCACGAAGGCCGCGTATAGTTAATAAGGAACAAGCGTTGCCAGTTACTAATCATAATAACAAAATTTTACACCCTTTTCCTAGAAAAATCATAAGCTTCCGTTACTTTTTATCTCAAAAAAGATAGTAAAAATGACTTAAACATATTACAACAGGGATGATGAACATTTAAGAGAAGGTAATATAGAAGTCAAGGCATGTACAGGGCTTATGATCTGTCATTGGCTGGTTTAAGTGGCCACTTTACACACTGTGTAACATTCACCATTCTGCCTATATTTAAACATCTGTATTTCTTCAATTTTTTCATCTGATAAATGATGAAGTGAAAGAGCTGAAACCTTTATTTATTCGGGTGAGATTCATGTAATTGAATTATTTCACCTGCATACTAGGCAACGCCTGAAAATTTTATTTTTCAAATTTCTATACTTCTTCATGGACCAGGTGGATTTATCAGCAGATAAATCCACCTGGTTCATGACTAGACTTCTATATTACCTCCTCTTAAATGTTCTTCATTTCTGTTGTAATATTTTAATGTTAACAGCTCCCCGGTGAGTTGAATCCAGTCCTTGTCTACAAAAATTTGGACAAACTCAAAATATTGTTAAAAATAATTTTAATAAATCCACGTTTACTCCACTTAGCATGCAGTGCTCACAAAACCTATTAGAGGTAAACTCCTGTGCGTCCTTCAAAATCAGGTCCGCGTCTCGTAGTTCAGACGTGAACTACTGACAAACCGCCAGCAGTGGACGTCCAGGACTAGATACTCTGATGGCTTGTAAAGTAAGCAAGCGTGGTAAGGCTCTCGGGAGACGTCCAGTGTCGCACAGCCCTTCGTGATGACGATTGCCATCTGATATTGCTGCGTTTGTTGTTCTGTATTTTAATTTTCCCAGAAGTTATAAAAAAATAATGTTTTATTAAGTTTGTTGATAGTATTATCTTAAGAACCAATGTAATTACATCTCAATCATCATCATCATTAAATATGTGGTTTTCAATATTTCGTATTTGATAAAGTACAAAATACACTTGTGGCTTAAATTTGTATGGAACATTAATTTGCTGACAATAAACATTGCTTACAAATTCAAACCACCGAACAGTCAATTTTTTTTCTGAAGCATCTATTATCAAAATTCAATTGTTTTCTTTTCTGGTCCCTAGTAAGGAGCTACAATTCGTATCCGAGAAAGATAGGTGATATGCAATCGTAAAGGTAGCATTTGTTTTTTATCATAAAAAAGTGGTCTTCGTAAAAAAAAAACAACAAACCATTAGGCAGAGAGGAAAGATGTTTTTTTGCATTCAGACCTCGTTTCCTCTACATTCATACATCTTCACATGCACACGGGCCGATAATTTTGACTTTAGACATTTTTAGCCGTTCTTTTGCTGTACATTCGTTCTACATGTTACAACAACCGATGCAGAACTCCTTGCTTGATTATGTCGATAGTGCTTATCTCAGCCTCGTACGGATCTCAACATTTGTGTGCCTATTGTACATAATTTCGCCCTACATTCACCTGAGATATCTCATTTCAACAGCATTCAGCCTACTTTTTTCCAATAAATTTTTCTCTCGAATACATAAGGGTCGGCACAAGGACATCGTTGTGAATTTCTAATTTTGCCTCCTTCATTTTTGGACTCAATATACATGATTTTAGTATATGAAACAAATTAAATAATTTCAATATATATTCTCCGTTATTATGTTATTGGTAAGTTTTACACATTCAAAATAATGCATGATTTTAGTAATTTAACAAAAATTCATATTTTTTTTAAGCACAATTATACGATCAAAAATAATTCCATATGTATTTGTTATTGTATAATTTCTTTAAAATATATATGTATTTCAAGTAATTAGTAATGTGTACAGTACGAGTATATTAATATTTCATACTAGATTTTTTTTAATATTTTTATTTTTAAGCACTCTTTATACCACATATATGTAAATGGCAGAAATGCCGTATATAAATAAATAAATATCACGGTGCAGCGAGATTAGAGACTTAGGAGTTATTCTTGATAGTAGATTGCTGTTTGGGTCTCACATAAATTCTATTGTTGAAAAAGCTTACCAAATGTTGGGCTTCATTTTTTAAATTTCCAAACCCTTTAAAAACCAAATACATTGATAACTTTATACAACACTTTTGAACGCAGTAACTTGAAGTTTGCATCCGTTGTGTGTATTGCCCACAATACGTAACAAACACGGAAAGGATTGAAAATGTTTAACGAAATTTTTTTCAATACCTAGATTATAAAAACTATAAAACTTTTGTAACAACAGCCAATCTGCTAAATAAAATGGATTTTTTACTCTTGCATATAGACGCACGTTATTTGAATTATGCTATTTATATAAATTATCAAATAATAAAATAGACTATTTTAACCGTCTCTCCAAAATTAATCTTAATGTCCCCTTTCACGTGACAAGAAAAAAGTATTTATTCCATCTATCAGTCTGTAGCACTAACTATGCACAACACTCTTTCTTCTATCGTTCTTGCTCAAACTATAATGCATTTTTTCATTTACTGATATATTTAACATGCCCCGTAATTTATTTAAAAATAAATAAATTTTTATTGTGGCTTGACACGGGCATAGCCTAAAAAGCCTTAATAAGTTCATTAATATTTAAACTAGTGTAATTTTGAATGAATAAATAAATAAATATGACTTTGTTATTGCTTGATTTGAGTTTATAAATAAAATAAACATAATCAAATGTTTCATATCAATATTTTTAGTTAAAATTAGGTATTAACATATCGCTTGCCTAAAGCAATAGTGCGACAATCCAGAAATTTCCGATTATCAGATTCATATGCAGAAATGTCAATATATCAAATGAATAATTTCTTTTTTTCAAATAATAGAGCACTGAAGTTAGTTGTTAACCTATGTTAAAATAAAACATTCATAATCTACTTAAATTAATTTAAATCAATAACCTAAAAGTCCTTCATAGATATAAAACTGTTACTTAGAGCTAGCAATATATAATCCATTGTTATTTTTTTGTGTTTTGGATTGCACAAATTGTTATTTCAAAACAAACAAACAAACCAATAGCAGAGAGGATTGAACGCCATATCACTCTGTCTTTGCATACATACCTCGCTTCCTCTACATTCATACATCTTCTCATGCACGCACGCCGATTATTCCTACTCTTGGCATGTCTATCTAGAGGTATTTTATGGACTTGATCGTGCCGTGTCTTTCTCCGTCTTCCTCATTTTCTGCATCCATCAAAATTTGCATCTTAGATTATTTTAGCCGTTCTTTCGCTGTCCCTTCGCTCTACATGTCCAAACCAACGCAGCGCCCCTTTCTGAATTCTGTCGATAATGCATGTCTCAGCCTTGCATAGTTCACGGATCTCGACATTTCTGCACCTGTCATACATCGTTTTCCTACACATTTGCCTGAGGGATCGCATTTCGACAGCATTCAACCTACTTTCATCCTTATTTTTCCAATTCCACACTTCGCTTCTATACATTAGAGTTGGCACTAGAACTCCATTGTGAACTGCTAGTTTTGCCTCCTGCCAAAGTTTGCCAAAGTAGATTTCAGTGCACCGTTTACCCTGTTCCCGGCACTCACCACCCTCCTTTCCACCCCTAGTAAACATTCTTCCCAGATACACAAATTCTCTACCTGATTCAGAATATCTCCTAGTTATATTAGTTATTTCTGTTGTATTTTACTTAAGAGTTCATTATAATGCTCCTAGGTATATGCTATTTTTGTTGATTCAATTTTGCAAAAAAATTCCTAAATTCTCCTACATGGGAGCATGCAACGTATAATAATTGTCCATGAGAAAAACATGAATTACACAAATTCAATCCACAAATGGTTTCTGCAAAAGAAAGTTTAATCGTGAATCACAATAGTTTTAATTGGAATGACACATCTCTTGATGTCGTATTATCACATTCTCTCCTTTGAATTGGCAATTAAAATTGTTGCACCGATGACATTGTTTTTACACTGGAATATTCAATACTCCCTTCTAGTCTGGCACCTGAAGTATAAAACTGATCACCTAACCTTCATGTAACAAACATCATTAAGATACGCTACGGTTGGTATTTCATTTTTTTTTCAATTCAATTCAATTTGCAGTGCCCTATGCACCATTGAAAATATATTTTTTTTCTCATTAGTTGTAAATTCTACAGCCATAGTTACGGAATTATTTTTGGTTAATTTATTTTTTTCTTCAATGTAGGTATAATGTACACGCTTATTAAAGGTCAATTTGTATGTGAATAAACAAAACAACACAAAAAGATAGTCAAGTTTCAATAAAAAAATACAGATTTTAAAAGTAATCAAATAAATTAACTTTGTCAGTTCTATACACTGCTGTCTTCCATGTCCTCATTTAGTCCATAATATGCCTTTTTTAGAAGTACGTCTTTTATAAACATTTTGAATTTATTGTCCGTCATTTATTTATTTGGGATTTTTGCAGCTATTTACTTAAAAAATAAGTAGAAATATATTGACAATACTAGAGCCAATTTAAGTATATGAATGTGTGAGGGTGTGTATGTGTCGGTGCGTATATAAAAAAGTAATTTAAAACGTGTAAAGGAGAGAACTAGGTTAGGGGTTTGAATAAAGAAAATAAAAATAATTAGTTTATACCTACTTTCGAAACCTTTTTAAATATATTTTTCTTATGTACCTATTGTTATGCTTTGATTATATTTTTAACAAGTATAGTAAGTTTCAATACCTTATTTGAAATAAATCATTTTAATGAATAACTAAAACTTGTAAAAAATTGTAGTCAACATGGACATAATACGAGAATATCAGAAAAATATCATATACAACTTTCTAAAACAAGACAAGGACACTCAAGACTAATAAACCAGGGACTGAAATTATACAATAAACTACCAGCCAAAACTAAACTAAAGACTAAGACAAACTTTTCAAAAGATGTAAAAAATATTATTTTGAACAACAGAGTATGAATAAAAAATGTTAAAATGTTTTTTGTAAAATGGACGTAATAATCCGTAAGGGTTAATAAATAAATTTTCAAATAAAAAAAAAAAAATTAAATTTAAAAAACATGTGCAACGAGTTCCATATAACACGGCAGATAACCACAAGAAGCAGTGTAATCATATTAAGGACATTGTCAGGTATTCTATTGTAGAAGCGTACGCAGTGCCCCACCAACGATGTGCTGACCTTACTTAGCGTTTATTTCGTGATTATCAATTTGTCTTTACTTTTATTATTATAATTATTTTTGTCGCTATTTTTGGGAAAGGCAGATATATTTTTACGCACATACATTCTCATAAATATATTGACTATTTTTTTTAAATATTTTTTTTTCACCACAACAGGCCAGGAGGCCCAATTACACTGGTGAATTACATCACAAAACACCCAGGCTTGAGAAAAATCACATTTTTAATTTTTGTATTCTCACCGGGAATCGAACCCGGAACCTTTCGTAAGTGAGTCAAGCGTCTTGACCACTACACCACGGAGGCCGCCGGCCACTACATACCGTCTTGATGTTTATTTCTTTGAAAAACTCTCGTAAATAATCATCAATCATGTACGTTAGAATGTACGTTAATGTTATTACATAATAAATGATATTTGCATAATAAGATAATTAAAAATACTTGGTACACTAACATGTATTTATTTGACCAATTACGGATTTCACACTCTAATTAAAAATACAAAGTTCGTTTGTGTTAGAAGGCACAACGTATTTTCTTTGAAAAGTTTTTGTCACGCACACATAAGCAAAGTTTACTATATATTTGAATGGACTGTACAGTACATAGATGCGGAAGTATTCCAAATAACGGACTGTATTTCAAATGAGGAATTCAACAACTTTGTTCGAATTTCCCAGTTACCGGTGGAAATTTAAGGATTCTTGAAGACGCGATGCGACAATTTATTTTTTCCACATTAGTTTCTAAGCAAGGGATGCTTACCAAATAGTTTCAATACACTGGAAAGGTATTTCCCTTGCTTCGAACTTCTAAACCTGTTACTTTGTATAGGAAAATTGAATTTGTTGAAAACGTTTTATACTCTTGCCAGTAGTATGACTTTTTTAGATTATTATAACTAAAAAAAATCATTTAGTATTAGACACATTTAATTATTAATTTTTAGAAATACAACGGAAAATAAACAGAATTTTCTGTTTGAAAAATGTATTATTCGCATAATAATTTATTGAAACATCGTTACTGGCGAAGAAACTTCAATTTGTTATACAAATATACGCATTTTCGTTCTGAAATTTTTTTAAAAAACAATAAAATTTATTTCAACAGAGAAGGAAAACATTTTTGAGAAGGGAATATGGAAGTCTAGGCATTTACAGGGCTTATGACCTGTCATTGGCTGGTTTAAGTGTTTGCAGGCGTTGCCTAGTAGGTGATTTGGTTCAGCCGGATGAACCTCACCCATGAGATAAAGGTTTCAGCTCTTTTATTTATTTATTTTATTTTATTTGGGTTTTTTACAGCTATTACATAAACAAAATAAGTAGAAAAATACTAACAATACTTAAGCCAATTTAAAAAATCCACTGTAAATCTAATGACACATAATATATAAGAAAAGAGTAAACGTAATTTAATGTGTGTGACTTCACAAAAGTCAACAGATGGAAGAGTTGAGGATATGTGGACGTTCAAACATGGGCAGAATGGTAAATGTTACACAGTGTGTAAAGTGGCAACTTAAACCAGCCAAAGACAGGTCATGAGCCCTGTAAATGCCTAGACTTCCATATTCCCTTCTCAAAAATGTTTTCCCTTTCTGTTGAAATCAATTTAAATATGAATAACTCCCTAAGGAGGAAATCCAGCCAGTCTGCAAGAATTTGAACATACTCAAACATTTTTTTTTTTTAAATAAATATTTACGTTCTTATCTTTCCCAAATATTTAATTTTGAAGGCCATTTTCAACGAGTTGTAAATAACTTACTATTAGAAAATGGGAATCAAGTTGGGATAGAGTAGGATTCGAACCACGGGCCTTTGGTCCGTGAGTCCGAGACTCTAGCCACAGGACCTCAACTCGATTCAATTCACTATTGAAAGACAATTAAAGCTAACTCCGTTTATTTTTTATACTAAACGAGGCTTAGTAACCGGGTTTTGTTGCAAACAACATCGTCAGACTGGTCGCAGACTAAACAAACTATTATGTTGCACACAAGTGAAAGCAGGCCTCAGACAACAATGGAAAGTTATCAGCGTTATCTTCGATTGTGTATTAAGTAAAATTAAACTTTCTGTAAGGAAACTTAGTTAATTTGTTCATATTAAATTTTTCACGCGGAAAATTCGATTTTACTATAGATACAACTAGCTTTTACCCGTGGTTTTGCTCACGTGGTATTAGGGAGAAATTATTTAAATAATTAATTAGTTGTGTCATTTATCAATACTAGTTTTTTTTATCAATAAGAATTGTTTCTTTTTGACATCCCACCTTACCGCCTACTCATTACTGACGAACAGATTATACATATATTTTTTTTGAAATTGGGATGAAAAATAAGTATTCTATTTTATTTCTCATCTCGCCGGCTATCCATATGCAAAAAAATATGTCAATCGATCGCTCCGTTGAGACGTGAAGGAAACACAAACAAACACAAACAAACATACTTTCGCATTTATAACATAAGCATGTATTGAAGATAACTCGCCTAGGTGCCTAAATACTTCCATTTTTCCATTTTTAAAATGTTCTTCACCTCTTTTGTGATTTTTAAACTATTTTTTTTACTGCTTTTTCTAAAGAATACAATTAATTTTGAGTAAAACAAAATATTAATATTTTCGTGCTATATTTTTGGTATAATTGTATTCATTGAAAAATTAGTACCTTAAGCACATTTACATTTAATATAAAAATATTTTGCTTTTCTTTACAAATGGGAGTTATTTTTTAATGAAATATTTTTAGTTAATAACAATATTTTTTTGTGTCAAAATCTTTATTTACAAGTTGTCAAGCTTTTTATCAATACCGATTGATGTCTCAACAGAAGCGGATACATTTAATAACTCTATATTGCTTACACGATAGTTCAAAAATGATCTTAAAACAGCCAATGTGAGGTCAAGCCCTGTTTATGCCTCGACTCCTAAATTGCTATCTCTAAAATCATTGTCTCTTTAGAAGAATGAAATAAAAAAATGTTTTCACAGAAACGGCGCTGTATAAATTATTTTAAATACTCTTTAAATGAATTGTTACGTCCCACGGTGTTAATACTTGAAGAAATGGTAGTGATTATTGTAAAATTTACATTCATAAGAATTTTATATTTAAATTGCAATAATGTAATTCTTCGTTAGTTAACATAATTAGATTAAGTTCACCTGTGTTCCAATATTGCTGTTAAATTAATTCAATTTTTACTACCAATCGGCAGCATACGCACCTGTGCGCAAACTAGCCTAGGAAGCACTAAGTCCTGAGAAGACAAAAGTAGGTAGTTGTTAAGTCAAATTTACACAAAAAAGTTACAGCACAATACTGTCGTGTAGGAAACAGCACAATAGCGCTGAATTTACCCTTTCGAATATGTTTCCAATGCTTAATTAGTAACAGCGTGCACGTAGACCAAACGCAAGATTCGTACTAGTAAAACGACAAGATTGGGGGTGAAAGGGCCATTTTAAGTAAAAAGGGATAAAGTGTGCCAGTTTATGTTTTTAACCCCCTAACGTTTCGATAACATGTTTTTATACTTTCTCTTGTTCTTAAAGTGAAAGTATGTTTCTGGACACCGCTCCATATACTATACAATGGACACGCGTATGCAAAATCACAGATAACAAATTTCGTAGAAGGGTTCGATTCTCCCTATATAGGCTGGGAGAGTTAATGGTAACCATTTGATTCACCCCTTTGGTACATGCCAGTTTTATGGGCATTTAGAAATAACAGGCAATTTTCTTTTACGGGTAATTTCAAAGTACAGCGTCAATCCTCGACAGACATGGTCATCTAAAAGTCCGTAAAAAAGACGTCTGTTGTGAAATTTACTACATTTTTTTTTTTAAATTTATTTTATTTAGAAAACATACAGTCATTCATTTGAAATATTAAGAAACAAAGATTTTCTAACATGAAAATACCAATTAAGGTTTTATAAATTATGTAAAAGATATAAACATTAAATGTGACAAAATATTTAAGCGAGTACAGAATAATCGTTAACATTTGCCTTATCCATGGAGGTTTTTATACTTCGTAATAAATTAAATCGTTAGCGTCCACTTCGCGAACCCCGGACAGTGGGATCACACTCATAACGGTGTGATTGCACAGATAACGAGAGGGTGAAAGGCGAGTTTCTGGCGCCTGTAAACCAGAACTAACCAGCTAAGGGAAGGTAACCCCGACAAAAAAATCCACCAGAGAAGGCAACGGGAAACCACTCTGGTCATCTTTTCCCAGGAATCACTATGGCGAATACATACAATAAGCAGTTGTCCTGGCTGCGGAGTAGCGCAGGACCGAGATGCTTTCGCTGTAGTGATCGCCAACGTCGGGGGATCTGACAAGGCACCTCAAGAAGAATAAATAAAAAATACCAAATGAACACTCCGAGCCATCCATGCACACATATATGAGCGCATATATATATATAAATATATACATGCATCTACATATAAACATACACAAACATATACTTTACATGCAATACATACACATGGCATAAACCACTCAAGATGTACACTAAGCGACTATTCCAAATAATCAACTCCATGAAGAAATTTTATGTACAAATACAAGGTGCAGTTAAAAATATCTACATTAATAAAATAAGCACTTCACATACTATCATTGCGACTTCGGGTGATCTGAAAGTTGACAGCGAAGAGTTTGTATATTAATGTTTGTGACCTAGGAATAGGTGTTCAAGAATTTTGCAAAGTTGCAAAACGTAAAGTTATTATATCTTGCATAAATAAAGAAGATAAAAACTAAAAAACGCCATTCACAATCAATTGAGTTGAGGATTAAAAGCTGGGGAGAGAGTCAATAAAAACCCACTCGTTATCTTTAAGTATGTAATGAACGAAATATCAAAGGATGAATTTTTAATATGTCTTCAAAAGCAAAACAAAATGTTTTCTATAAATTGAACCAGAGGACGTTAAGATTTAATATCAAAAGCGCGTAAGAAATGAGCATCTTTGCCACATCGTTGCGGAAACAACTGCTGGGCCCCGATTACAACAAAAAGTTAACAAAGTTACTTTCGACTGTCTAAAAAACAGTCGATATTTGTATACGAAAATAAGTATATTTGCATGAACATTTAAAATATCTTCATCGGTAACCTATAATTAAACATGTTTAAAAGAAAAAATGCATGCATATTCTGCTTTTCATACAGAAAACTTAATTTTACTTTGTAGATAAATGTTATCTTCACATTGCAATCGGGGCCCAGGTATCTGGAAGGAGCTAATATTTGAAGAGAAAGTAATTTCGGTTATCAACGTTTAATTGTACTGGATGAGTCGCCATTAATACAGTGCAGAAATAGTTCATTTTATGGACATACAAAGCGTTACTGCGATAGAAAACTGACGTGTGCATAGTGCGGTAGTGAACATTCAATGAAAGAATGCAATGTCAAAGTCTTAGAGCATATACTAAAATGCAAAAAGACACCTCGCCAAAATGCGTAAACTGCGCTGACATTAAAAGTACGGCGCACATAGGGGTATTTCGCCAATCTAGTCGGACACAGTGGTTTTTTTTCCATTTTATCAGTATTAATAGATAACATAGTTGACTTAACTTTTAAAAGGTATTTTGCATTATATATATTTAAGAACAACTATGAACAAGTCTAAATGTTTATTTTCGTAAAATTACATTATAAAAATAAGGATTTTAATTTCTAATTTTTATTTTCGTTAACACTAAACAAAAACATAATTTATAGTTCTATTATGATGATGACTACGGCAATAATTACCATGGTTTTTCATCATCCTGCTCATTCTCTTCGTTTTCTGAAATCTCTGAATCGGAGTCATCGTTGTCAGAGTGTGGCTGGGCTGGTATCAATAAATAATTGACAACTTTTGTAAAAGGTATCGTCTCTTTTGTGGGGGTAGGTTTCAAGCTAGTTATTTGTGTGATTAAGCTTAGTAAAAGCATGTTTATAACTTCACGGTTGCATGTTATTTTTGAAAATTTTCTTCCAAATTTTTGCTTGTAGAGCCTGAAATGCTTATTATTATAAGTTTTTACTGGCAATTTTAATTATTTCATATTGCCACTAAGAAAGGTTGGCTTCCACAAACATTGAAAGAGCTAATAATTATGGTAACTGTTTTTATTGACTTCTTGAACCTTTACGTACGCTTTGTTTAAGTTCATTACTCGCATTGGAGAAGTCATCACTTGTTTCAGTTTATTGGAAGCTCTTCTGGCACAGCATACATTAATACGTTAACATCTACTACATAACGAGCTCAACCGTTTTTCTTCTGTTACTTCTAAAGCTCAAGTTTATGAATGATTTCAATGGTCAACCCGATCTTCGGTGCTCATCTCATGGTATTTCAAATGTTTTTTGCGGCCATTTATCGTTGATTTGAAGGAATATTTGTCTTGTTTTATTTGCTGTCTTGGAAGGGGTGGACCATTGTTTGAATTCAGATTTTATATACGAAACATTTTGCTTCAAGTTATTTATTTGGTCAAAAAAGTAGTCTTCACAAGACAAAATATAAATTTACAAATATTTTTTTCTTTCAAAATTGGGTAAATTTTGCTTTTGCATTTTATTTTAGAGTAATATATGGGTCAAATCATTTGATGATCCACCAGATGATCCTGAAACAGAAGAAGTACCATATTAACACATGTAAATTTTTTTGTTCTAATATTTATTGTTTTTTTACTTTCATGTTTGTTGACTCATAAATCAAGAAAGCGCGGCTAATTTGGTAATGGTTATATTGTACAAATTTTCGTCTTTCAATCACAAAAAAAAATAACCGAGACGCACCCTGAAGCACAACTTAAACCTTTCAATGCCCTAAAATGCGGTTTAAAATTGAAAAACAAAAAAACAGTGAAGCTTTCATTAAATAATCAAGACATTATAATTACATTACCAACAAAAACAATAACTACTTTAAAAATATTTGTTTTTACCTGTTTGTTCAAGTTCCGTATTTATTTTTGTTCCGCTGTATTTTTAAAAAGTAATACTAAAAATGTTTTTTTTTTCAATTTTTCACTGCAACGGTTACACTTAGGAAGCCAAGAAAATTACGAGCACTTCTCGCTACGGTTAAGTTCAGAATAAACCTACTGCATCGAGCGTAGCCAATAAAAGGCGGAGTGGGGGGATAACTTATAGTTTTTAGTTTATTAAACTTTGTTAATAACACGATATTTTCTACTTGCTTTTAATTTTTTTAAATTTCTTGTTGTCCTACCAGATGCGGTTCAAACTCCGTTGTGCGGCGTTTAGTCCGGATTATCTGGTAAGAAAAAGGATGGAGCGGAAAGCGAGAGCGAGAATACAATATAAGTACTTGCTAAAATTGACGACTGGGATTTAGATTATATAAAAAAAAAACAAATCTGGCATACGAGCGCACTGATAATTTTGAAGAATGGGGAAAAAGGGAAACAAATACTTGCAACCTCGTGTGTATTCAATTAAACATAAGATCGATATCTAAATATTAGTAAGTATTAAATATCAGTTTAAATAACTCGTTAGAAAATATTGGAATAAGTATTCGTGAAACTGCAATATCAAAAAAATATTGTGTGTGCCTAATGTTATTGCTGATTGCACAAATTGCTTACATGATGGTATCTCTAGCCCGTGTAATTACGAATTTATAGCATTTGTAGAGGAGTACATGTATTTGGGTATTTTTATAGATCATATTTTTTATTTTTTTAATAAAAGAAAAGAAATCTTTGCGTTATTATGATTTACCCAAATATTTCAATTGTTGGTGGCCATTTTCAACTAGTTGTAAATATTTCAATATTAGAATATGGAAATCAAGTTGTGGTACAGTGGGGTGCGGTCCTCCGATCTTTGATCCACGAGTCCACGACACTAGCCACGGGACCACAACACGATTTTAATTTTGAATGGGATTGTCAAATATTTAAACTTTGTGATCGATTACGGACTCTTGTAAGTACTTTTTATAAGTCACCTTTTATTTTACCTTCCACGCCAAAGCCCGGCTATTGCAAAACCGCTTTCGCCAAATTTGGAACTCTGGTTGCGTGAATGAGGTTGTATCACCTTCCCTACAGCAAAACAAGAGGCTGAGCGGAGAGTGAGGCGCCTATCAGCCAGCTCGTCCGGAACGCAGAGTTCCATAACGTATTGAGGAGCCGTGTCATGCATCGCCTTGTACATTAACCAACACAGCTTGTACTCGACTCTCTCTGGAAAACGTAACCAGTGAAGACTTTGAAGCAACGGTGTAATGTGATCGTCCTTTGATACACCATATATTAACCTGGCAGCTGCATTCAGAATGGACTGCAATCGCTCTATTTTATATTTAGGTAAGCCAGCATATATTCCATTGCAATAATCGACTCTCGATATCACAAATGCGTTCACTAAAAGACGGGCCACCTCATTAGGTAAATGTGCCTCTATAGTTAGGAGAATTGTACCAGCAGAGATTTACATGCAAAGAAGTGATAAAGTTCTCCCGAGCAAAACACTTAAAACTCTACTAGTTTGAGGATTACTGTGGCTTTGCATCATTTTAGAACAATTTAATAATAATAATTTCAAAATTCATCACAAACATAACCATAACATAACCAATACACGCTTCACCTGTAATGATGGTTTTGTAGTCCCAAAAATATGTCATAAGTATGGTAATAGAACTCTTTTTAATTAAAATAGACTATAAATTTATAGCCAAAAAAACTTAAACTTAACACACAATGTAACAAGAGCAAAATAAGAATGTGGTTACTTGATCAAAAGTTTAAATATGAATAGTTATTAAACTACCTTATGGGTACATGTTTTTTATATGCTTTTTTAATTTACTTTCTTGTATTTGGAAAAAAACAGATTATTTGTATTTTTATAACTGATCTTATCAGCTGCTCACTATATCACTAAATATTTTTTTAAATTTTTAACCAGTATTTTGTTCATGGGAATACATATAAAATATTTCCGTATTAAAACAAAACATTGCTGTGAAAAATAACTTTGAATAAATATTTCAAGTTAACCTCATGCAAGGCAACCAAACGCGCTAGCCAATATGTCACAAGTTGGACATAAAACTTTAAAAATATATTTACATAATTGAATCAAATACAATTTATACAGAAAAGTAACATTCTGTACACAAGCTTAACATTTGTGTGAGTACTGTGATGGCCTCATCTTGTATCTAATTCTATTAAGATATTTACACTAGTGAAAAACTTAATGTAAAGTTTCAAATCGTGTTCTTTAAATTTAAATAACGCGTTTTTTCTTTCAATTCCCACGCATCTGAAAAGAAAACAAATGACAACGAAAGTTATGATCAGCTGATTCGCTTTCCCGCCTTTTAACGTTGGGCTAATGCCGATAACAATGTATTGTGCCTAGACACACACACAGCGACGCGTAGGTACGCGGGTACATGCTTCCATTTCAATTTCACTGGCGATTTCCTTTAAGTCTCCCAGCGTGGGGGGGCACATTAACATACGCGCTAGCCTACGGACCTATAGTGCATACAGTCATATGTAAGTCTCTGGTATGGACAGCCTCCCCGCTCCGCCCCCCGGCGGACAAACTAAGCACGCATCCGGCGGGGGAAAGGAAGGATTGAGGGAGGGGAAAGGACGCAAGCATCCCAGGGTTGTAGCCGAAATCAAGCAAATCTTTAATTCAAATATAAATTTGCATATTTATGTTTATTTTTTGCCGAGCTGAATTACGCACTATCTTCCATGTCTTCAGCACGATAAATCTGTGTTTTTCATTTTTGAACTAATATAACAATATTTTATCCATATTAAATAAAATAATTAAATGTCATTTTAATTATATTTATTTATATACGCGTTCAGTACGGACGATATACATTACGTGATATAAAAAAGGCATAATATTTATAGATAAACTACAAGAATCTAGACAAAATCACGGATATAACATTAAAGAATCGAATTAACAAAGTCCGTCTATGTGGGAACGAAAAGGGGAGGGAAAATTATAATTGAATTGGATAAACTGATCCCACGAAAAAAGACAACTTCTCACCAAAAAAATCAAGACTGGGAAATTTGTTGGCAGACCAAAGAATTAAAATTGGTGGACTGAAAACCTTAAATAGTTCTATGATTTTCAGTATGAAAAAGTACAATTTTGTCTAAAGTTTCTTGTAAGAATACTTCATTTTATAAAGTTCATTGGTTTAAGAGCATCAAATAGTAAATTGAGGATTTTGAAACGGACTAACAGATCGGGTTACTCATATAACTTAATAAAAAGGTAAGTAAGTGATAAGCACGTATGACTAACATAAATGAGGTCCGAGTTCACTTCCCATTAAAGTCAACATATATATTTAGTTTTTTATTAGAATGTTTTATAGTTTCCCTTGACTAGCATCTCAAGCCCAAAACTGAGATGTTTTATTATTTTAATTCATCAGATACTTAACTAAACGAATATTTTTAATGGTTAATTATGGTAAACCTTTTTCCAAGCTCATTTTAAATAGTTCACAAAGTAAACTGGTGCCGTGGCACAGTTGGTTAGACAGCTAACTGTGAAACTGGCGTCGCGGGTTTGATTCCCGCCAATTGCAAGAAAAAAATCCAAGAAAGGTTTTTTCTCAATTGGTCTGGGTGGTGTGATATATTTTTCATAACTTCCTTCCATATTCTATTTCCTACGTGCTGACAAGCCGTTTAAGAGGAGACTAAGCTATTTATTACATTAAATTTTTTTTTTTATATCCACTTCTACGGAATACCTTATTTTCGATAAGAAGTTCAATATAATAAATAATTAAGGGTATTGTGGGCTTTCTAAATATCATCTATTATTGCTTCACTTATGATTTATGTTTTTATCTTTATTTAGTTAACAAAATATGTAAGTTTAAGTTTAGTTAATAATCCATCAATCATTCATCTTTGATTTTTTGTTTGTTAATATCCACTTTCTTACCTAATATATTTTTGAATAATACAAATGTTTATCATATATGTATTCCATTCTTTCGTTCCATAAAACATAATTGTAGCTCTGAATCAATATTTAAAATCGTACATCGTTCCGATTTCCATTAGTCAAAAAAGTTTTTGTGGGAGGGAAGTAAAAAGGAACACTCGATGTCTTGCAAAATATTCGCTGTATCCGCTCGTGCAGCGTGGGTTTGGAATGTTCCACCCAGTTAAGCACGATTAATATCCGTGAAAATAATAATAACGATTCTTATTAATATCGTTAATAAGAATTATAAAAGCATTATACGAAATACGCGGGTAAAAAATATAGTTCTGTGTGTGAAATAGAACCAGAACCACGGAGAGCGTTTTTGGCTCATTGACTCTGGTATAAAACCTGAAAAAGATAATCAAGTGAAGAAAAATCGGCCACGTTGAGTAGTAGTTGGCGCATTCTCCAACCGTTCATGAGGTCCCGGGCTCGATTTCTGGCAAGGTCAACCTGAAGTATTTATTCAAATGATAGTTTTAAATTTAAGTCTTTTTCTATCCCTGGACTGGTACCTAAAGCTAAAGACTGATTACCTTACCTTACCTTCCATGTAACAAAAATCATATAAATAAGCCAAAATTAGAGTGCCAAGTAGTGGTCATCGCGTTTTCCTATCAAGCAAGGGGTTTCGGGTTCGATTCCCGACATGGTTAACATAACATCAAAAAAATGTCACAGTCCCTGGACTGGTATCTGAAGCGTAAGATACGTCGCGATTGGTGTACCAGTGCAGTGCCATATGCACCATTAGGTGCGGAAAGGTAATGATGACAATGGTGTAGTGTCATATGCACCACTGGGTACTGATAGGGAAGTAATTATTATTATACGATGAAAAATGTAAAATTAAAAATGTATAAAATTCCTGTAAGAAGCGCGTCTCGTTGCCTCGGCTCCGCCCATGTCCTAAGTCCGGAGCATATCATCTGCGTACGGGGAGGCAAGCGGCCCTGGTCAGGCCTCCCTCAGGCTTCCTTCTCCAGCTTGCCTCCCCGATCAATACCCCATATATGTACGACTTTATGTAAAAGTTTAGACGTGCCTGCGTACGCAGAATACGCACGCACAGTATAGGAAGAGGGAAACCCCCGCATTAAACATACTGCCCCTCGGAACTAGGGTGGGAAGGGGGCAGGGGGCGGGGGACACTCGACGACACGGACCACGGAACGCAAACCTACCCTCGCCCCCCTCTTTACAAAGGGGGCTAAACAAGGAATTACAAAATTCAGTTAACAACGTAAATCGGACAATGGGTCATCTCCACGTCTTTATCCGAACGCTCCAGCGAAAAACAAACCGGAAATGAAACTCACATCCAAATAATCACGACACTATAATTATTCATGCAAGAGGTCTCGGGTTCAATTCCCGGTAAGGTTGATAGAGAATTTCATTTTATGAGATAAGCAAACGGCAAAAAAAATACACATTTTTTTTTGTATCATATTATTGGAATATTATTTTAGTCAATTAGTTGTCAATACAATGTTGATTTTAATATATCTGTACCTTAGAGGATAAAACACAAGAGTCCAATTTTTGTCATTTTGATATGAAAAAAGCAGAAATTATCGCAATAAGCAATTTTATTTGTAAGAACAGAATAATTTTGTCTTATAAAAGCTTTTTTAAGTTGAAATAAAAATCTCAAGTCCACTTTGTTTTGATGCAAAATATATAAGCGGTATCAAATACACCATTTAAATGGTATGTTCTATTATTATTGAAATAATCGCTTTATCACATTGAAAGTTCTTAATAATCAGAAATTATCTCATTTATTTATTAATTATGATTTTATTTTATTTTTACATATTATGCCTGTCTGTAAATGCTATTCTATGGCTCAAATTTGTTACTAGATACTGATTTGATAGTAACTACCAGAAAAGGCATTTACATTCACATAATACAAGGCTAGCACAACGTGAAAGCTTGTCAGTAACGAAGTTTGTAAACAAGTATGGCCAAAGAACAATTCATTATGCAATTACAATTATTTTAATAAGATTCCTAAGTTGCTTTTAAAAGAAAATGTTGACAAAGCTTTTAAGAAAAAAATAATTAAATGGTTAATGTGTAGCAAAGATTTATATTGATTATCGTTTAATTTCATCTATTTTATTTTTTATAAATAAATTTTGTGTCAAAATTAGGTATGTTTTTAGTTCTTAATGTTTATATTACTTTTTAAATTTATATAATTTCTCTAACGTTTCTCTTTGTAAAGGAAAAATAAGAAACCTGCTGACAAGCTGGTTTTGCGATTAAGTGGATTTCATTATATTTTCTGTTGATGTTTTTACCTTCTTTAATAAAAATGTTAAAAAAAAAAAAAAATATTAAGTTATAATTGTTACAGCAATTTACATTTAATTTATTCATTCTTTCAAAATTACACTCGTTTAAATATTAATGAACTTATAAAGGCTTTTTGACTGTGCCCGTGTCAAGCCATAAAAATTAACAATAAAAAATACATAGTCAAATTAATTAGATTAAATTATAATGACATGTGATGCAATATAATAACTATCCAGAAAACAAGGTATAAGTAATAAACAATAAAATTCCAAAGAGTATAAAATAAAAAATATAATCTGACAAAAATATTCAAATTTAAATTATAAATTATACAAATTTAGATTCATACATAATATATACAAAATATCAGTATAAATGAAATTAACAAAATAAAAGCATAATAGTTAAATATCAATAGAAAAATAATATATACATAAAACATAATGGAAATGATAATTGACATATGATTTTAGAAACTCACTCTACACTGTAGTATGAAATGGGAGTAATAAATAATATGCCAAATAAGATTGAGTACTAAATTAAATGAAACAAAAATACATAATAAAAAAAAAAACATAAAAATATCAAGATATTTAAAAAGCAAATAAAAGTGAAAGTATTGAAGGAAAGCAGATTTGTAAATTTTTGCTAATTGCTAAACTCGCACTTAAAAAAAAATTACATCCTCGTCCTTATCGATGTGCAGTAACCAATTGCAAACATTTTTCTTAAATACATTGACACTTGTGGAGTTCATTATGGCTGCCGGAAGCTAATTAAAAAAAATCGGAGCCAAAAACGTAAAGTTTCTTTGAGCTATTTGATTATTTATACAATCGGTTAATTGAGTAGTAAAAGTTAACATACGTATTTTTTGTTTTCGCCGGTGAGTCATCTAAACTGCCTAACTCGGGATAGCTTCCCCGTTCTAAGATTTTGTTCAAAAGTGACGATGTTTTGTAAATCGTTCAATCACAAAATCTTTTTTCCTAAACATTTCGTTCCGTGATTTACCCTTAAGGCACAGATATATTTTACTGAACCAACATTGTAAAGTAACAAGATTTAATTTTTGAAAATAAAACACGTTTGTTATGAGACTGAACAATTTTAATCGGAACTCTCAAAATTACAATAATCGGACGCCTCTAACGCCATCTCCAATACCCACACGAATGATGAGAATGGGCGATATTTTATGAATTATTATTAAGATAAGCATACAAAACTTTTATCAAAAACTGTATTTTGTTTGTTATAATTTAAAATTTCTTTTAATTTATTTTTAATATGGTGAAGTTTATTATTAACTTTTCTTTACGTAATTTATTATGCAAATAAAAGAAGGGTGATACTTAAATCTACGAATTTGGAATAAACAGTCACCGGTTCCATCGTTTTCTCGACATCTTCGAGTCTGGAACATTATCATAAAAGCAAATATACTTTATACTATGTACTATGTATGTTTGTAAGGATTGAGAATATGCAATTATATAATCACCAAATTGAATTGTTTTTGCCTTGAGATCATTGGAACTAAGTTTTAAGCTATGGTTTCCTAGGAGAGCGGGCTGTCATCTAGCGGGCGTCATGTGGCGGCGGAAGACGTCATTAAAATGTCGTCTCCGATAACCAATGTCACTGGTTTTCTAGAAAGCTTTTATTGTGAACAGAATGTCAAATATCAGTGCAACCGTTCAAAGGACGGCCGTCGTAGCGGTGCGAACAGGCATCGAACGATTTTTTTCATGTGGTGGTGAACATGTATGCTTCTCTGTCAAAATAAGTACAAACGAGATGTGGACTAGCAAAATTGACTATTTAATGATTGATTTTGAAGTAATCATGAAGTTTTATATCATGTGAAAATCAAAGACTATAAAATAGCCCTGTAAAAACAAAATATGTGGAGAAATGTCGGGAAAGCACTTGAAATATCAGGATTGTACAAAAATGTAAATAACAATAAAACTATTCGATTTCCTTGCTTGATTCAAAATTGAAAGAAAGGCTAACAAACTCTCCAATATGCTTACTGAAAATATGACAGATCGCATTTTAGCGCATACTTTTGACAGATAAGTGTCACAGCCGCCAGATGACACCGCTTTCTTCATTTACATCTCTAGATACCGTAAAAGCGGCCGTTTTATTACATCCTTTGCATCACCGAGTATTACGACCGCTAGACAATGGCACCGCTTTCCTAGGAAACTATAGCTTTATGGAGTACTAAGTACATGATTTCATCTCTTTTTAATATAGTGCTTGAACATATCATAAGAAGAACTCTGATAGACACTAACTTCAATATTTGTTATAAGAGTAGTCTACTTGTTGGATATCCGGATGATATCAACATTGTCGAGAGATCAATAACAGCCATTGAAGAGGTCTTTGATCCCTTGGAAACAGCTGCATGAGATGTTGAACTGCAAATCAATGTTGATAAAACAAAAATGTTGATAAACAGAAACCCATCGCACGGAGCAAGAAGCTGTGTCCAATACAAAGATAACCACTCATTTGAAGTGGTCGAGCAATTCACCTACCTGGGCTCCAGTATAACTGAGAACAATGAGGATCCAGCAGGAATCAGAAAAAGAATCACAGCAGCCAACAAAACATACTTTTCTTTGCTGCCAGTGTTCAAATCACGTAACGTTTACAGGAAAACCAAAATTATCATATACAAAACAATTGTATTCACTGTATTGGCATATGGGTGTGAGGCGCTAACACTGACAGTAAAGATAGCTGAAATGCTAGACACTTTTGAACGAAAAGCACTCAGAAGAATCTGCAGACCAGTGAGAGAGATTAATCAGTGACGCATTCGGTATAACGAAGAACTGTACAATATATGCCAAGCCCCGAGCATCTCGGCACATATGAAGTTGCTTAGATTACGATGGGCTGGACATGTACAGCAAATGCCTGACTCACGTGTCCCTAAAATAATAATGAGCGTACACCCAGGAGGAAAGAGATTAGTAGGAAGACCCAGGATGAGATGGGAGGATGAAGTGAGAAACGATGCAGCGCAGTTTCTCCAGGCGGCAAATTGGAAGACGGTGGCTGAGGATTGACAGGATTGGAGTCGAAAGTTGCAGGAGGCCAAAGCTTGATATGGGCTGTAGCGCCATTGGAGAGAGAGAAGTACATGAGTTTTACATAATTTAATTTGCCAGCTTTTTTGTGAAATGATGAAGACCTATTTTTTTTTAACAGTCTAAAGAAGAGAATAAAACATAGAAAATATTATGAATTTCGTACATAAAATACAATTTAACAAAAGATGGCTAATCTAACAAATAATTTCACTGCTGTACTAAATTTTCAAAAATAATGTTTTTTTGTTTTCTACATACACATTTAAAGAAAAATCGTTTTGAGAGCTTGCCCCCTTAATTACGAAAATCGCATCAGAATTGAAATGGTTTGTAAAAAAAATTCAAAAGCAATTTATAATTTATTGGCTTATGCATAGTCAAACACGAACAAATTAAAGGGATTAGAGATAAAATTCTTTGGTTTTGTTAAAAATCCAATTATGTGCCTACCCTGGCCCACAAATCCGCATTGTATAGAAAAATTGAGGAAATAGTTGACAATGTTGCCCACCTGTTTTTTGCATTGAATTTATAATAGTGATTTTATTTTATTAATATAAACAGCAAATCTGCCTTTAACAAACATTTATAATATTAACATATTTGGCTTAATATTTTTTTCCTTTTTTTTCAAAAACATGAATTTTAAAAACAAGATTTATAAAAAAAAATAATCAAATCAAAAATTAAACAAGATTTATATTTAAAAAAATAACCTAAAAATTATACAGCATATTCAGTAGAAAATTCAAATAATAAAACATTCTACAGTAAAACAACAAGAAAATCATAAGTACCTACTGTTTCACACAGCTACTGTGAACAAAAAACTGTATATGAAATGCATGAATAAATAAATATAATTACCATTCACCATCTTTGAAAAAGTTCAAAAGGTTTGTTCTATAGGAACAATACCCTACACTAAATATATCAGATACGTGGGAATAACTATTGCCGAGTTCATGAAGTCTATTTAATACTGCATTACAAGTATACACTGTCCGTGAATTGTTGCTACAAAACGGTGGCACCTGTCTAGTCATTCTTCCAGGCACCCTGAAGTTGATGAGAGATAACAGTTCAGGGCAATCCCATATTGAATTTACAATTTTGAATAAATTTAAAAGGTCTATAATTTTCCTTCTATCGTTAAGTTTTAACAAATTTAATGCTTTTAGTAAAAAATAGTGATGTCTTCATGATGCTATTAGTTAAACATAGACAGCATTTTTCGCCCAAAAAGTAATAATAAACCGTATAATAAGGATGATAAAACCTAAAATAACAGTTAATGACCAAGTGGGCAAAATTGTCAACAAGTGCAGATAATTTTGCCCAGTATATTTTGTTTCCGAAAATTGCATAAATAAAAAAAAAGCAAAAGTTGTGTACTAGTAAAAATGCTCAGAATAATTAGTATCCTATTCAACAAAATTGATAGGAGAGGTCACATCCGAAAATTCTATGTTATGGTAAAAGTTTGGTAAAACTGGACAAAACTGTCGCGTTTGACGGTAACGTTATTTTAAAGAGTTTAAATACTTATTTTATTGTAGCCATACTCGCAATATCAAAACCATATAAATTCAATAGAATCTGTTCAAAAAAAGTTCTTAAAGTACCTTTTGTATAAGTTCCAAATTTCTAACCCACGTTCAAATTCAAATTACGAGTAACTTCTAACTCTTTTTCATATTAATTCTTTGATAAAACGCCGCGTTGTTTTCGATATAAAATTTCTGTATAAAATATTAAACTACAAAGTAGATACTAACCTTCTAAATAAAATACAAATAAATGCAGGATTGAGAACACTCAGACATCGGGAAATATTTAAACTGCCTTTGTTTTCAAATAATGCTACATACCACACACCTATGGCCCGCATGTGTCGGGAATATAATATATACTGCCGAAACAATAAAATTGACATTTTCCATGATACTCTCTCAGCTTTTGCGAATAATCTCTTAGGAATAAATCTTATTCAAAAGGTTCACACGTACAACTTATTTTTTATTGCATTGTATCCTGTATAAACAAAAATATTAAAAAATATGTATTACAACTAAACGTATAAATCTATTTTGTGTAATTCTATAATTGAAGATATATATGCATGTTAAATTATTTCGACTAATGCTTTAAATTGTATGTTTTCTAGTATGTATCTTTGTTGAATTACCTAATAAAATAAAATACTTTTAGTAATTTTTCGATTATCCCATTTCGGTGTCAATATGGACACCTGATTTTTTTCGTTATTTATTCAAATAATAAATTACAATAAGCTTCCCCGAGAATTTTTACGGAGAAATTTCAAATTACAAAAATTTAATGTTGTTTTTTTTTCAAATTTACAATATTCTGCAGTATTTATACCTATACAGAATCTGATATATTATAGTTTTATTTCTGTTTTGTTTATTTGTCATTTAATGTGTAACTTTTTTTGTCAATAAAGACCATTCTATTAAGACACTAAAACTGAGATTTTACTTGTACTTGTACTTTAATAATTATAAGTATGACGAATTGTCCTTTATGTTGATTAGGTGAAATTCTAATGACTTATAGGCATTATTGTTGTAACAAGTAGAAAACTTAATAAAATTTAATAACGTTTGTACATTGAAAAAACATTTTTTTACAAAATTAGTAAATAATTCATTTATAAAGAAATTAACAGTCACTATTAGTTTTTAAAATAATAAATAAAACATTTTTCTAAATTTTGTGTTCACATATGCCGTATTTTGTGGACAATCATATGCACTTCAAAATTTATTTATCAATTTTAAAAAAAAAATACTTTTTGGACGATAAGACGCACCCCAATTTTTGATTGAATTTTTATAGTAAAAAAGTCGTCTTATGATCCGAAAAATACGGTAACTGGTCAATAATATTTCAACTTAACAAATTGTGATTATTATTCCAATGTAATTTATGTTGATTATATCTATGGTTGAACATAATAAATAAACAAACAAATGAAGTGAAAAGTATTTTTACGCTACAATAATACAAAAGAAATAAATAAATAGGCCTCGATTATGATGGGAAGATAAAATTTATGTTCAATTTTATCTACAAAGTAAAATTAAGTTTTCTATATAAAAAAAATATGTTACTTTATTTTTTTCTAAACATGTTCAATTACCGGTTACCGACGATGATACTTTGAATTTTCTTGCAAATATATACACTTTCGTACATATATATCGATATTAGTTTATATCGTCTCAATATATACCGATGAAGATAACCGTTCATAATCGCGGCCTAGGGTACGTATTCTGATGGGAAGTTAAAATTTATCTTCAATTTTACTTACAAAGTAAAAATAAATTTTCAGCATGAGAAATATAATATGTTTACATTATTTTTTTCTAAATATGTTCAACTACCGGTTACGACGATGATACTTTGAATTTTCTTGCAAATATACACACTTTCGTACATAAATATCGATATTAGTTCATACCGTCTCAATATATACCGATGAAGACAGCCGTTCATAATCGCGGCCCAGGGCCTCAATTATGAACGCTATCTTCATCTGTGCATATCAAGACGGTATACTTAACTTCTGTTCTATCTGTTCTGTTCTATATATTATAACGGAACACCAAAAAAGCTCCACTAAGGAATTGGCATACCACTGCAGCAAGTTCTTCGGCCAAGATATTATTTTCCACCCGGGACTCCTTCTGTTTTTGCCTTGTGCAATATAATGTACTATATCATATTTTTCAGGGTGTATGAAATTCTGCAACCATCGGATTTTAATCGTTTTTATTAGTTCTTTTACTTCACTCATCCTACTCATCGCGTCCTTATTTTCATATATTTTTTGAATGAAACAAAATAATAGAAGAACTCAATAAATGATCGGGATTTTTTTTTTCACCTAAGAACAACGAAATATATAAGATTCTCACGCTGGTGGGTCAAAAACTTAAAAATTGAAAACTAGAGTATACATTTTAAAAAATCTACCTATGCAAAGTTTGTTGCAGGAATCATCACTATGAGAAAAATATCAAAATATTACAACAGAGATGAAGAACATTTAAGAGAAGGTAATATAGAAGTCTAGGCATCTACAGGGCTTATGACCTGTCAATGGCTGGTTTAAGTGGCCACTTAACACACTGTGTAACATTCACCATTCTGCTCGTATTTAAACATCTATATTCCTTTTATTCAATTCTTTCATCTGTTGATGTTTGTTCTTCATCTCTGTTGTAAAATGTTAATATAAACAGCTCCCCAGGGAGTTGAATCCAGTCCTTGTCTACAAAAATTTGGACAAACTCAAAATATTGTTGATACCGTGTGTGTGTTGGATTTGTTTCGACGTTTCGGCTAACATTGCAGAAGCCATCTTCAGGGTAAACTGTGTGTTTTGTAGAAAAAAGTATGTATTTAAGTACTAGTAATTTTTTCCTTGTCGCAGTCGGAAGTAGGCACATTTCTATTTGTTTTTGTAACGTCATCGCGTTGGAGAAACAAGGTTCTAGTAGATTTATATTCTTTTTGAGATATAAAAGTTTGAAATGAAGACATTATTTTTTATAATATTTTTTATTAATATTGTCTTAATAAACTCGATCATAATTAAGGATTGATTTCGTTTTTTTTATTTTGATGCAAAAAAAACATTTATTTATTATACTTGCTCTGTAGTGCATTGCATCGGAACAAATCCAACACACACGGTATCACCTAAAAAAGAAAGATGTTGAGTATTTTTAGATTTAGAAAATCTTAAAAAGCAAACACAATGATAAATCTCACTATATTATGGAAACCGATGGCAGCGAAAGAATAATTTTATTTGCTAGAGGATATATAAATTTGGGCTCTCAGAGAATACTCGTACAAGACGCAAACGTATGGGTTTCCAACGTTCTGCCAGCGGATGCTTGCTGAGGGAGACTTCTAAACCCAAATATTATCATTGGGAAGAAGACCACGCATGTAGCGAATGTATTAATAAATGTTAAAGTTCACTTTTAAATTGTATCTTTATAAACAATCTTGGTCGATATTGTCTTGTTTTGGTTAAGGAAAAAACACTGTTTTAATTTTTTTTATTATATTCTACATTAGAATTTTTTTAGTTATGCATTATTATTAAATAAATAAATTACCGTTTAACCACAGGCTACGCCACTTTCACAAAATGATTTATGCTGGTTCATCCTGGCGTCATCCAAAATCTATATATATAAAAATGAATCGCCGTGTTGTGTATCGCAAAAACTCAAAAATGGCTTGACAGATTTACGTGCGGTTTATTGCAAAATTTTCTAATTTACGTCCATAAGGTTATAATAACATCTTTAATATTTTGAGTAGAAAAAAATTAGAAGCATATATGTGTTTTTATCGATTTTCCAGGGTTGCATTCGACTGAAATGCATATTCCAAAAAAATTGGAGAATGTTTTTTTTTTGTAAATTAAAAAAGTTTGTATTTCAACGTTTACAAACATCAGTTATTTTCAATGGATACTGAATTTATTAATTTCCTAACAATTTATTAATTTTTACATGTTCACATATTTTTAATGGATTTTTAGTAATGTTTAAAAAAAATTAACCGACATTCGAGGCATTTTTGGAAAACGGATTCCTACACAGAATGCACCACTGCCGGTAAGTAGCGTAGAGTTTGACATTTGCAAAAAGAATTCTTTATTTGAAACATAATTATTTCATGTTTTGGAATTCAACCACAAACAAGTACTTCCGTACCTACATATCAATGAAAAGTATTTTTCCTTTTATCCGGAAAGTTTTTGCACTCTTTCACGATACAATCATTTTTCTTTTATTATTATTAATTTATTTATTTATTGACGGACTTATACAGTCCATTCCAACAATGGTTAATACTTTTTCTTATACTGAATACAGATACAAATAAAATAAAATGCAACAAAATAAAATTAAAGCTAGGACAAAAAAAAATAAAAAATTACTTCCTCAAGACAAGATCTGGTCTACCTTAGTTTTTTCTTTTCTTTTGGTTTCGAATCAAATGTCAAGGTCACGTCGAAACACGGCTGACGATCAAAGAATAACTAAATTTACGTAGGGCATGGGTTGAGTGCCATAATTTTAGAGGGCTCAGGGTAAATCGCGCTCTGAATTTTCTTAATCAACACATATTCCTATATTTTATTCATGGATTATGGTACTTGAGTAGTTATTTTTGCATGATTTTGATTTGAGCGCAACGAAGTCTCTTAGCCAATTGCATGAGGAGATAAAACAAAAAACTAACCCTTATTACGAATAAAGAAATAGCTCAAAAAAGGGAATAATATATATATAACGTGTGTTCTTATTTACGAAATAACGATTGCTTGGCCAGTTAATAACAGTTAAGTCAATGTTC
The DNA here is from genome assembly GCF_059751315.1 of Micrasema longulum. Taxonomy (NCBI): domain Eukaryota; kingdom Metazoa; phylum Arthropoda; class Insecta; order Trichoptera; family Brachycentridae; genus Micrasema; species Micrasema longulum. The sequence goes on from NW_028277293.1 coordinate 167,111, forward strand.
AGGAATATAAATATTTTTATTGGAATTCAGTCATAAACAAGTACCTAGGTACTTAATTATCAATGAAGTTTTTTTCCTTTTGTTTGAATAGTTCTTGCACGCTTTCACGATACAATCAGGCATTTTTCTTTTCATTTACTTTGGTTTCGATTTAAATGTCAAACTCACGTCAAAACACGGCTGGCGGTTAAAGAATGATCTAATTCGTGTTGGGCATAAGTTGAGTGTCATAATTTTTGAGGCTCCGATATATCGCGGTAAGACTGTTTTTTATTAGCACGTATTCCCGTATTTTCTCCCTGGATTATGGCACTAGAGCAGTGATTTTTGCACGATTTTGATTTAAGCACAACGAAGCCTCTTAGTCAATCACATGAGAAGATAGGACGAAAAACTTACCCATATTACGAATTTATAAATAGCTCAAAAAAAGGAAAAATAAATAACATGTGTCCTTATTTACGAAATAACGTTTGCTGAACCAGCTTAAAGCAGGCAGCCAACGTTCGGGAATAAAAATATTTTTAGTTTTGGAATTTAACCATAAACAAGTACCTAAGTGCCTACTTAAATTCAATATTTGAATATCAATTTTCCATGAAAAGTCTTTTTCCCTTAGTTTAAATAGTTTTTGCACACTTTCACCACACAATCAAGCATTTTTATTTTCATTTTAAGACAAACATTAAATTAAATTTTAACTGCAATATACAAACTAGAAATACAAGAGCGTCAAATAATTTAACTTGCAAACAACCTACAGCAATAAAATTCTACAATTCCCTTTCTAATGACCTAAAAAAAAAAACCATATACGTACTTAAAAAACACCCGAACAAAACAGTTTTTACAGCCCGTGTTAGTAATATGTTATGTTAAATTATCGACTTTTTATTAAAACTTTTGTATCATAATAAATTATATACCCTCAGACCAGCACTTTTGCTGATTGGTAATATTTCTTACAAAAAGTTAAAACGGTGTATTTGTCATTTTCATAATTTATTTTGGTTTCAAATTAAATATCAAGCTCACATCAAAACACGGCTGGCGATTAAAGAATGACTAAATTCGCATTGAGCATGGGTTGAGTGTCATAATTTTAGAAGGCTCGGGGTAAAACGCAGTCTGACTTTTCTTCATCAACACGCATTCACGTATTTTTGAAAAAGATTGTAACACTATGGCAAAAATACAATAAAACAAAAAAACAAACCCATATTACGAATACATAATAGCTTTAAAAAGTCCAAAATAAATAACGTGTGTAATTAATTACGAAAAAAATGTTTGTTCAACCAGCTAATAGCAGGAAAGCTAACGTTTGGGCAGGACAACGTCTGTCGGGTCCGCTTGTCTGTAATAAATTCGTAAAACCATTACTATCATCACGCCATTTTTCCCTAAGTCTAGGCAATAAACGTTTTTATAGTTTTTTTTTTTTTTTAATAAATTTTTGCGTTTTTGTAATTTACCCACACATCTAATTTTGAGGGCCGTTTTCAACGAGTTGTAAATAACTCACTATTAGAAAACGGGAAACAAGTTGGGGTAGAGTGGGATTCGAACCACGGACCTTTGAGTCGTGAGTCTGAGACACTAGCCACAAGACCACAACCCGATTTATTAATATTTATTTTCCGGACCTAACCGTGCAAAGGGCACTGCATTGGTACACCATTCGCAGAATATCTCGATCATTTTTGTTACAAGAAGGTAAGGTGATTCTTAGGCCTCAGGTGCCAGTCTATGGACTATGAAATATTCTAGTTTAAAAACCTTTTTGGGAATCGAACCCTTTGCATGGTAGGCAAACGCGGTGGCCATTAGACCAAAAGGCTGACGTAGGTATTCAAAATGTTTCGGGAAAAAATACTTTTTTATTTAGAAGTCATGCCTTTACGTTTAGAAAAAAGACATAGACCGCGTTTTACCCTGAGCCCTCTAAAATTATGACACATGCCTAACGCGAATTTAGTCATTTTTTTAAACTTGGAGCTTGACATTGAATTCGAAACCAAAAGAAATAAAAAGAAAAATGACTGATTATGTCGTGAAAGCGTGCAAAAACTCTTCGGATAAAAGTAAAAAGCCTTTTCATTGATAAGTGGGTACCTAGGTATTTGTTTATGGTTGAATTCCAAAATATATAATAATTCATTTTCAAATATAGAATTCTTTTTACAAATGTCTAACTCTGCTTTTCTGCCATAAGGAATGTACTTTAGGTAGGAATGCAATTTTCGAAAATGTATTAAATGTCAGTTAATGTAGTTATGTTGTTGTTTATGTTACTGAAAATCCTTTAAAAATAAATAAATGGCTAGAAATTGGGATCCATACGAAGCGAACGCTGTTTGTAAGAATTCAAAATTAAACCTATTTTACACACAAAAAACAACAAACTTCCATTTTTTTGTAATTGCATTCTTGTCGAATGCAACCCTGGTAGGTCGACGAATAAAACATTTATGCTCCTAACTTTTTTTTACAGATTAGATTGAAGATTTGAATATTCACAAACACGCGCGGCGCAAAGATCTACATTTCGCTGAAAATCGCACGTAAATCGATTAATCCGTTTAAGAGGAGTTCAGTCACATCACACGTAAAGAAGAATTATAAATATAAAGATTATCAGCGCTACGATTTTTAAAAGTTTTGTATTTCTGAAATAACGCGTGTGACGTTCATTCCGGTTATTTTCGATCAGTTCTTCCCATTGGTCCATCTACGGCAAGAAAACCGGAAATCTTCCATAACTCTCATATCATAGATTGATTCATATGAACCAGTAAGTCATTCAAAATAGTGTGTTTTTAAAAATGTTTTTTATTATTATTTTTTGTACATTTCAGGAAACTTGGCCGTACAATTTAATACTCCAATTTTTACCGCGCGTAAGAAAACATTTATTGTATCCAATTTCCCGTAGGGTTTAAGTTCCTCACTGAAAATACAATGTCTTGAGCATCCATCTTACTAGATAGATAGAATTTGTATCAAATCTCAATATCTCTTGATTATCACCTCAAGCTGAACCCCACAAAGCGACTTTTTGCTGCCTGTTGGTAAAGAATTTTCAAATACTTTGACGCTTCTTTCAATGCAGTAACGAAGTGAAGAAAATCATATTTACTTCGTATTTGACGTCCATGTATACAGCGGAACTTTGGAACAACTATACGCAAGGAGCGTGGAATAAATTAAGGATCACGTATAACAACTCATACCGACAATTATTCGGATTGCCCAGGTACTGCAGTGCCTCTGAAATGTTTACAGCTGGACGAAAAAACACCTTCGCTGCCCTGCTTCGCCAAAGAGCCTGGAGCCTATGGGAACGCCTATAAAAATATAATAACGAAATTCTCCAAGCCACTGCAGAGTGGATCCAATCACCGTTGTTCAAGCGATGGCGCGATATGTTAAGACCACCATAAGTGCTGCAATATAAAATTTTATTTTATGTTTATATTTATGTTTATTGTTATATTTATGTTTATTGTTATATTTTTGTTTATATTTATATTTATGTTCATGTTTATATGTTCATATGGTAGAATTGGCTCTGCACTTTATAGCTATTTTACTGGAATAAAAATTTAAATAAATAAAAATTCAAATAAATTAAATAATAAATAAATACCAAGAAAATAAGATAACGGAGAAGTAAATACACGTAATTTAGGTCAATAAAATAAGTACTTATGTACTTAGAAAAATTCTGTAGATTTCATTCTCTGGAATACCACTTGAAGCATAAGTCTGATCATCTTACCTTTATGTTTGAAATACAAAGATAAAAAAAACGCTGTGATTGGTGTACCAATTCAGTGCCCTTTGCACTATTAGGAGTAGATAAGGAAATGAAGATGATCATTCCTCTAATTTTATTTTATTTATTTATCAGAAAATAAGAAGCACATATAAAATTAATTGGGCAAGTAATACGTGTTAGTAACAAATATTTTACTTCAAATTTTAATTACCAAAGCACTTTCACGAGAATATGACAAAAAATTAACAATGCACCGGCATTGTTACTAAAAACTACATCAACAAAAATATTGGAATAATATTTTTTATCAATACAGTGTTAATATATTACAACAGGGATGAAAAACATTTTAAATAAGGTAAACTAGAAGTCTAGGCACAAGGCTTATGGCCTGTCATTGGCTGGTTTAAGTGGCCACTTTAAATACTGTGTAACATTCACCATCCTACCCATATTTGAACATCTGTTGATGATCTGTTGATGAAGTTAAAGAGCAGAAACCTTTATTCATGCTGGTGAAATATGTGTAATTGAATTTTTTTACCTACATACTAGGCAACGCCTGAAAATGTTATTTTTTTCAATTTCTATACTTCTTCGTGGACCGGGTGGATTTATCAACAGAGTAACGAATGATAAAATTAGGCGAGTGTGTAAATCTAAGTCAGGTAATATTAGGAAAGGGTATTTGACATGGTTTGGTCATGTAGAACGAATGGACGACGAAAGAATGGTAAAACAAGTATATATGGCGAAAATGAACGGTAACGTTAGACTAGGATGTCCAAGGAAGACGTAGCATGATCAGATAAACCAAAATCTTAAGTCTGGTCATGTCAAAAGCAGACAGAACCGAAGGGCCTGTCAGACAAGATGTATGAATGTGGAAGAAGCTAGGAATGTATGCCAGGATAGACGGCGGTCCATTCTCTATGCCTGCCCCTATTGGGGAAATGGCGTGATAGTGGTAGTAGTAGGTTAAATTCACCTGATTTTTTTAAACTTTCTGTTTCTATTTTTTTTCTTTGATGACTGCATATTTAACACGCCAATATCGGCAACGAAGTGTTTTTAGGATTCTTTAAAAAAAACACTGAACAGGGCATTCTGGATCATATCAAACTTTGCACTCACTTCATCTTAACGCTTTTCTGCTGCGTGTGTATTTTATGCCCCAGTGTCCAGAATGTGTAGATTAGTCAATTTATCACACGACTTGGAATTTTTTGGGATAGATCTTCCGGCTTTTCGTAGATCTCTTCGCGACTAAACAGTGTGGGATGAGGTTGGATTGGCATGGTTTAGCTCAAAGTTTTAGGTTTTTCGTTTTTTTTAAATATATTGTTTACAATTATTGTTTTGCCCTTGTTTGTCTTTGCTAAATAGTTTTATGTTCTTTTTGTTTAGTTTCTTGCATTTATGTTTCTTCGTGTAACTGTTGTAATTGGCTTAGGCCGTATATATAATAAATAAATAAATGTGTAATAGTGAAAAACGTCTCGGGCTTCGGTTTGTTTACTCACTATTAGGAATGTTATTGGAAAGAAGTGCTTTTTACAAATTAATTTTTCCTTTTGACGTTGCTGGGTCAAGTATGAGGGATTTTAGTCGTTCTAAAAATTTATTTTAATATGCCAATATATCTTCTTGCCCATACTGATCATCGTGGTTTCGGATGTGACAGGGTTTAAAGAACATCCTGTATATCGAGACGGTATACTTAACTTTTGTACTATCTGTATCTTCCTCGGTATGTTCTACCTACTTGTTATATCGACATCATATGATCGAAACAAGCCAATGGAATGACCGCAAACAATTAGTCCACGTTCCTTACGTCATTAACATTTTAAATGGTTCTCATTTATATTTTAAATAGGCTTCTGTGATAAAAAGTGTTCACTTTAAAGCGATTATAAACTCCAATGAGCCCTAATTCAAGCAAAAGAGCTCGCTTGAACATGATTTTCATATAACTTTTGACATTTACCGAGACGGTATGCTTAACGATCGTCTGTCTTTATCTACCGAGCGATTACAAAGCCGGCTTCTTTAACGTCTCGATACGTACGCTCCGGAAGATAGCAAAACAGACGGAAAAATAAAATAACTGTTAATTTTTTTGTAATGGCAACTTTCTTACGCCTATATACTTTTATATGTTAATAGGGCAGAATCAAGCGACATTATTTTTGCATCTAGCCACTCGTTTCGGAAACTGATATGTCAGAATTTATTTCGACTTCAAAATGTACTTATTTCTCTCTCATATTTTTAATAGGATTTTAAGATAAAAGTACCAACCTCAAAACGATTAAATATTTAAGTAAATCGTAATTAAAGGAAAAATTCCTCGGTGGAACAAAACTTTTGACACTAATGCGTAGATAAACGTATCGACGGGTCTAGAACCCCTCTATACAAACCAATGTACTTACCTCAAAACTTGATGGAGGGGGGATCGGTAGCGTATCTTAGTAATCGGTCGTGAGAATTTTATCTTCAACTATGACGTCATACTAAACCAATGCAAGGCCTACTACATACAGGCCATGGCGCGCCACGGATTTTTAAGTGTCACGTGATTAAGTCAGTGCTACGAGAAAGTGCTATTCTGCAGGACCGGCACCGGCCGGCGTTCCACGATCTACATTATCTCACCATTACATTATCTCTGGCGCGACCGTTTGCATATGGCGTCGTTTGTTGTTGTTGACTGTTATTGATATTTTGTGTTGTTTTACCGCATTTATATTAAATAAACAAAGTTATTTGTGTGATTTAAACAGTGAAGTTTACTTGGAAAATAAATTGGTAAGTAAATTTTGTATTTAAATATGCGAATTTAAGGTTTAACTGAGTTCGAATTTTATTTGACGTTTCAAACATTCAACAGATTTCAATAAAACGTTCATACTTTGTAACCGATATAGCACTTTCTTCTTGTTTATATTTAATTTTCAAATGTGTTCATGTTACCCATACTTATGTAACATGAACACATTTGAAAATTAAATATAAACAAGAAGAAAGTACAGTAACATATACACGTCTTTTATTCATAACGTTAGTTAATATTTTCAATAACATCAATGTTCCATATTTGAGGTTATTTGTCACTTGAATATGGCTTGCTTACGAGAGATGATTTTAATTTAAATTTCTGCTTGTTATCTTTATCCATACCTAGTGGCGCATAATGCACTGTATTATTTCAATACGGTGTAATCTCGGCCATTAATTACAAGAAGCCTCGCGATTCAGGGTAACATATTAAATTATTATAGTAAAAATGTACTGTTTATGTTAGATTGTTAAAGTAAGACCCAATTAAGCATTGTAAAATTCCTATGCCTTATTTTGTTGTTGTTTTATTACAGGTTATTCACAAGATGGGAAGGTGTTGCAGTGTTATTGGCTGTAAATCCAACTACCGCTCACAAGGTGGAAGCGTATCCACATTTGCTCTTCCGAAAAATGATACTCTACAGAAAAAATGGCTTCGTCGAATTCCAACGGATTTATCTGGAATAAAAAATCCGTATATTTGCATCAAACATTTTGACGAATCCTAGATCATACGAAGCGATAAGTGCACAGTACGCGGGGAAGTTGTAGATGTGGCTCGCAAAATTCCCAAGCTTTCTGAGGGAACCGTTCCTACGATATTTCCAAACGCTCCCAAGTATCTGTCTACCGCCCCCCGAGTGTCCAGGAGACTCGCCGATGTGGAGGCATCCCGGATGGAGGCTGCTCTCAAAAATATCCTCGACAATTTTAAGAAGCACAGGGCAGCGAAGACTATAAAATCTTTGGATAATGTAAAAAAAATCTTTTCCTCCGGGAAGATGTTAAATGAAATCAAACCAGAATGGGTTTTGACGGAGACAGTGCTACACAAAGTTTTATGTTTAATGGATTCAAATGATACGCCTTGTGTTTTAGGGGCTATTAAAGTGATGAGTGATTTGCAAGTACATTTATATTTACATAATAAGTTTGTAAGTAAGAGTCGACATCTAAAAAACATTAATTTAATTCTAAATATAGACAATTTGAGTGAATTGATAAATTTTATAGTCTTCGTACAATAACCATGCCATCACCACTGTCAATTTAAATGATGTCCTAATTACATGTATGTTGTATGTTGCAAAGACACTTTCCGGATGCTGATCCGGGAACAACGTTCATTATAGAACAAATAAACTATGCCGCAACCCTTAATAATCTCCGCTGGTACAGTGGGAACACTTTGATATTTGCAGCAAGTATGTTTGTACATTCTTCGGCCATGTATCACATGTTATACAATAGTCAATATTTGTGCATTCCACACCCTAGAAATATTAAGAAATTAATTGCAAAATTTAGTTTATTTGATCACGATGTAAAGGGCGGTGTAGAATATTTAAAAACAAAAAAGCAATTCTTAAAAAAAGAAGAACTTCTTGTGAATTTACAATTAGATGAAATTTATATAAGTCCTCAACTTAATTTTAAAGGGGGTAATTTATATGGAAGCAGTAATACTGATCCATCAAAAATTGCCAAAACTGCTCAAGTATTTATGGTATCGAGCATTTCGTCAAAATACAAAGATGTCGTTAGTATAGTGCCAGTAAATAATTTGACAGCCGAACAACTAAAGTCTATTAGTATATTAAATGTTATAAAGGAGGTTGAAGATATTGGTTTTAAAATAATATCTTTAATTTCTGATAATAATGCCATAAATAGGAAAGCATTTGAATTGTTCCAACCGAATAAAATATTACTCCCGAGTGTACCTCACCCGATAGATAACAGTAGAACATTATTTTTTATTTTTGATCCTGTTCATATAATCAAGTGCGTTCGTAACAATTGGATATGTAATTGATAATGATAATTGTGTAATAAAATTTCTTGATATTGATGATTTTAAAGGAACGTTGGAAGCTCAATTTCAACATTTGCGTTTAGTCTACGAACTAGAGAAAAAGTCACTTGTTAAATTTGGACACATGTTATCATACAAAGCACTGTATCCTAGCAGTATTCAAAAACAAAATGTGTCATTGGCATTAAAAGTTTTTAATGAAAAAACTATTGCAGGGTTAAAGTGTGTTGCGCTTAAAAATCCTGAAACCTTTTTAGACTCTGAGGGTACATTCACTTTTTTAAATATATTTTGTAGGTGGTGGAAAATTATCAACGTACATAGCGCATTTGAAGGAAAGCGCTTTAACGATCCGCACAGGGAGCCTATAAGGGAAGAAAGTTGTGATAATATAAACTTCTTACAAAACATGTCCAGATGGTTAAAGAATTGGAGGGTTGCAATTCCTGTTAGTAATTCTTTAAGTGCGCAAACATTTCAATCTCTTATCACCACTTTAGATTCATTCTTATTATTAATTCCAAATATGTTCTCTATGTACAAAATAGATTACCTCCTACTGGGCAAGTTCCAGAATGATGATCTGGAAGCAAGATTCGGGTGTTATAGGCAAATGAGTGGAGCTAATTATTACATTAGCTACATTCAAGTCTTAGAAAGCGAAAGGAAACTTCGCTTTAAAGGCAGCATTATATTAGTATGTAATGGAAATAATATTCCATTAAAGACACTCCTTCCTGAAGTAACTGCATCCATAAATAATGTATCTGTGGATTTAACTATTTATAATGATGTAATATATTCTGAATTTTGTTTAGGTAATATTCCTGAGAATTTGATGCCAATTATTACATATATTGCTGGCTATAATGTTAGAAGAGAATTGAGAATAAAGAAATGTGATATATGTGTAGCTTGGCTTCAGTCATTAGATAAGGAGGTAGAAGTTGAAAATGTTCCCAAAGAGTTGATTTAGGAATTAGATAGAGGAAAGTTTATATTACCGACTGAGAGTCCCTGATATTTTTATTAGTGGCCAAAATCAACTCTACATTTTGAAGAAGATATGTGTTTCCAAATTAAATGATTATTTTTCACTTCAGGATGATTTTTTAAATCAATGTACTTGTAAAAAATCTTTGCAAATAATATTAGAAAACATTTACCGTAGAACCTGTAAAATCCTCTTAAGTAACTTAGCAAAAAACAAAAATGATGAACTTGCTGTAAAAAGTTGTACCGGATCAGGTAGGAAAGTACAAAAATTTAATTAGTTATATCTTATCTAGTACATACCATCAATTCTCTTAACTTTCTTGTGTTAAACTTAATATCACGCTTTGATGTTCGGGTACATTATTAGCAATTTTGAATTTTGTGAATTATATAATTGTCTTAGTATTTGGTTGTGAATATAAATGAATTTGTTGTTTGTTATGAAATGTTCTTTGGATATTAACTCTTCACTTTTATAGCCAAAAGCCCCTAGAACAACAAACTTTCCTTCCAATGCAATATGTATTGAACAATTTTTCATTCTGCTTTTATAATTTTCATAATGTTTATCGGTGAATGTTTTAAAATTTTTATTATAAAATGTTGTTTGGATGTTGACTCTTCACTTTAATAGCACCCAAAAGACAACACATTTTTCTTAAAATGCACCATGTATAATTTAATATTCTTCATTTGTGTACACTGTTTTTACAATTGTGAATTATCAATGAATATACTTAATAAAATATTTTTTCATCTGATATCTTGTAATGCTTAAACTATTTATATATATTGAATTAGAAATGTGTGTATTCTTTAATTCTTTTCACCACAAAATGTTATTTTACAAATGTAGCTTTGAAATTTGTACATTCTATTTAAATAATTGTCATTCTATATGTGTTTGTTTTTGAAAATGATAAATGTTTTTTATTTTTATTTAGTTAAATTTAATAAATTATCTGCCGATTATTTTTTTCATCTGTTCAAGTTTAAATTGAGCTTCCAATGTCTCAATTTCAACATAAATTAATATAAGGAAGTTATTAAAAACGATTATTTCCTAGATAATGTTATACATTATTTGTCTATTTTTGTTTAATTTGATTATAAAAATAATTTTTGCTGTAAATGATGTGTTTCCATTATTATTACGGATTTACCTAACTGTGTTTTGTTGAATAAAGGATGGCTATTTATGAAATATTTTCATTTATTTCTTTACCTTTACCCTTTTACAATGTGTTAATTTTAATAATTTAAACATCTTCAGCGTCGTAAAACTTTTACATACGGTGAAAATCGACTCGCACATTGCGTACCGAATACTAGAATACGACGACACTGACTTCGTAATTCGGCGACCGCGCGCCTAGCCCTTTATGTAGTAGGCCTTGAAATCAATGTCATTTTAGTGCGTAGATATGTGTACCGTGACGTACGCTTCCCTCTTGTTTCATATCGATGTACCTACCCAAAACCAAAACTTAAAGGGGGGGGGGTCGGAAGTGTATCTTCGTAATCGCTAGAAAGAATTTATCTTTAACTATACCGTCAAGGTGAAAGTATGACATCTTTATCTTCTCATCATTATCGAGGCCCAGATGTGGCAACTCTAACCTATAGTCCTTAAAATATAGCTTGATTAGAATGACAGTTGTCAGCAAAAGTGACAATATAACTTTGTACTAACGTCTAAGGAGTGATTTATATTGAATGAAAAATCATTCATATTCAAAACAATGCTTGACATATAAATCAACATAATTATATAAAATCAGCTTTAAAACAAACAAAAAAACTAAAATAAACCTAATTATTAACGACGTTTTACAAGGTTACGTAATTTGGCAAAAATGTTAGAGATGAGACAAATTGATCAATGTAAATCGATCGAATAAAAAATAGTTCATTTGATGTTGTTCATGAAAAAAAGTATTTAATGTCTTATTGTTAGTAAATAATTGTCTTGAACACACTATAATAGGCTTGTTTTTGCATTTTTATATCAATTTTTGGAAACAGAGTCTCATGTTTGCATGAAAAAACTGATAAAATCGATTTGATCGGTACATGATACGTGATCAGTAATTTCATCACTAGTGACATTAGTTTGGCAGCTGTCAATTTAATCAAGCTATATTTTAAGGACTATAGCGATTGTCCTGACATTCGCAAAGCACATTTCAGATTAAGGTTTACGAAGTGTGCAAGGAGAGTGATTTGCTAATGAATGTGCAAAAGTCGAACGTCATGGTCTTTGAAAGAAATGTAACTATGACTGAATGTAAGATTGTAGTAAATGGAGATAGTTTGAAACAGGTCGAAGAATTTGTATATCTGGGTAGTATGTTTACTAGAGATGGAAATATGGACAAGGATATTGAAAGGAGGGTTAGTGCCGGTAACAGAGTTAATGGTGCCTTAAAGTCTGTCGTAGCAAATAAGTGTATCGCAAGAGGCTAAATTAGCAGTTTATAATGGAGTTCTGGTACCAACCCTAATGTATGGAAGCGAAGCATGGAGTTGGAAAAAAAGGGACGAAAGTAGACTGAATGCTGTTGAAATGCGATCCCTCAGGCGAATGTGCGGAAAAACAATGTATGATAGGTGCCCTAATGTCGAAATTAGAGCAGAATGCAAGGCTGAGTTCAGCATTATCGACAAAATTAAGAAAGGTCTTTTGCGATGGTTCGGTCATGTGGAGCGAATGAATGATGAAAGAACGGCTAAAAAGATTTATGATGCGAATGTGTCTGGTTGTAGAAGTCGAGGAAGGCCGAGAAAGACATGGCATGATCAAGTACAACAAATTCTTGAAAGTGGTCATGTGAAAAGTCGGAATAATCGACGTGCGTGCATGAGAAGATGTATGAATGTAAAGGAAGCAAAGGAAGTGTGCCAGGACAGAGTGGTGTGGCGTTCTATCCTCTCTGCCTACCCCTCCGGGGAAATGGCGTGATGGTTAGTTAGTTAGTTAGTTAGTTACATTTCAGATTCCCCTTTCCCTTTTGACCCGTAAGTTACTCAAAATCATGGATGACGAATCGCATAAACTCATGTTATTTACTCCCTGTAACCTGAGATTATTTACAGGACCTCTTAAACCAATTAATTCGGCAATTTTTTGCTAAAGTAAAGACACCGTGCGCTACCATCGTCTAATAACACATCTACCTTAACACTTCCTGGACCGTATAATTTAACAGGAACGATTTTTAACAATACTCTGTTGTTCTCCCGTGTGCTGGTAACCACGGCGCTAGACACATTGTCAATACTGGCTTCTTCAACAATTATCTTTTTTGTTTTATTTATTTATTTATAGTACTGTGGGGAGCATCGAACTCAGGTCAGCGATACACCAAAGCGCGCATAAGTGAAATCGATACACGCAACACTCGCCTCGATCCAGGCGGGTAGCACTGACCTAAGTGCTGATAACGCAAATTCGATTGTTCGTCAGTCCAATGCCCTGGAGGACATTACCTTCCCTCCGTTGTAGTGGAAGACCAGGGAACAAAGGAATCCAACGTATAAAAGAAGGACCCGTTCAATAGACCACTACACATCTCTTCAGTACTCTCTTACGGACGTTACTCTGTCCGACATCATTTTTATTAGTTATTTAATTTATAATTAAATGGGAAATAAATAATTGTATTAACATCTAACGCTGTTTCTTCTGTCTACGCTCCGACTGGTGTAGAGGCTCCTCAACACTCCAACCCAGAAAACATGACATGTGTCCCTTATTCAGACATCAAAAACTGTATACTTCCATGATGCGACATGCATGGATATATTTTCTGAGAACCTGCATGCGCGCTATTTATGTATTGATGCGCAGGGAATGTTATTGTCTTTTTACAAATTAATTTTTCCTTTTGACGTTGCTGGGTCAAGTATGAGGGATGCAGGTGTCTGAGGCATTTAGTGAAGGTATTGTAATTTGTTGATCAGCCCTACGCTCCCGAGGCCTACGAGCAACAACCTTGTAACCCCCGAGGTTGACTCAACCTACCCACTCAGGTGTTAACCACCTTTAGATCTCCCTTTGCCTAGTATAGGGAGCCCTTTTAATAGTAACTATCACAAGCATAGCTTGGTAAAACATTTCAATACTAAAGCCTCTTCAATACAACAAGGTAGTAGAGATCCAGAGGAAAAACACTATTTATTTTACTTATTAAAAGAAAACAACAGCCATTATAACCAAATAAAAATACAGTAATAACAACAACCAAAAAATAGAAAAAAAACGTACCCGTGAAAAGCCACTCCATATAATTCCACTTGTAAAAAAAACGATGAGTTTTTTTGCAGCGTAACTTGATCATTTTTGTTACATGAGAAAAGATAATCAGTCTTACGCTTCAGGTACCAGTCCAGGGACTATGAAATATTCTAGTGCGAAAACACCCTTATAAATAAATATTTCAAATCAACCATGTCAGGAATTGAACCCTGACCTCTTGCATGGTAGGCTTACGCGCTGACCATTACACCACTCGACTCTGTCTTAAAAAACTCTTTCATCAGCGGATGCACACGGAGTAACTCCAGATCAGCCTTCCCTCCTTTATTCTTTCAAACAAGAAAAAAATTAATATAATGCAATATAATATGAAAGTACACAAAAATAACCTTTTTAAATGGGTACAGTTGGATTAAATCATATAATATTATATTATAATGTACATGGTTTATATTAACTACAGCAGGATGGTTATTTTTTCTTGGTTTGAACCGGGTTGAACATTTGCCTGTGATAGTTCTGATAATTTTGTCGGTTGACATCCACGCGATCTTGTCCCTTCAAAACTCCCCAAGATGATGATTTTCTCCAAACTATCAGAATTTCCTCTGGAAATATCTCCAAACAACTGCTTTTCTTTTATGTCTGGTTCCTAGAATATATGGAGGCTGTCCACAGAATCTGCAGCATTCGGCCCAAACACCACATTTTGAAAACTTCTGTTTTTTTCTTTTCAGATTTTCCGTACATAAACACTGAGAAAACCAAGGCCTTCACCAGTCTCTTTTTGGAGTAATGGTTTTAATATTATGATTCTTCTAAATCTTCACCAGCCGACTCACAGCACTTTTGGCAATACCAAAATGTTGCTGTATTTTACCTTCACACCCACCACCATCTCTGATGAGAGAACCTGGATAAATGAAATTGTTGGCTTTTTCTAAGTCATGCAACAAAGATAATAATGCTAGTTTATTAGCTCGATCAATGACCATAAGCTTAAAATAAGCTTTTTGTTCAAATTCATTGAGAGTCCCAGGTCTGAACTAGCAGCAAGTATTCGGTCAATTAGTTCTTTCATTTCAATTTCTGATAATGCAATAAGTGTGGTGTCATCAGCATATTTCAGGTTGGATTACTTCTTTCCTTCTTGTCCAGCCATTAAGTGCCTTCCGGGCGATATATTTACCATATATATTAGAAGAGGCTGGAGACAAAATGCAACTATATCCAATGTCTTTTTGAACATTCCCATTTTATAATAAGTGCCACTTAAACCAGGCATTGACCGGTCATAAGCCCTGTAGATGCCTAGACTTCTATATTACCTTCTCCTAAATGTTCTTCATCTCTGTTATAAAATGTTAATATAAACAGCTCCCCAGGGTGTTGAATCCAGTCCTTGTCTACAAAAATTTGGACAAACTTAAAATATTGTTAATATTTTATTAGTTTTTAGTATTCTGACATCAGGTGATGCCTTGAAGCACTTATTTTTGGGTGCTTTTCCCTATTATTTTGATATCTGAATTCTTCATTCTGTTTGGACACAGATTATAGATACACCTGTATATCACCTTTAAAAATTATAGGGATGTGGAAATTTTAATGTATGTAAAAAAGTAACTGGTATGTAAATTGATCACTAAATGACAGGTCATAGGCCATATAACTGCCTAGACTTTCATTTTCACTTTCCTAGTACCCATCTCTCTGGAAATATCTGGAATTGGAATTAAGAATTGTAGTTAAAAAATGCATTTAAATTATGTTACATAATATGTTTTGCATTATACAGTTTAGGGGCTCGTGCTCTAGTAGTTAACTTCTTTGCCTACCATGTAAGAGGTCTCAGATGCTATTACCATCATGGTTGACATGAAATACTACTACTACTACCATCACGCCATTTCCCCGTAGGGGTAGGCAGAGAGAATGGACCGCAACACACGTCTATCCTGGCATACAATCCTAGCCTCTTCCACATTCCTACATCTTGTCATACATGCCCTTCGGTTCTGTCTGCTTTTGACGTGACCAACTTAAGATTTTGGTTTATCTGATCATGCCACGTCTTCCTTGGTCGTCCTCGTCTCACTTTGCTGTTCATTTTTGCCATATATCCTTGTTTTACCATTCTTTCGTCGTTTATTCGTTCTACGCGACCAAACCATCTCAGAGACCCTTTCTTAATCTTATCAATTATACTTGACTCAGATTTACACTCTCGCCTGATTTCATCATTCGTTATCCTGCCATACATTGATTTCCCACACATTGGTGTAAGAGATCGCATTTCAACCGCGTTCACTCGACTTTCATCCTTCCTCTGCCAGTTCCATGTTTTCTCACAGTAACCTCACTATCCCTTCCAAATACCATCGATTTTGACTTACTTTCGTTCATCGCCAGTTCGCTCTCCAAGCATACATCATACGTTCTAGAGACTATTTGCTGCAAATCATCCTTGCTGCTTGCTAACAGAACTGCGTCATCAGCATACAACAAGCAGCTTACTGAAAAATTATCCTATTTTGCTCCAATACCCATACATTCTATCTCTTTCATACAGTTGTCCATGTATAGATTAAACAACCATGGTGACATTAAACATCCCTGTTTCACGCCTTTTGAGATCGCAAACCAAGATGTAAATCCCTCATTAACTCTTATACACGCTGAACTCTCCTCATAGAGAGACGATACTGCACGTACAAGTTTATTGTTTACTCCATACTTTTCCAACACCCCCCACAATTTCATTCTATCTACTTTATCAAACGCTTTTTGCAAATCGACAAATGCTCAGAATAGTTTTTGACTTGTTGCCAAAACCTTCTCCGTTAGCATTCGCAGGGCAAAAATTTGATCCGAAATTTGATCCGCAATTTGACATGAATTATCAATTTTAAAAAGGTGTTTTTACATGAAGATATTTTACTATCTCTGATCTGGCATCTAAAGCGCAAGATTGAACATCTTCCCTTTTACAACAAAACATGATCGAGGTACGTTGCAATTGGTATACTAATTCAGTTCTCTATGCACCATGAGGTGAGGATCAGGGAATGGTGATGACGAAATAGCTGCAAGTTTTTTCTTTGCTATTTCTTTACAAAAAGGTGTGATTCCTTCTAAAACTGTAAGATATAATATTATTTGTAAATAAATCATGTATCTTAAGTATTTTTATTTATGAAGATGGGCAAAGGTATATGGAAGCCTAGGCATTTACAGGGCTACAACTAAATGTCATTGGCTGGTATACTTGCTTTACACACTGTGACATTTTCCATTATCTTTTGAATTTGCAAGTCCTATATTAATATCCTGTTGAGATAGAGTGAAAGAGTTCGGGTATTTAGGCAGTATCATTTCAGAAAATATAGACCCCGACATTGATATAAAATGTAAAATAGAAGCAGCCCAAAAAGGATTTAACCAAATGAAAATTCTTCTTTGTGACGATAATATAAACCTTAAGCTGAGACGACTAATGGTCAAATGTTATATATAGTCTGTCTTGACTGTACGGCGTAGAGGCGTGGACTCTAAAAGTTAATATTATAAATCGCTTTAAAGCATTTGAAATGTGGATCCACCGTAGAATGTTAAGAATATCTTGGACTGATATGATAACCAACAATGAAGTATTATGTAGAGTCAATACTAATACAGATCTAATCACTACTGTTTAACTCCGTAAGATTTCATATTTTGGCCATGTGTTGAGAGGTGATAAATATGCCATACTTCAGCTTGTCACGAAGGGGAAGATCGAGGGACGTAGAGTGGTCGTAAGAAAACAGCTTTCCTGGCTTCGGAACATCCCAGCGTGGACCAGGATTAGTGTAGTATAGGGAAGCTTTCTGTCAAATGATCGTCAACATCGGGGGGACCCGACATGACACATTAAGAAGAAGAAGATATATCCTGTTGAACTGTATTTTCGCATTGACCAGTTTTATTTTTATTAAACCATTACCGTTGTTTAAAAACATGTATTCTTAATAATTATAGGCTGGTTACACATGAGATCAAAAATTCAATATTCTTATTGTTTGTTTATGGAGAAAAATGATATTTTATTGGAGCTTAGAATCTAATTGCAGGTAGTTAAAGTTATACTCAATTGTCCACGACTTTTTAACCTTTTAATTTCAATTCCACTTAATTATGAATCAAGAAATGAGTTGTGAAGAAATTTGATGTTTGGGTGATGTAATAACTACCAATCGTCCAAATGTATTTATCGATATTGAAAAACTGCCGTCGAAGGGCATTGTAAAGCTAAATACATTTGATGAGACATTCCAGCTAACAGAAAATGATAGATTGTGATGAAAATAGCGTGGTTTCTACAATCCCAGATGTGAAAGGCATCCAACCATCATCACGTAAAATTGATCCAGTAACAGACTACCAATTTTACGAGGAAATAAATACCTCTGGTAAGGATGAATGTGAAGCTAAACACATCTTAAGATCTCGACAAAGATTTTTCGAAATTACAAATGAAATATCAGGAGTAGCGGTTGAAGAAGTCTTAATGTAAATAAGAATAATTTTATATGTGTAATATATACGAGTAAGTAGTTTTGTGATAATGGAAAAATAGTCAATCACTACAGAATTATTTTTTTATTTTGTTGGTGTACTAATAGAATTTTAAAAGCATAACATATTTAATCGCTACCACTGGCAGTATTTGTCGGCCTCGTGGTGTAGTAGTCAGCGTGTTTGCCTACCGCGCAAGAGGTCTCGGGTTCGATTCCTGACATAGGTTGACATGAAGTATTTATTTAAAAATGTGTTTTTACACCAAAATATTTTCATAGTCTCAGGACTGGCATAAGACTGATCATCTTACCTTCATGTAAAAAAATATATATCAAGATACACTGCAATTGGTGTACTAATGCAGTGCCCTGTGACATTAATTTTAAAAACGCATTAAATCTAAAATAAATGGATTTTCTTTTGAATTAATAAAATAATTCAGTTCGGCAGTTCAAATAAGAACTACGGGACGCGAATCTTATTCGGAAGGATACGCAGGAACTGGCAGCTGACAGAGATGCATAGAGGCTCTTTGTGAAAAAACCATGTATAATTCGGTGGTGTTTTTTCGTCTTTCTTTACGCCCAATGCGTCACATGTATTTAGATTTGTCTCAAAAAACTATGTTACAAATTTTTTAGAACATCTTAATTATCAAAAGGAAAATAATTTAAATATGACAATGTTTGAGAATGGTTGCATTCAAATAAGTCTTAGTGTAAATGTGTCATAATGCCATAAAGTGGTTAAATTGCGAAGCTATTTTTTATTTTTTGGCATATAACAGTTTATTTTTTTAATTTATTCTGTATACTTAATTCGAAATTAGTTTTTTTTTTGGTAATGACTTTATTTGATCAGAGGTGCTGAAGTTGTGAAGGTGTTAAAGTTACGCAGTCTGGCCATGAAAAACCATGTATATATACGTATTGACGCAGGAAAGGAAAAAGTTACCAAGCAACATGTAGCAACTTTACAAAAGAGTCAATTCAAGTTTTCAATTATTTTTTTTAATTAATAAAAAAATCTCATACATATGTACTATGTTAGCGTGATTCCTACATAATTTAAATAAAATTAAAAATAACACATCTTGAATTAGCTCTTCTGTAAAATTGCTACATGTCCCTTGGCAACTTTTTCCTTTCTAGCGTTGATATCTTAGGTGAACTTATTATTATATTAACAGTTGAACAAATGTGTTTATTATAAACTTTAAGATTTGAAAAATTACCTTCATCACTAATTATTAAATAAGTATTTTTAAATTTGGCAAGCATTTTTCATTCTTTCACCTTTATGAGAATTGAAGTAAATGCCACCTGTAAACCCAAATTCAGTAGGGCTTTTTGAGAATAAATCTCGGAAGAATTTTGGATGAACGGTAATTTAAATTGAGGAATATACAAATAAGACAACAGTTGCCAGTTACTGGCATTGAGCAAAGGTGATACATTTGACTGGAGAATGCCTCATGAAACCCTCAATCAGTTTACTTACTTTACACAGCATCAGGGCCATAATCCTCATCGGTACATATAGACACAATTTACTTAATTTTTCTAATAACTGTATCTACCTCGGTATGGCAAATTTTGATCCACTGACATGTCATTACTTGTTTTCATTACGTCATATGATGGAATTCAACGAATAGGTGGTGCTGAAACTTTTTTTAGTTACTTTACTCAGCATTCAGTGCTAAATTAAAATGAAAGAATTTCTCTTTCAAATTTAATTGAATCGTAAAAATACCAAAAATTGCTAGGTGGAGCAACATTTTTGTAATTTTTAATGCGTGGATATGTGTATCATGGAGTATTTGAGCGCTCGGTACATATAGATGTACTTACCTCAAAACTTGATGATATGGGGTTGGTAGTGTATCTTCATAATGGCTCAAGATAATTTGTCTATAAATATACTGTCATAAACAAGGTATGTCACTTTAGCGCGTAGAAGGGTTCAATCACCGTGGTCGGGAATTCGTAGATAAAGATTCCCAAATTCCAAGTCCAGTGTGAAGCGGAGGTCATAAGCAAACCATAGTGAAATGATGAAGAATACCAGGTCGGGGAGTAAAAATAAATAAATACCGAATATCAGAGAAAAATAAATCATTTATTGAAATTACGCCGTATAAACCATGAGCGCTGCATGCCCCACCATTCGACCCTGCCACACCGGCCTCAGGAGTCGTATACCGCACAGAGAGAGAGAGAGTGATAGAGGAGGGCGTCCCCCCCCGTTCTAGCCATCTCACTCCCTCCATGTATATAAATGCCTCTGTATAAACAAATGATTAAAACTGAATAACTACTCTTAAATGCCTCAGTACAGAAAAGATAGGTAACTTATTGAGAGGACAACACATTTCTAAGACATACCGACGTCCCTAATGCTAACTCCTTTTTTAACGTGGTGGCGGTCCGAAGAAAGGCTACTTTCCGTAATCAACGTCCGTAACATATGCAAAACTTGAAGAAATAGGTGGTGTTTGTAATCACACAGAAGAATTTATCTTTAACTATACTGTCTTAGTGAACGTATGAATTCCTTAACTTCTGATTGTAATTGCCCCCCAAGTTCTCTAGTCCCGGACGTTCACCGAGAGGAATTCAACGTTATTGATGTCTGAACTGTGGCACACAGATCTGACATGGGAAGACCCGGTGGATGACAGTTAATTTATTATATCCTTAGTTATTAATTTGTTTGTCTTTTCTTACAATTACATTTGCACATTGTCATGCCAAATTTTTACTTTTACCTCACAAAAATCAACAGATGAAAGCGTTGAGAAAATAGGGATGTTTGAACATGCGCAGAATGGTGAATGTTACACAGTGTGTAATGTGGCCACTTAAACCAGCCAATGACAGGTCATAAGCCCTGTAAATGTCTAGACTTTCGTATTCCCTTCTCAAAATGTTTGCTCAAATTGCTCATTAAAAAAAAACCTGTTGAACTTCCTCATTGGTTTAGTACAGTGTTTTTAATGTTGTTTTTTATATCTCCTACGGTAAAAGAAAAAATAAATTCACTACTTATTACTTCTTTAATTGATGTACTAAATTCCGAAATAAATGATTTGATGTCCAATGATGGAGAGCGGTATACAGAAAATATTGGGTATACAGCAAAAATCAGTAATATTCACGTCTAATGTGCTGTTAATATAAACAAATTTTTCGAATATTTTTTGGAGTAGGCATATATATTTTTATAAGACCTAGAAATAACCTCAACATTAAACAATTGAAAACGGTGCGTTATCCATTGTACAATCATTATTACAATTTGGTATTATTGGTTAGGGAAGTTTTCTACACAAGTATTATAAACTCAGTAAAAAATAGTACAAAGATCAATTTATTATTAAAGTGATTTTTAAAAAAACCATCAACATTCCTAACAAGAGTTTTTCACATAGACTTTAATTTAACATTATAATGCCAAAATTCAATACTAAGTATTTCAACATTCAAAAGTTATGATCAAAGAATAAACTTCTTTAATATAAACAAATTTTTCGAATATTTTTTGGAGTAGGCATATATATTTTTATAAGACCTAGAAATAACCTCAAAATTAAACAATTGAAAACGGTGCGTTATCTATTGTACAATCATTATTACAATTTGGTATTATTGGTTAGGGAAGTTTTCTACACAAGTATTATAAACTCATTAAAAAATAGTACAAAGATCAATTTATTATTAAAGTGATTTTTAAAAAAACCATCAACATTCCTAACAAGAGTTTTTCACATAGACTTTAATTTAACATTATAATGCCAAAATTCAATACTAAGTATTTCAACATTCAAAAGTTATGATCAAAAAATAAACTTCTTTAATATAAACAAATTTTTCGAATATTTTTTGGAGTAGGCACTTAGTTTTCTACACAAGTATTATAAACTCAGTAAAAATAGTACAAAGATCAATTTATTATTAAAGTGATTTTTAAAAAACCATCAACATTCCTAACAAGAGTTTTTCACATAGACTTTAATTTAACATTATAATGCCAAAATTCAATACTAAGTATTTCAACATTCAAAAGTTATGATCAAAGAATAAACTTCTTTAATATAAACAAATTTTTCGAATATT
Source organism: Micrasema longulum (assembly GCF_059751315.1). NCBI lineage: Eukaryota > Metazoa > Arthropoda > Insecta > Trichoptera > Brachycentridae > Micrasema > Micrasema longulum. Next base: position 189,706 of record NW_028277293.1, read on the forward strand.
TTTTGGAGTAGGCATATATATTTTTATAAGACCTAGAAATAACCTCAAAATTAAACAATTGAAAACGGTGCGTTATCTATTGTACAATCATTATTACAATTTGGTATTATTGGTTAGGGAAGTTTTCTACACAAGTATTATAAACTCAGTAAAAAATAGTACAAAGATCAATTTATTATCAAAGTGATTTTTAAAAAAACCATCACATAGACTTTAATATAACATTAAAATGCCAAAATTCAATACTAAGTATTTCAACATTCAAAAGTTATGATCAAAGAATAAACTTCTTTAATATAAACAAATTTTTCGAATATTTTTTGGAGTAGGCACTTATCGAGGTTTAAACATGAGGGTTATGAGATGAACTGAACTTCAAACAAATTTCAATATTTAACTTCTTATTGAAATTCAGTGAAATACACAATATAATTTTTTTAGTACCTGTACAACTTCGGTCTCATTTTTTTATTCCCCAGACAATAAAACCAAGATAGGTACATGAATACACAACATGATATTGTTAAATGGCAGTAATCAACAAATGCATTTTAAAAAATGTACGAAATATATTAAATAAATTGAAAACACTTACATTTTACCTTCTACGCAGACACGACTGGCGGAATTCACTATATTAAATGTCTAGTAACACTAAAAACTACAATGATTTTTTTAAAGATACCTACACATGAAATCATTACACTAGAAGTCAAAAAAATTTAACACACAAAAGACATATTATTTACAAGTCGGACAAAGCACACTTTTGTTTTCAGTTCTATGAATAATGCAAACTGGTTTTTTGCACGTTTCGCAAAATGTTTTTGTCCTTCTTTTTTCCGAACAAAATCTGCAACATCCAGTTTTCTGCCGACTACTGCCTGCAAAAGCCAATGGTTCTTCTGTTGACAACTCCTGCACTTGAGATGTTGAGGTACTAGAGATCGGAATAATATTTGTTGATGCCAGAAAAAGGTCAATGGCCTCTTGTTGCTGTCTATGAAATCGTCCGAAGCTTTTTCTTTTTTGAACGTTGGGTCTGGCTAAATCCGCACTTAATTGTCAAGTAAATTTTTTCCGTTTACCTCTATAATTTTGCTTCCACTCTGGATATTTTTTCAACCACAAAAAATATGAATTAAGTACTGCAATGTCCAAAATTTCCATAAATAAACGGAACGGCCAGCGTCGAGTTGCTCGCGCGCATAAATAATCTCTGGTCATTTTGTCTCCTGTATCGACTGCCCCCTTTGTTTTATTATAATGCAATATAATCTCGGGTTTTCTGGATTCTGTCGAACTTATATTTGCGTCGTTGAACTGTGTTGACAACAAAAGAACTGATTTATTTTTTTTAGGCACATATGAAACTAATGTAATTTTATTTGTAAATCCAAATAAACTACTGCCTACTTCTAAACTACGCGCTGTCCTTGATTTTGTTCCCTCGCATTGTTAACTTGGCCAGTGTAAACTTGCGTATTCAAAATGTAGGCAGTTTCCGAATCGGAAGCAGTCCAAATTTTGATCCCATATTCGCCGGGCTTACTTTTCATGTACACACGAAATCGACATTTTCCTCTAAAGACTGCAAGCCTCTCGTCTACAGTAATATTAAGTCCGGGAGAATACATTTTTTTGCAAGAATTTGTAAATTGAGTCCAAATTGATTTTATAGCTTCCAGTTTATCTCCACTCACCCGAATTCTCTCTTCCCTCGATTCGCGGTCATCAAATCGGATGCTACTAAAAATGTGTATAAATCTGTCTCGAGACATTGCCGCTGAAAAAAATGGTTGTCTAAAAAGTATTTCATTCGTCCAAAGTTCATTTAATTGCAGTTTTCGTGTTCGATTTCTCCCGGATCCTAATAATATAGCAATAAATGCGTGCATTTCATCCACATTTATCGGTTGGGCATTTCTTTTTCGGTCAATCGGGGAAATCGCGCAGTGAGCATTGTTTTTTCGCATATTTCTTCAACCATCTCTCTTGTTATAAAAGCAGAAAACATGTCTTTGATTGTAGTAATATTTGTACCTTCATTCCGTAAACCAGAGTTTTCTGTTAAAATATTGTGAGCACGGCGTCTTGAAGCTGATGGGGTATTGAGCTCCATTCCATTCCGGATTTAGACCTATAAATAATTTCATTACTATCACATTCATTAATATTTACATTATCATCACTCTCACTTTCTTCGCACACACTATCAGATGAACTTCTTTTGCCCATTTCTACGATATCTTCTGCGTCAGTTATATCATCATTATTTTCGAAGTCTATGTCAGAGTCGAAATCGCTTTCCTGAACGATATTAAAAATTTCTTCTTCAGTTAAATCTCTCCGTGCCATGGTAATAATTTTTTTTTACAATAAACACAAATTTCACAAATAAACTAATCACTTCCTTTACTTACGTTTAAACAATTTATAGTTTATAGAGCGAGCGACTTTCTATTCATCCGTATAAAGTGTCGACGTTTACTGATTCCGTATTAGATATCCGATGCTCACGAAATAATCGCCCGATAATCACTGTCTCTTTTCATCTTATTAAAATTGTATGTGTGTCTTGCTTAGTGATCTAATTAGATTACATCTCTTTCTCTCAAATGAATGTTTTATATATATCTGTCTCAGGGTACTCGAATTTTTGTCATTTTCGGAGATCCCGGTGGACAAAATATTTAATATAAAATTATCTAATTTACCTAAATGTGTGATATATTTTTTTTCTTATGTATTAAGGTTTATTTGACGATTACAAAAAATTTCGTAGTAATGTTCAAAGCAGTTGCTGAGATACTAATAAATTAAGTGCAATTTGCAACGCTGGTTTCATCATAGGAACGGGCGGGTTAATATCTTTACACCAAACATTAATTAAAAACGTTACTGAATAGTTTACAATCGATTTTGATAAAGATACTTTATGTTCTATACAGTTAATCCAATCAAAATTCAAATAATAAAAAATTGTCAATGACAATTTCCGATAAACAAATATTTTCGCACATTTTGTCCAGTATATATTCTGTAATATGGCGAATTTCTAGAATAGTATAAACAAAATCATTTGACGGATAGGTAAGTCTAAATCTATCAGTGGTATATTCCCTCGATAATATAAATGAATTAGCTAACTCAAATGGGTTACCTTAACATGATTTTTTACAATTTTCACAGTCTTTAATACACATCATAATTTTCATAACAATAAAACCAACAACATAATTTTCTATACTTAAATGACTCAAAGTGACACTCTCTAATTTTTCTAAAAGCAATATTTAAATTATCTATTTTTATAATTAAAGGACTATTGTTTGCATTTCGAATTGCTGGTGTTCTACAGGAATAAATTAGTATACAAACAGTATTATTGTCATTTTTACAATTGGCCCCAGGAGAATGTGTCGACACAAGATTTCCAATAAGCAGGTATTTATATGCAATAGTAAATAATGTGGTAGACGGATTACGAACACCAAGACTTCTAATAGATCCAAAAAAAAATTCAAGCGGATCTTGGTTCATATCCCTGCATTTTAAACGCTTGTCCCCACAACTTTTAAGGTGGTTCCATAAATCTCGAATACCACAAATTGTAAAAACCCAATTTTTCAGGACCGGTATATTAGTTTTTATTGGAAAACCAGTCATACGATCTACATATTTCATTGAATTCAACATTTTTAATGACTTATGCCATAATTCTAAGTGTGGAGATTCTTCAGACAAGGCAGTACGATAAATCTTACCACTCACAGGATATATAGAATATCCATTTACACTGTCAAAAAGTGAATCGAAAAATGGCAGCAACCTTGCAGTATCTAATGGTTTTTTTGTAAATGACGATAAAGTAATATTATAATAAGACTCTATACCTGCTGCTACTTTATTACTCATAACTTGACTAGCTAATTTTACCTTCATTTTTCTTACTTTATGAGGTAATATGTGAGAATCTGAAATCCCGTAAATATGTTTAAATCCCACAGACTCCCCAGCTAATTTATATGTAGTAATTATATTTTCCCAAGAATCTAATCCTTCAATTTCGTCAATAACAAATTTTAAATCTTTATCTAAGAGATTATTACGAACACATTTCAAAAGATGGGGAGGATCAAATATAAGAAAAATTTTATGGTCACCAATTAAGAAATACCCACCATTATATTCTTCATTATTACGCAAACATAGAGATCTTGTGTCGTCAAGTAATCCTTTAATGACTCTACTGTTTATGGTACCCTGATCACAAACAGTAGAGACCGGTGTAAGACCACATTCTATTAATTTACGTAGCACAGTTTGAACAATGTCTTTCAAGTCAAAAAACTTTGCTCTGATGGTAGAGCAAAAAGTTTTGAAAGCAACCTGTAACATTTGGGTCCTTCTTTATAAAGTGCAATGGCTAAAGCTTTATCCTTACAAGAATAACGCCGACCCCTTTTATTCTTAACTGACTGCCCTATCTGAGACTTCACAAATTGGAATGCAATGGGATTAAGGGGTTGAAAGACGCTGTTCAAAAGATTTCTGATTACCATCACTTTACCTTTCAGCAGATTTTATCCTTTCTTTAAATAATTTTGTCTTGCATTGGGAGTATCTTAACTGACGTCGGGTCTTCATTATTTGCTTATGTAGATTTTTCTTTCTTGGTGTTAAACTGGCCAAGTGAAGTTCCCCAATATAAAATAGAATAGATTTCGTTTTAGCTATAAAAAAAATAACATGTTTAAAAATTTTAAATTTATAAATAAATTTCATTAAACAATGTAACATTTTCCCGAGAATTAATTTCATGGGCATAACGTAATTGTAAATTATATTATGATTAAAATAACATATTTATGTACTTACGCTCAGTAATTGGCAAAGCTGTAGGAGCAGTTTTACTGCACGAAGGCTGAATATCCGATGAGTGACAGAAGGCACGAACGGTTGGGAGAAATTCTGAAATAATTTTAAAAGGTATTACAAAAGCGAATAGAAATACTTATAATTTTTACACGATGCAACCCTTGATCATTTCTGAAAGCATGTTTTTTGTGTACCACTTTACTTTTATTTATTTATTTATTATATATATACGGCCTAAGCCAATTACAACAGTTACATGAAGAAACATAAATGCAAGAAACTGAACAAAAAGAACATAAAACTATTTAGCAAAGACAAACAAGGGCAAAACAATAATAGTATACAATATATTAAAAAAAACGAAAGACCAAAAACTTTGAGCTAAACCATGCCAATCCAACTTCACCCCACACTGTTTAGTCGCGAAGAGTTCTACGAAAAGCCGGAAGATCTATCCCAAAAAATTCCAAGTCGTGTGATGGATTAACTAATCTACACATTCTGGACATTGGGGCATAAAAACCGAAGTTGCTCTTAGAAGATTTTATAAATAGCAGATTTTGACTTCTGGTGACACGGTTGGGAACATGAAAAGAAATTGATTGCAACAGAGGTGGGACATCACTTAAAGCATTAAGTATTTTGAAAATGCATATAAGATCCATCTCAGTTCTACGTCTCTCCAATGAAGACAGATTAAGAGATTGCTCTATTTCAAAATAAGAATAATTACCCCTTTGCAATCAGAGCAACCATGCCCCTTTTCTTAGAAAACGGTGTTGGACAGACTCGATATGGTCAATATGAGTCCTAATTTAATAACAAACAAAACATATTAACCCTGATGAAGGCATAGTGTTTTGCTGAAAATAGTTGGTTATTAAATTGAAAAGTAAATTAGTACATAAAAAACAAAGTATTTAATATTTCATTTTAATCTTCAAATTAACAATGTTCCACAAAGTTAATACTTCAAACATCAAAAACATAATGTAACACATTAAATATCACTACCTGTTTCACTACTGATAATTATCAACATTTGAACCAAGTCACTCCTAAGAGCAGCAGAATTGTCTGGATCTGAAAATAAATCGTAGATAAATATATTAAGTAAGAATGAAGTACGAATTCAAACAGAACAAATATTAAATGCAATTAATTTCAACTGAAAACATACAGTCATCTACTGGAACCAAATTAAGTTTTTTGATAGAACTCGTACTAGGCCCAGAAGATTGAGGCAGTCCTGAAATCATATAAATTATTAAAAATAATCTGTAAGTTACTAAACAAGGATTTTACTCCGGGGAAAGATTTATGTCGTGTATTTACGGTAATGGCGTATTTACGGTAATAATAATAATCAAATATGTCATAAAATAAAATGAAAACATAAACTTACCTGTAAAGGGAAGAGAAGAGAATGATCCAATTTGAGGCAAATTTATGTCCGGCGAAGCGAAAAAGAAAATCGAGCCATTCCTATTTCTAACCGTACTCGAAAAATGATTATCACAAATAAAAAACTTTTTTTTAGAAACATGGTTTTGTAAAGTTTCTAACAGATCGAAACGTCCAATTCTCCATAGCCATTCACGAAATGTCGATTATTTTTTTGCGTAAGATGGCAAAGAATGTCGAGATGAAATATAATCTTTACACCCAACAACACAACAACTACTTTTGACCATTTTTAGAAAACTTAAAGTCAAATCTTGTAAACCACTCAGGCCCGAATCGAAAGAGATGCGGGAAGGAAATGAATGGAAGTAAACAATAACGAAGTTAGTAGCAGGCAGTTTTCAGCCAATACAAGACCTTCTAGACATTCTTCCGAAGTCGCACAAGCCACTTGCTAGTAAATCAATACAGTTTGTGGCGCAACTGTCGGCGGCGTGTGCCCAGCCACGCCGTGCCGGCCGGCGTCCTTCTAGACGAACCGCCAATTTATCCGTTTCCATTCGAAAAGATATCTGTAGTCTGTGGTTAGTAGCGTTATGCGAATCGATCCCGAAAATTCAAATTTTGTTTTGTTTGAAAACAGCTATTAATTTTTGAAATTTATTTACATTTAGAAAGGGAAAATTAATGCCGCCTAAGTTAGCGGATTTTGGACTCATATCATTGATTTGACCTTTCTGTGAGTTAGTCGACTATAATGAATATAGCTACTTTTCAATATAATGCAATGTTTCAAGATGGCGTCGAAGTTGAGCCCGCCGATGGTAGGTATATAATATTTACAATGGAGGGTGTATTTATCAGGCTTTACAAAAGCAGTTGATCCGTCACTTGATGTTTGTTTATGTTTTGCATTGTTGCCAGTAATGGTGGGAATAATCGAATTAAAATAATCGAAATATTCGATTATTAAAAAGATCGAGACATTTCGAAATGCTTACAATTAATCGAGTTCACTCGTACTAATCGGAAAAATAATCGAGATATCTCGAGTACATTAATTCGAAATGGTTTTCAGAGACAACCGAGATATGAATTCGGACTTAAGATCTCGAGCCAATCGAAATATGATTTCGGACTTGACATTTCGAGACAATCAAGATATGAATTCGGACATGACATTTCAAAAGCAATAATGGTAATTAATTTTAATGATTTTTCGGAAGTGTAAAATACCATTTGTGTTCAATAAAATTCAAGTATGTAATGATTGTAATGTTGAATAAATTGTTGCTATGTGTGTGTGTATAATATAAATGGACTAACATGACCTAGATAACATGACCAAGATGTGGGTAAACCTTAGAGTATTAAGGGGTAAACATTCATAACTTTTAACATTTTTGTATGTCGTATTATCACCACTATGATTTCAATTTTAATTTTATTTTGAAATTACTCTGCGTGTGACGTATTAAGTTCACGTCTGTTAGTTTGTTGACCGGAAAAACGATAACTATCATCATCATTCCCTTTCCACACCTAATGGTGCATAGGACACTGCATTGGTTAACCTATCGCAGCGTATCTTGATCATTTTGTGTTACATGAAGGTAAGATGATATCAGTCTTATGCTTTAGATACCAGTCCAGGGACTATGAAATATTTTAGTGTGAAAACGCCCTTATAAACAAATATTTCAAATCAACCATGTCGAGAATCGAACCCAAGACCTCTTACATCGTAGGCAAACGTGCTGACCATTACACCACGAGGCCGACATATAACTATCACGTTATATTATTGGTTGATTTCAGTGAACTTTCTTTCAGACATTTTCAAGAAATTTACAATTCATTGCTCTAATTTTTACCGTGCGTAATAAAACATATTTTGTTTCAAATATCCCGTAGGGCTGAACTTCCTCATTATTATTTCACATACAGTCAGCAATGTTTTTTTTTTTGCCGTTTTCTGACATTTCACTGTTAAAAAAATCGATTAATTCGATGTTTGTATTCGATTATTTGCATATCTCGAATGCTTATATTTCGATTATCTAAATATTTCGATTATTCATCATTAGTTGCCAGATTGTTGTAAAGTGTGACATGTAGAATAAATAACTACCCCGCCGGCAAACGTTATAAATTTTCATTCAGAATATTATGGTAAAATGGTAATAGGTAGGTTACGAAAAAAAACTAATGCGGTTTCGTCAATTCAACCTTATTAAGTATTTTCGGTCATGCTTCAGGTTGCAATAATGTTTTTATTGAAAATCATCATTTTTTGGTTCTATGTGTTCGATTACGTATTTTGACATTTAATCATCAGTATTACTAAATAGGAAACCAAGTTTAAGTGCCTGTAAAAAATCCCTCAATTAACAAACAAACAAACAAACCATCACGCCGTTTCCCCGTAGGGATACGCAGAGAGGATAGAACGCCATATCACTCTATCTTTGCGTACAGACTTCATATTTCTTTACATTCATACATCTTCTCATGTACGCACGCCGATTATTCCTACTGTTGACATGTCCATCTTCAAGTATACGATGGACTTGATCGTCCCTTATCTTTCTCGGAATTCCTCTTTTCTGCATATACGAACATTCGCATTGTAGATCTTTTTAGTCGTTCTTTCGCTGTCCATTCGCTCTACATGTTCAAACCGACGCAGTGCTCTTTTCTTGATTCTGTCGATAATGCATGTACCAGCCTTACACAGTTCACGGATCTCGACATTTGTGCACCTATCATACATCATTTTACCACACATTCCTCAATTTTACCACGTTATATTCTCGTCCGACAGTAGAGATCTTCTCGCGAATATAGAGAAGGTTCAGAATACCAGCCCATTTCGAGTAATGGATTTGTTTCTTTAAATGGTTCTAAAACTAATTTGTCTTCTATAATATATAACGTAGTTTTATTGAAGTGAAGATTTAAATTGGTTTCAAATTAGTATTCATTAAATACAATTTTTCTTAAAGTCAGCATTAATCTATTTTTAATATTTGTACGACCGCCAATGTGTTTAGAAATTATTTTTAAAAACGTAAACGGTGACTATATTAAAAATTCAGTGAACAAATAATAATGTTTTTGTCACCGCTAAATAAAATATTAAAAATAGATTAATGCTGACTTCAAGAAATGTTGTATTTAATGAATATTAATTTGTAACTGACCTAGTTAGGAATCCAACTTAAATCTTCCCCTCGATAAAACTACGTTATATATTATAAAAGACATATTATTTTTAGAACCATTCAAAGAAATAAATCCATTACTCGAAATGGGCTGGTATTCTGAACTTTCTCTATACCCGCGAGAAGATCTCTACTGTCGGACGAGAATATAACGTGGTGTAATCGAGGAATGTGTGGGAAAACGATGCATGATAACAAGGATGAACATGTTAAATAAACAATGATGTGCACAAATGTCGAGATCCGTGAACTGTGTAAAGTTGAGACATGCATTATCGACGCATCATAAATGCCTTTAGTTTTGGCGTCACTTTTAATGCTTATCATCATCATTCCCCTTTTCACACCAAATAATCTCTTCAATCACTGGTATAATGCATAGGTTTAGGGGAGTTCTTCCGATCTCACTTCGCCGCGCAGTGTACTTTTCAATGATACACTCTCATATGGTATATTTGTCGTGCATCTGGGGATTTGCCACAAAAAAGTGTGTATCAGAAATACAAGTAATACAGAATAGAGCTATAAGAAACATATACGGTATACCAATGGAAACGCATGTCAAAGACATTTACAAACTTACTGACATTCTCCCATTTTTGGTCATACCATATTATGAGATTACAAAAACGGTGTTTCAAGGTGTGAATAAAGACTCTCTGACTAATATTGGCTATACCTTTAATCGTGACGTCCATCAGTATAATACGCGACAGCGTCAAAATATTCACCTACCTGGATCACGCACGACAAGGTATGGTCTAAGGTCTCTGCTATACCTTGCTTGTAGCAAGTACAACAGGCTACCGGAGTCCTATAGAACGTCAATAAATAACTGTATTCATTTAAAAAATTACTACTTCGGAGGTACGTGGAGGGTGAAATTGAGTTTTAAGTTCTTTTTTCCCTTAAATATTTCTTTCTTGCAATATGTAAATATAACAATTTTATTTTTTATTTTTATTATGGAATGTTTAAAGGATGGCAAGCGGATGTATAATTTGTATGATATATTTGCTTGCTATCTTATTTCTGTTTTTATGTACATATTATTACTTGTTACTTTATTACTATTTGTTGCTATATTATTGTTGTTAACATACCTATATGTAAATATTTTTCTGTCCCAAAATGAGTTTGTTGTAACTCCTGGGAGTACAAAAAAAATTTTTGTATGATATAATAAATAAATAAATAGAGCATAAAGCACTGCATTGGTATGCAGCGTATTTCCGCATACGCTTCGGGCGCCAGTCCAGTAACAATGAAATATTACTGTTTAAACGCCAAAAGAGTTCAATATCCTGGATAAACACAATATTAAGTAAGGTCCAAAACAAAAGGCATTTTCAAGAGAAATGTTCAAGTTCAAATTTTGTCTAAAGGAAGAGGTCACTGCGGGAGACTGCTGCGAGATATTGCGTAGATTTATTTACTATCAATTGTGATGCCCAGGTAGTGATTAAAATATATTTCCTCGTTATTGATTATTTTGTTGTGTCGTTAAATAATATGTACGCTTTCACCATCCATTGTGTTGTATCCCAACTCAACACGGGGCTCTAGGTCTCATGGAGTCTCTTATTTCACGTCTACCCTGCTAGGAATCGAACACAAGATCTCAAGAATGGTAGGCGAAGACGCCGACCACTACACTACGAGGCGAACTTTTCCCACGACCCACACTATTTCCTTCTTCAGAATTTTAACCTGAGAGCAGCCATCGAATCGAAGTCAATACGTCGCTGTCAGCGCATTTGCTTACCATGCGAGAGGTCTTGGGTTCGATTTCCGACAAAGTTGACATGAACTATAGATTTAAATCAAAATAATTACCCTTTAAAGGGTCGACAACTACTGTATGCCTACTTCACCCTACTCATTGCGCGCGCACCTATGAAAATGCGCATGCTCCGACTACATTTCAGGGCATGAAAACCATTGATGTTAGTTCGTACGCTGCACTGAATAATCGAAAAATAAGCATTCAAAACATGTAAATAATCGAACACCTATTCGAATTATTCGATTATTTTTTTTACAGTGAAATCTCAGAAAACCGCAATTTTTTTTTACATTTCAAGAAATTTCGCCTTACCTTACCGCGCGTAAAATAACTTTTTTTAATCCAATTTCCCGTAGCGCCGAACATCCTCATTATACAATACACAAATGTACATATCTTTATGTTTATGATTCTTCTGTACGTGTGATGTCACTAAACTCCTCCTAAATGGCTTGACCGATTTACGTGCGGTTTTGTTGCATAATAATGAGCTTTGCGCTGCGGATGTTTGTAGATCTTACAATTTTCAATCTAATCTAAAAAAATAATAATATGCATAAATGTTTTATTCATTAACCTACCAGGATTGCATTTGACGAGAATGTATACACAAAAAAAAAATGTTGTTTGTTTTTTAATGCTTACATCCGCTTTTTATGGATCTTAATCAGATTCTTTCCTTAAATCCTTTAAAATTTCCACCCATTTATTTCTTCATATTGGATTTTCAGTGATGATAAAATAATATTTACTGATATTTAATACATTTTTGAAAATCGTATTCTTACATTAAGTGCACCCCTTTTTTATTTTTTTTAATTAGGGTTTTCCACCAAAACATGATAACATCGACACCCCTTATGGTAGAAGAGGAGAATTTGACATTTACAAAAAGAATTCTGTATTTGAAAATTTATTATTTTGAGTTTTGGAATTCAACTATAAAAAAATACCTAGGTACCTACTTAAATTAAATATTTAAAAATGAATTATTTTTAGTTCTGGAATGTAATCTTAAACAATTACCTAGGTACCAATGAAAATTATTTTTCCTATTATCCGAACAGTTTTTATATGCAATCAGACATTTTTCTTTTCATTTATTTTGGTTTCGAATTGAATGTTAAGCTTAAGTCAAAACCCGGCTGGCGGTTAAAGAACTAAATTCGCTTTGAGCGTGAGTTGAGTGGCATAATTTTAGAGGGCTCGGAGTAAAACGCGGTCTGAATTTTCTTCATTAACACGATTTCCCGTATTTTTTTCCTGGATCATGGCCTAGAGCAGTGATTTTTGCACGATTTTGATTTGGCACGACGCACCAAAGCATATACAACGGATCAAGATAAATTATTTGCTCCTGCCATTGCCACAAAATAAGTAGGCACGGGATCAGCCCAGTGGATAAAATACTGTGTCCATTATTTCTTGCATTTTGAACGAATGGGATATAGGTATTTAGAATTAAGTAAAGTGTTTGTTGTCGTTTCGGAAGCAATTGAGTCAGTGGTTCAGCTACTTTAAAATATGCAGGTCACTCGTGGGGTATTTAAAACATACTTGACACTTGTTTACGTGTCAATAATGCGCTTTTATAATTTTGTGTGGAAAATAATTAAATCGGTTTTGTGGTGTGATTCTAAAAACATTTAATTTAATTGATAATGTGTTTGTAATTTTTAGGAGCCGACAAAAAGGTATGGAGGCCTTTTAAGGGACAACGTGTTTAACCATTCTTTAAACATGTTTTTATAATATTTTCTACCGAAAGGTTGTCGATCTGCGCCACGACGCAGCTCAATAGGTTTTTAGAGATGTTTTAGGTTTTCAGTTTTAAGGTTTGGTTATCGGCTCCAATGATTGCCACGTTGTCCGCTGGTGTTTAATACTTTCAGCTAGGTGTAGTGTTATTGTAATCAGTCAAAGAAGTTATTTTCTAAAATAATGATTAAATACTATTATAACTACCTCGAATGATTGTGTATTTAAAATATTTTTTCTGTTGTACTTAAAGACGTGGAAATAACGTGAGAAATTAGATAATTAGACGGTGAGGGTCTTTTAGATGTATCTGATGACGTCCACATGATTCGTCTATGTGCCTAGGAGAAGAGAGAGAAAACAAGGATTGCAAGTGTTTATTTGAAGAATCAATAGCGTTTTCGGAACTTATTTCTCAGCCACTATTCAATTTCTTTTCAACTTTTGACGAATTGGACTAGAATTGAAAATGAATTCTCCTAAATCATGTTCCAAGCCAGCTGCTCCCAAGAAGATTCCAAGTAGACACAACAGTACTATGGAAGGACCCTCCTCGGTTAGTATAACACTACTTTTTTTTAAAGAATGTACCTAATACATGGTCTCAAAAATGTAAAAAAAAATCGATGTTTGAAATAGTGATTGAAATCTGCGAAGAAAGAGGTGGATCGAAAAATTATTCCCCCATACAAGAACCGTGTCGTGGCGTATCTCTTATCGATAAAATTTTAAACCACGTTTCATAAATATTTGTGTATATTACGTCTAATGGTTTCGAGGGAACCACGCTTCACTATTATCCTCGGCGGTGGATTAGAATTTCATATGTTAGTCTTAGAAGAGTCGTAAAAATCATAAAATTGTTTTTTAAGTACTTATGTATTTTTTTATTGGATTGATTTTTTAAAAAGCCTTATTAGGATTGATCAAAATCATGAGAACGGATCTGTTGTCACCTACAACATCGCAACTTATCTTTTTTTGTATTTTTATTGTCATTTTCGTTTCAGTGGTGTATTTTTTTTATATTTAATTCAATCCTGGACCAGTACCATGTTCAACACGCTATAAAAGCTGTGAATGCAAGCGCAAATAATGTTTTACTTTATAAAGAAACATAATTTATTAAAAATAATATAAACACATCAATATAATGTGAAAAACATAAAAATCAAATTGAAAAGTATTATGTTACATAAATACTATAAAGCAGCAGTTTCGTATAAAGAACATATTTAGATATGAAAAAAATAATTAAACAATGTGTGCAGATAAAATTTAAAATGGAAAATAATTTTTAAATATATATTTTTTCATCATCATTCCCTTTCCGCATTTAATGGTGCATAGGGCACTGCATTGGTACACCAATCGCAGCGTATCTTGATCATTTTTTGTACATGAAGGTAAGATGATCAGTTTTACGCTTCAGTTACCAGTCCAGGGACTATGAAATATTCAAGTGTGAAAACACCATTTTTAAATAAATATTTCATGTCAACCATGCCCGGAATCGAACTCGACACCTCTTGCATGGCAGGCTAACGCGCTGACCATTACACCATGTTTACTTTTTGAGCGAAAAATGCCGTATTTGTTTTAAAAATAGCATCATTGAGGCATCACCATTATAAAATCAATGCAAAAAACGGATGGGCAACATTTTTATTGGCATAAATTATAAATCAAGCAAAAGGCAAGCTATTAAAACTTTAAATGTGTATGTAAAAACAAAAAACAATTCTTTGTTTTTAATTTGGTACAGCAGTGCAGTCTTTAGAAATTATATTTTATGTACAAAATTTATAATATTAAATATGTTTTATTTTCTTTTTTGGATTGTTGAAAATTTTTATTAAAAAAAACATTTAACATTTTGTGTACCGGAGCCGTGTAAACACGTTATTGTATAACCACGCGTTGTCCCGGTCTCGTGTTTTCACGTGGTTTACCAGCTGTTCAAAAAAGTGCATTTCTTTGACATCTAGTTACTTTTATTGGTACTTTTTCGCTGCAGATAAACTACGTGAAAACACGGGACCGGGACACAACGCGTGGTTATTATAATCACGTGTTTACACGGCTCCGGGATACAAAGCACAAAAAAAGGAGTGAGACCCTGTAGATATATTTAGTCATTTATTTATATTTTTTTATTCATATTTTTCTCTGACAAACTATAATTAACAATAAAAATACGAGTAATGTGACCTCACTGGGGTTCTTTTTGAAATGTTTTTACGTTAGAGAATAAACAAAGAAGACTAACTTAATAAACAGAGATAATTAACAAAATATTCACAGTTTTAAATACTAGGTATACATGTACATCTATATTATTTATATGTGCGAACATTGCAATGTGGCTCTCCATAAAGGCCAATGTTGGCAAAACTATCATACAAAAATGACCTCTTAAATTGTTTCAAATAAATATGAGAAGTTACAATTGATTTACCCCAGTATTTTTATAAACATGACATGTCAAGAAACCCTTCATAAAGCATGAAATTTCACAAAAATGGGCCGAGCAAAGGGTAAATTCTATGTGTATTCGGCCGGTGATCAAAGTGTTAAAATAAAAAAATAGGTCTTTACAAAAAAGCTGGCAATTTAATTAAGTAAAACTTTCTCAAATGTAGTCGGATTTTCTTATATTTTTTTAAATTGTTAACATTATTTTTGAAAGGTAAAAACAAAAATTGGTCGCAAAGATGACAGGTTCGGGTAAAGATTTTACTATGTTCCAATTAAATACATCCGCAATGTCTTCAACTTGAGGCCACACAAAAGTACCATTACGTCTTATAAATGATAGAACGATATTAAAAATGTGGTTGTTGAAGCGCTGATAACTTAACTTACATATTACTTGTCGTTTTGCGTATCAACAGCTTTAAACTTTACTAAACGACAGCGCCTTCTTTACTGTTATTAATTTCAAGCAGATCAGACACTGTTTCTTCGTTTTCCTCGGCCAAAGATTCGAAGACACGTTGTTCATATTCGTCGTGATGACTTAAAATCTGTTGTTTTTTTTTTAATTAAAAGAAATATTTGCGTTCTTATGATTTATCCAAATATTAAATTTTTGAGGGCCATTTTGAACTAGTTGTAAATAACTCACTATTAGAAAATGGGAATCGAGTTGGGGTAAAGTGGGATTCGAACCACAGACCTGTGGTCCGTGAGTCCGAAACACTAGCCACAGGACCACAACCCGATTTATCAACTGAGTAGGCATCAGAGCCTGTGGTGTCCGTGTTTTTCAATGTTCTCCTTGGTAAGGCATAGGTATCTTTCGATCCTGATGGCAGAGAAAAATTGGATGGATTGTTATCCAATTGCTGTGTGGTATAAAAAGTTATGATGAACAGAATAACAGGCTTGTCATTTTCAGGGTGTATTTGAATTAAAACCCCCCAAAATAAATCAGATTTTTTAATCTCTTTCGCAAAAAAATTGATTTCTAGACTAATTTGAACAAAACATCCGGTTACCTCGTTTAAAATCATGTTTTTGTCGCTCGCTTCATTTTCTTTTATATTTTTTACTTAGTTTGTACTTGCATTTTCTTCTGGTAGGCTGATGTATTCTTTTTCTATAATCTGGTTTTTGTTTTGGATAATGTTTTTTCAAAATAGTTTGTAGCAACAACCCTAGACGTGAGCAAAATTGTCAAATCACTAGCTAAGAAATCAAAGGGAATTTTGCCCACTTAAATATCTATTATGTTTGTTCAAATAGATATAGAGAAATACTTTTTATGGCGTTGTTTTTATATATGCAATGAAATATATTTATATTTTTTTTTTATATACATAAGTTTACTGTACATTATTTGAGACAAAAAGTCTCAACTCCATAGGACTACAAGTCCTGTGTTAAGATGGGACGGGTAATTATATGACACAGACACATGAGTATATCACCACAAATATAGGATTAGAAACATAAAACTAACTTGCCTCGTTTCGACACAAACTCCGCAACAACAAAATTTTGACACTATTTATAGGTATGCACAAACAGACCTTCAAAGTTTAACTTTAAATTTCAAGTGATCAACTGAAACTAGCGATAAACTGAATATTTAGTTTTGCCATGGAACTATCAAAATGTACTTACCAAATGTAATTCTAATGACACCAGTAATTTTTCTTACTTTAATACATGATTTTGTTAAGGATTTCGGCAGTGGGCAAAATTATCTTGCTTTGGCAAAATTGTCGTGTTTGACGGTAGGTACACGTAATATTATAGATCTGATATTCGCATGCATTTAAGAGTCTTCAAAGCACGTGCGTGTGAAAAATCCAAGTCGGTATATTTTCATTATAATAATTTCAGTGTGAACGAACATAAAACTTCTTCGGTGAAGAGTCGGTGAAAAAAGCATTTGTCAACTTTTACCTACAAAACTTTTACAGCAATGGCATCAATCAACTACTATTAAAATGCCAAAACTGTTTACTTAAGATCATATGGGGCGGTATTTTGATTAATATATAATTTTCATACAAAAAACTCTTCTACACAAAATGCCGATTTCATAGATAATCGTCTAATATATAATTTTAGTAAATTTTGCACTACTTCACAGTGAAATCTTTTACCAATATTCAAAACATCTTCAAATTCTATGTGATGTCGTTATTCGGAAAATAAAAATTATTTTATAAGAACGCTTTGTCAAAACGATCGCTGGTCCCTGTTTTGCCCCACGGTACAACATTTCAAACTTTTTCAAAATAAAATCATTTTTGTATTGCAAACCACTTTTATTTCTACCTACTAGTTGAATCAGTTTGTAGGTATGTTTATTGATTCATATTCAGTGTTTCATCATGTCAATAAGATAAAAATTGATTTTGGTAAAATTTGACATGATTTTTTAAAAGTTTTTTTCTCTTTTATAATACGATGCATTTATATGTTCATTACTTAGGTATCTATTTTGTTTCAGTCGCAGCCCACCAAGTCACAACCATCTACATCGAAAGCTGAGGAAGACTCCCGACGCAGAACCATCATTTTGGAAAAAAAAGATGGAAGCTTCGGATTCACTATCCAAAGTTATGGAATCCACTTTAAAAAAGTACTATTTATTTTTTACTAAAACTAATCTTCACGTTTTCATAATATGCGAATCTGATATAAATATCGTCATGATCATAGAACAACGACGCATGTGATTTTCTTCTTAATTTTTCTTTTACATTTGTATGTCAAAACTCAATAAGTACAAAAAAATGTATTTTTTATCGACAAAATGTACTGCTTTTACGATAAAAAACTCACTGAATTAAATTCATGCTGATCTTTTTCAATCTCGCAATTGAAATTTTTTCATTAATAAAGATTAGATAATTATAATTAATAAGATATATCTGATAAAAATTCAGTTAAAAATTTTATGTAACTAAAACATTATTTCTTTTCGACAGATTAAACAGAAAAATGGATTTAACACTACGTAAAGACAACGTTTCTAAATAGAATAATGTATTCCAATGATTTTGAAGATAATGAATTGAATAGGAAATACATTAAAATAAAAATTTTAATTATGCTTTTAAAAAGAAATGCAAGCATTTTAAATAAATAAAAAATGGTAGTATTTTGCTTAAATTCCAAGTGATGTTTTCAATAAAAAACAAAAAAACAGTTAAAATAGTTTTTTGACTTTTTTTGGGCCGAACATTTAGGTTGTAAATTTTTCATTTTGACAATATGTTTTTTTGCAAATTAAAACATTCATACCTATCAGACGTTCCACGGCATTTACATTTTGCTAAGGATGTATAATATTAACCGTTCAGTACTAAATGCATGTATTTATCCTTGCAACTCATTTTCATGAAATATCACAGTCCTACCCACATCCTTCCTAATTTAAATTGTTGTTGTCCTGCCGTCCTGTGAGCAAGTCACATTATGTCAAGTCTTTATCATAATATATCTGCAGATGCATAGCCTCTGAGAAAGTGAAATTAGTGTTCCATGAACTGCCTAAAACATATATGTACACAATTATAGTAGTGAAATGCGAAGTGGTTCATAAGAGCAACAAACAGAAGAATTTAAAAGTGAGTAAAAGATTCATTGTTTACTGATAAAACAAATGGAATCTGTGCAATTGTGAATTGTGAAGTGGTTTATAAAAGGAACAAATAGAATAATTTAAAATTTAATAAAAATTTCATTATCTACTGATAAAACAAATGGTATCTGTGCAATTCTGAATTGTGAAGTGGTTTATAAAAGGAACAAATGGAATAATTTAAAGTTTAATAAAATTTTTATTATCAACTGATAAAACAAATGGTATCTGTGCAATTGTGAATTGTGAAGTGGTTTATAAAAGGAACAAATGGAATAATTTAAAGTTGAATAAAAATTTCATTATCTACTGATAAAACAAATGGTATCTGTGCAATTGTGAATTGTGAAGTGGTTCATAAAAGAAACAATCGGAAGAATTTAAAAGTGATTACGAATTTCGTTATCCACTGATAAAATAAAATTACAAAAAAAACATTACAAATTAATATTATAACAAAACCTAAAAGCTGAACAAACATAATTCTAAAAAAAAAAGTACAAAAAACATAATTCAATAAAAAGGGTTAGAAATATTTTTTAAACACTGTACAGAATGCATAATTGAATTTAAAATTCAAGAATTATAGAAATTTTCTTTGATTTAAAATAGTTGTTTTTTTTTTCATAAACCAAATTTTTCGTTTTTTGTTGAACCCTTTATACGACAAATGGGGCCCTTTATAGGGGTTAATGACTTTCCTGTTTAACTTGAGTCTAAATTTCAATAATAATCTGCCGGTCGAACATTAATTTTGTTTAACTTATAAATAAGTATATATAGTATACTTTTCATTAGAAATATGTTAGAACAAAGTATTTTTTTTCTCGTGTAAATTCATTTTGAGAATCTCAAAATTGTATGATTTCCTTACCTTTTATCAGACTACAGCCTTAACAGTCAACTTCACCCTTTAGCATATTATTTACTGTTGCTTGTGTCATTTTATTTATTCTCGGTCTTATTTGGTTCACTTTTTCTTTTTGTTGTATCTTTATCGAGCACGGAACATGAATGATAATGACTGTAGATACTGCAAAAGCTGCTGGCAGCAAATGTTCATGATCCATGCTGATTTAGAATCCGTATGTTGATTGTTGATGGCAAAAATAATATGTTGATTGTCAGTAGCGGCGTCATCACTAGATAGCTTGATTTGTGAACTGTCAAATGTCATTCTGCCCGTAATCTGTAATGGCATCGAAAACATCTACATACTGTGCATGCTTACACGCAAGAAACTACCCAAAGGAAAATAGCGAATAAAATGGCCCAAGATTTGGCACAATAAATTTGCAACAATGTTTTGAGTACGTCTAAATGTTTGCAGACACGCTTGGAAAATTGTTTCAGACGTTGCCTAGTAGGTTAATTAGTTCAGCCGGATGAATCTCACCCACACGATTAAAGGTTTCAGCTCCTTCACTTCACAAAAGTTGACAGATGGAAGAGTTAAGGAAATGTGGAAATTTAAACATCGGCAGAATGGGGAATGTTACACAGTGTGTAAAGTGGCCCCTTAAACTAGCCAATGACAGGTCATAAACCCTGTAAATGCCTCGACTTCCATATCCCTTTTCAAAAATGTTTTCCCCTTCGGTTGTAACAAATTTAGACAGTAATTATTGTTTAAAAAACTAAGCAAGAATTTGCACAAGATCTTGTACTATTTTGTGGCCAATGTAAAACGACGTTCAGAAACAGACAGTATGTTCATGTTTGGATGGGAGGTATTTTATTAAATTTGTGTCATTTTTGCGTCAATAATGTGTTTAATTGCTATAATTGTTTTAATTTTGCGTGTTATTTGACGCTGTAAACTGCGCTGCAAAATATGTTGGTTCAAATTTAATAGCGATATAAATAAATATATTTTTATTAGTTCGTCCCAAATGAAAACAAATTTACCAAAATAAAATGTATTATTTTTACATAATCATGTGTTTTTTTAACTTTTTTATTGCTTCTAGCTTGTAATAACTTCTATATTTAGTCATCTTCTCCCTAGATAGAGCATATATTGACTACCACCACCACGCCATTTCCCCATAGGGGTAGGCAGAGAGAATGGACTGCTACACACCATACATTTCTAGCTTCTTCCCGATGCATACATCTTATCATAAACGCTTTTCGGTTCTGTCTGCTTTTCACATGACCAGACAAAATTTTGGTTTATGTGATTATGCCACGTCTTTCTTTCTTAATCTTATCGACTTTCTTAATCTTATCGACTTTCTTAATCTTATCAATTATACCTGACTCAGATTTACACTCTCGCCTGATTTTATCATTTGTTACCCTGTCATACATTGATTTCCCACACATTAGTTTGAGAGATAGCATTTTGACCGCGTTCACTCGACTTTCATTCTTCCTCTGCTTCCATGTTTCATTTCCACATACACGTGTTAGGACTAAAACTCCGTGGTGCACTGCCAGTTTAGCTTCGATTGACATATTTTTATTAGCAATTACGCATTCAATCTCCTTTCAAAATCTTTTTCTCCTCTTCCATCCCTTGAAAACATGCTTCTTAGATACACAATTTCTTCTACTTGTTCAAGACATTTGAACCTTACTTCCCCTTTCAAATACCATCACTTAAACGCAGTTATGCAGAAAGCAGCCAGTCATAGAATATTAAAACTGAGATAATAGCACTTTTGTGAAAAGGGTAAATAATCGAATTTACACAACAGTTGGAATGTTTTTGACTTTAACAAATGATAAACAATAAATACATTAGTTTTTTTTTATACAACAACCAAGAATGCAATTATGCATTTGACCAGTTTTATTAATTTTTAAAGTACCGTAAGATTTTTCTAGTTTTGTGGGTGTTTTCTGCAGATTGAGAAATGCAGTTTTTGAGATAAACACCATTTTCAAAAAGTGATTATTACAGTTTTTTGTATGAAAGCTGTCTGGCAGTGTTATGCAGAACATAGAATTTATCTTCTTGCACCCGATAACATTAATATCGCATTTTTCAAAATTGTGGACTAGCTGCTTTCTGCAAAACTACGTTCACTTATGACTTACTTTCATTCATCACAAATTCGCTCTCTAGGCATACATTATATATCCTGGCGACTATTTAGTGCAAATCCTCCATGCTGTCTGTTAAAAGAACTGCATCATCAGAGTGCAACAAAGAGCTTACTAAAAAATGATTATTTTTTGCTCCAATACCCGTACATTCTATATCTTTCATACAGTTGTCCATGTATAGATCAAACAACCACGGTGACATTCACATCCCTATCTCTGCATGCAATGCGTTAATTTTTAATATTAACCTAGCCGAACCGAAGGGGGGGATTCGAATCGATTTGGTCAATTTCAAAAACTAATAGAATACACGCATAAGTAAAATATATGTAAGCGAAAACATGAATAAATTATTGCACGGTCATAAACACTTCCAACGTTTTATTCAGGTTCTTGAGGTGATTTTCACAAAAATGGCGCTATATAAATTACACAAACATATATATATATATATATATTGTGCCATATACAAGTAGGCGCTAGGGTCGTTTGGTCCCCCCGTTCGGATCATGTGTAATTTTTGGATGCTTAGTGAGGAAAAGGTTAATAACACATTTTTTTAAACATTGTAACACAGGAGACATACGGGAGGGTGGGGGGCATGATGGGGCCTTTAAGGTAATACGTCATTAAAACGTGTTTTTTTTTTAATCCTTTAAAATAAGTTTATTTTTATAAACTTTGATCTTTAATCTAACAAACGTGTTACAAAAAACTAAAAATAAGATAGAAAAACTAGTAAAATAAATCAATTAAAAACAGTCGTAATTATCCCGTCTTGCCCCACTGGTGGGGAAAGATAGGATAATTAAATAGATAATTTTTTTTTCTTGCAACTGGCGGGAATCGAACCCGCGACGCCAGTTTCACAGATAGCCGTCTAACCAACTGCGCCACGGCGCCTGTTAAAAATCGGGAAAAACGAATGAAAACATTTTTAGTTCACAATTTATAAGAATTACGTCATCTTAATGTCAGTAAACAGTTTTTATACTTCAACTAACATATTTGTTCGAATAAAGCTAAAACTCTGTGTCTAAGTAAGATAAACTACCTACCTAAGTAAGAAAACTAATCAAAGTCTCCATACTCC
Source organism: Micrasema longulum (assembly GCF_059751315.1). Lineage (NCBI taxonomy): Eukaryota > Metazoa > Arthropoda > Insecta > Trichoptera > Brachycentridae > Micrasema > Micrasema longulum. Next base: position 213,009 of record NW_028277293.1, read on the forward strand.
AATGTGAAATTACCGTCATTTATGAAAATTACTGTACAATTACGGGTATTTTGCCGCGCCTTTTGGTAAAATTATGTTATTTTACACACATTCTGATAAACGTATTTAAATTTACCAATATATCGGTGGTAGATATAACAACTACTTCAAACAGTGTACATTATAATATTTATAAAAATAATGCTACTTCCGGTTTGCCTGCTTTACAAGGCATCAGGTTCTCTACGTCCTGGACGTCCGCTGCTAATTAAGTTGGCAGTTCATGCCAGAACTACGAGATGCGAACCTAACTTGTGAAGATGCTCAGGAGCTGGCAGCCGGCCGAGATGCCCGGAGAATCTTTGTGAACACCATATGCTTCAACTAGGTAGCGGACATGGAATGATGAATTTATATTGGTCAACTATCAAATATTTAGTAAACAGTTGATGCAAATATCGCTTTTCCCCTATTTCGATAAAATATATTTGATGTTCAAACGTGTATTTCGGAAAGTATTAGCCCGAAGAAAAAAAAAAAGATTTTTCAGTAAATTTTATTTTCTTAGACTCGCGTATATTTTTATTCTATAAAATCTATAGGGACATAATTATACGCAAAAAAAAATTTTTTTTTCTTCAAAATGACGGCATGAGCGGTGGTCGTTCAAGGTCCCAAATCTAAGGTTTTACTAAGGACCCTATGTCCACTGATCCTGTTAAGTTTTAAAAAATTATAACCTTTTTAATAAAATAGTGAAAAAAAGTACATACCGAATGACATTGAACGTCCCAATACTTATAATAAATCTCGACAGCCACCCGATGGAAATAAAACTGCTTTTCACTGTCACGTAACGTGCAAGTAACATGTAACGTAAAATAAAGCTACTCGTATTTGTTACACGTATCTTCAAAAAATAAAAATTAGTGCGTCATATTCGTTTTTTACCGAAAATTACCGTAAAATACCGGGGTAATTTTACCGCCTTGTATCTCTATAATTTGCGTTTAATTATATTTTAAAGTATGTATGCCAATCAGCTCGGCTCTGTAAGAAGAGCTATACCCCTAACCTAACCTAACCACGCAGGTACTTTGGTAGTTATTTAGAAAAAAGACTTATCTTTGAATATGAATTATTTTAGGCTTCGTTAATCACTTGTATACAAATACTTACAAATGCAAAAATACAGCATCGTTTCCCTAATGTTTATCCAAACAGTTCTTACACGCTTTCAAGACAAAGACTTGAAATTATAACAATTTTTTTTTAAAAGAAAGAAAATAAAAATTCCTGCCTCCTACACAGGCTAAAGCTAGGGTTTCCTAGGACAGCGGTGACCGTATCTTAACGGCCGTAGTGAACGGTGATGCGGTGGACAGCCGTCGTAACGGTGACTAGAGAGTGGTTTCTTAGGAAAACGGTGTTGTTAAATGTTATCAACACCGTTTTCCTGGGAAACCACTCTCTAGTCACCGTAACGACGGCTGTCCACTGCATCACCGTTCACTACGGCCGCTAAGATACGGTCACCGCTGTCCTAGGAAACCCTAGCTTAACCTAGTGATGAAAATCAAAAACTAGTTAAATATAATCATGGGTATAAATTTAAATTAAATAAAAAATGTTTATTATTTTCCGATAAACGTCTACAAAATCTTCCAAAGGGAATGCTGATTCCATGAAATCAATGAAGAAATGAATATTATCTTATATCTTATTTCTAATTATCAGTTGACCATAATATTTAAACACAAGAGCCTGACTCTTTTTTGGCGAAATCAACTTGAACTGTTCTATTTTTTATGTCTTTATGTTAATTTTTTTTTAATTTGACAATTATTATTGAATACAATTATTGTTTTCTTCGTTTCTGGAGGCACTCACTGTGAGTGTCAAATTGGAAATGATTTTCTTTTGATTACAGGAGCAAGAAGTGGAGATGATATCCTACATAGACTCGATAGAGTTTAACGGAGCTGCTGCCAGAGCTGGTCTCCGTGAAGGAGATGTTATTTTATCAGTTAATGGAATTGATGTGGATAAAGCAGACCACGACACCTTGATAAATATTATTCAGACTTGTGAAAGTCGAATGCGGATGGTGGTTTTGTTTGAAGACTGCGTGAGAAAGGTTGTAATATATATTTTTAATGCTCAGCATTATTTTGTGATACGGTTAATATGTTTACGTTTTCTCGAATAAGAATATGCTGCTGCAGTAGTTATTATAAGGCACGAGATATTTTAATCACCGTCGTTCCAATTTTATATTTGTGCCAATTATGTACCTTTTATACAAAGCTGTAAATGGACATTTTTATTCACATGACTAAATTTGATTCATCTTTTTCTCCACTCATAAAATCATTAACACTTACAATTTATACAAACTAAGAAATAATTTAAGGCCGATTTTCGTTTTTCATAATAATGTATACTTGGTGGATGTAGCAATGCATTAATACATCAATATTGCGGCTCTCTTAATCAATGCAAAATTGTTAAGCCAGGGCTGGGCATTTAAAGAATATTGCACCAATAATCCCAATTCAAATCATTATTATTTCATGGCCACAAAAAATAGTATGGTAGAAAATGTTGTATCCACTTCAGTTTAAACATAATTTAGTAAATTGGTACAATTAAATTTTCAGGTAAATCTTCAAAGACAAGCTTTAGAACTGAAAAGACAAATTAATGAAAGAGAAGAGGAACTATCGCAGCTTCGTATTTTAGAACATGAAGTTTTGAAAGGTAAAATGAAACCTACAACCCATAGTCTTCCTTCTCAGAAAAAGACTTCTCACAAAACAGACTTAAGTGATAGTGATGATTATGAACTTTACAGCCATTCTGCCGTAGAGAAAGATAATTCACATTCTATTAAAAACCGTTCTGAACACAAAAAATATATCGACACTAAAAAAATTAAATCAACACCGAGTTTAGACCATAATGCGGATAATTTTTTCTTAAGAGCTCCGTCGGCACCAAAAAAGTCTGAAGAAAGGACAAAAAGAAAAGAGAAAATGCCTCGTCCGCAATCCCGTTGCTATCCGTGCTACCAACCACAGAATGATAGCAATATTGATGCTTATGACTTAGCCAGTCCTTGCTGCGAGCCCCGTCACTTAAACACGCTTAGAAAATCTACGAAACGTCCAGAATGTACGAAAAAGTCCCGCTGTCTTAAAAGAGAATATGTAAAAAAAAACTGTGATGAATCATTTGATTCCAACCCAGGTGTATCGGGTGCATATCGACGCTACATGACTATAGACATGTTTGGAAACACAGAATGCATAGCCGAATCGTTCACTTTAAGTGAAAAAATTAACCGCAATTGTGAAGGAAGTTCATCCTCTTACAGCACCGACAAACTATTTATCGAAGACCCTCCGAAAACCAAAGTTGTACAGCACAAGAGATCGTCCGGTCTAAATTTCACTACAAAGGCATTTGGAGGCTATGGGTTTGGTGGATATGGATTTGGCTCTAAAAGTCACAACCACAATCCGAAAGTCCTAACGAAATCATCCAAAGGTACGAACACAGAGCACCACTCGCACCACCCTACTAAATCTACTGAGAATCTGTTGGTAAATGCGGAATATCAGGACCTCGATGTGTCTAACCCCAGTGTCTCGTACGATTGCTTAAGTAACATCCACATGAAATCGTTTATCAAGCGAGGAGGAGAAAAGTACCACTTGGCTGATGGTGGAGCGGAATCTTTCAATCACTCGTCTAGACCAAAAATTGTTCTTAAGAGCTTTAGAAAAAGGCGCTCTTACAGTGCTGAAGTCATGCGAAATTGAAATTTAAGTTCAAATGGGCTCATGTTTATTTTGCAAATTATGAGCAAGACAAGTCAGATATAAATTACATTGGTAGTGATTTTGTGGCGATAAATCTAGTATTTAACTGATTTGGCTACTACTCGGACATTCTTATAATACTGAATATTTAACTTTTTTAAATCTTGAATTTCATTAAAGTATGTGGAAACACTTTCCTATTTTTTACCCAAACTGAAGACTCTTCATTTGGAACATTTTTATTAGTAGTAACTTGTTAAACATTGCATACTTGTTTAAAATAAATTCACGGTTTATTTAAATATTACTACATTACTTAAAAGTATGCATTAATCATAAATGTTATTTATTTGTCTTGAAAATGAGGACTTTTGTTTCAACAGATAAACAAGTCAATCTAGAAGTATTGTTTACTTAATTATTGTTGTTTTTTCCACAATAAACAAAGGTGGATCCTATTTAATTTGAATGTAAAAATTATGCTTAATTGAAATTTTCATTATATAATATTAATGGCAGCCAGCATGCATTAAAAAAGGTGCCTTAAAAGCATTAATTCTAAATGACTTATTACTGCTTTCATTTTCCAATATTTTATATGCCATTCTGCATGATAACGAAGTTTTAATATCAATTGCGATTCCATACCATACCATAGGCCTTATCTATAAACCTGGTACAAAGTTATGCCTAGGCTTATAAGTAAAGACCCATAAGTTTAGTCGTTTTAAAGAGAAAACAACTACTTACAAAACAAGTAGTCTTCTGATTTATTCTATAGTCGAATGATTTACGTTAAGTTGAAATTCCTTAGTGTTTTGTACCCAATATATTTATAAAATTATGTGCATGTTAAGCTTTTAAAATAATAGTTAAGGATTTTTTAGATTTTTATTAATTTACCATTTCTATCCTCAGTTTGGCTGTAAACTTAAATATATTTAAGCAGTATTTTTCAGTTAATATTATTAACATATTCCGATAATTGTATCAAACTTTTCAATTAATTCAATTCAGTATTTGGAAATACTCAAAGTATTATAGATGAGTTTATTTTAATTATTTTAAAAAGTATTATTTGAGATCAAAATGTATGGATTATTATAAAAATGTGAATAATTGCACAAAGACTGAGAGTTCTTTATTTAAACAAATTTAACTAATATTCGGAGAAAAAAAAACTTTTGATAGAAATGAATGTCGAAAGTCATCTTACAATTTAATTCTGTGATATTTTGGTGTATGTACATAATTATATTTAAAAAAAAACAAGTTTTATATAAATGAAATAAATTGTGTTTGTGATGTGTTTTATATATATATATCTTGGTAAAACTCCGCCACAATTTTAACTGGTTTTTAAGTATCAATCAGATGCCCTTGTTTTTACCATTTCTTCATTGACTACCTACTTACGCAGGTAGAAACTTGTGAAAGTAACTTTTTTTCCTTTTTTATGTGAACAGTTTACCGATAATATGTAATACCTGCGAAATGCCTGCTTGGCTGAAAACTCATCGGAAAGAATAAAACTAAGGACTTTGATTTATGCTTTGCTCAAAATTTTTAGCATTGTATTTATACAAAGAGTATTAGCATAATGTGACCTACCATTACCTACCAGTGGAGCATTTTGAATGTCCTTATTGATCGAATCAAAAATTAGAGTTGAGTGGAGGTAGAATATTTTTAATAATTTGAAATTGAATTTAAAATGCAGGAGATGCCCTAAATCAGCGGTCTCAAACTTCAAATTTGTGCATTCTGCAAAATATGTCAATTTTAAACTACAGTATAGTTAAATTTTGCGAAAGATAACAAAAATCTGCCTATTTATCTATGCCCTTAAATGTATACATTCATGGAGTGCAATATACATGGTTAATTCTCATTGCCATTTTTTACATTGAATAAATTTGAGTTAATATTCAAAGTGCATTGCGTAGTATGAATCAGGGTTCTTAACCAAAAATTACAAATATCAGTTTACTAAGGAATATTTTATTTAAATTCTTTAAAATAAAATAAAGTAACATTTACATTTCTTTAGAAGTATGTACATACATGCCTAGTTTAAGAATTTTTTGATCAAAGACTGCAAACCATATTAGAAATACTTTAGACCAGAATATTTTTGCATGATGGTATGAGCAGATGATAAACATTCCAATTGAGTACATATTTCCATTTTTCTCTATTTAAAAGGTAGAAAAAACTTATATTATACTTAATTTAATGTTTTACCAGTCATATGGTTTAATGCTCACTTTGTTATAACAAGTGATTTTTAGATTATTTTATAGCACTAGAAGCATCAGTCAATCATTTGTGATTTAGATTGAATCAACTATATCTATGGTGAAAGGCTCAAACTCAATATATCTTAATCTCGTTATAGTAATGGAAAGTCACTGTTGTTGTATTTTTAGTTGTTTTATTTTACCTGATAACTAATACTGCGAAGTGTTTTTTATTATTAGAATTATAGAATGAATAATTTTGTCGTTATTTCGAGAATAATTATAACGCAAATAGAAGATCTAGTAGAGAAAAGCGTATATTTTTTATTGTTTTCTGATACCGTAATAATCAAAAATCATTTTTTATCTGTATCATATATCACTATGGAGATTTTTATGCTATAAATGCCAAAGAAAAACTCGTAAAAGTGACCGTTAAAATGAAATGCTACACATGCCGAAGATCGTAAAATCAATAAAGATGAAGACGTATCGCTTACGATGTCTACAAATAGTCAAGTGATGATATTATTTTGCATAAAGAAGTTAGTCGAGTAATTAAATATTTACGTTTTTGATCTCGAATATGTTTTAAAACATTGCATGAACACCATTCGATGTTATTCACTTTGTATATGTTAAACTTTACACTTTAAATGTCTCATGTGAGTTCAAAATTTTAGTTTTAATATTCACGGAAAATACTTAAACAGCTATTAAAAAATTCAGCGTCTTATTTTAGAAAATGTGTAATATAGATTTAAGGAAATCACCTATCATAATGTGCAATAACTTTATTTAACATTATACGAGGGGGGCATCCAGAATATAGCGAACTTGTATATTTTTTAAATATTTCATTAATAATTTTACAAAAAAACCTGTAATTCCCTTTAAAGGACTCTCCATTGGACCGAATCCACTTGTCCAATCTTTTATTCCATCGTTGGAAACATTTGGTACTGCAAAAACTCTACTTACCACAACGATTAGTTCAGTTTCTTTTGGGTACCCCCCCCTCCACTTATGCGGTGAATATTTTTTGTATTATTTTCTATATGTTTTGTTTTGGCAATGTGTCTCAAATTTTTCATCTTTTATAAATATAAGATGAAAAATTGGAATATTGGAATATTCTCAATACAATATTGTAAATTTGGCTACGCGATTTATTATTCTCGGCTTAGCATTGCATTGTAAATATTCTGTATGCGAGAGGTAAACTACGTTAACTCCAAATGTGATGAAATTGAGTTATTACTATCTCGAAATAAAAATTTTCACCCTCTATTAAATGGTCAATGGCATTAACTCCTAATTTATTGATTGATTTGGTGTTTATTTTGTAGAACTCCATATTTAAACTTATAATTAGAAATCAAACAATGATTTGAGTCTACTGAACACTTTATTTTATTTTTACAAATATAAACATATAAAGATAGAAACTTCGTGACAATTGTTTCGCCTTATTAGGGCATTTTCAAACGAATGTGAAGATTATTTGGATTGAATGTCCAACAATTGTCACAATGTTTTTATTTTTATATGTTTATATTTGTAAAAATAAAATAAAGTGTTCAGTAGACTCAAATCAGTGTTTGGTTTCTAATTATAAACTCCCAATTTCTTTAATAACAAAGATAGTTGAATTGTAAAAGTTCTAACTCCACGCCAGATTAGAGAGGTTAAGGACAGTGAAAACATACAGTACTCCCGAAGATATTTTAAATGCGTATTTTTGTAATGCGAATCAATAGTAAAACCACGTCTTACGTTCCTCGATTTTACGTTTTCCCCTTTTCACACCGAAATATTTAGGTCCATTTTTTTTTCCATACATTCTCATTAAAATATACCCCCAATTAACGTTTTTTACGTTTTTCTTAACCCCGCTTTTTCATAACTCATTCGATCCGTCAAAAGACGAGTCGCGCGCCGCCATGTGAATGGAGAATAAAATCGAGGTAAATAAAAAAATACATAAATTTTTGTCTCAAACTAAATTCAAAGTAGGTGCAGTGTAATTGACCATTTTGTTTGAGTGTCTAATTTTGTCATTTTACTAAATAGTGGCATGCGGTTGACGCATGCTCAGGAAGAATAAAGTATTCACATCAATAAATTATGGTGCAGAAAGTTAAAAATTGGCAACAGAAATTTCGTGGTGCCATACTAAAAAAGGTGATCCCATATAAATAAAAATTCCCAATATTGAGAGAAAAAATCGTTGTATGCATTTTATGATGGTTGAAATTTTAATTTTCGCGTTTTTAAGGTTAAGTACCCACATAAAATTATTCATGCATGCATTTTTTTTATACAATAAAAAATGCACATTGCAGTATTGTTTGAAAAAATACAAAATATTTCTAATTATAATATCATTGGTAAATATGAATAATCCCCAATCGTGACAGTCCTTACAATTTTTCTGCAGTATATTTAGCTTAGTCTTATACAATTAGTATATTTTGATGAAATTTCATTTTTTCCATACATTTTTCATTTCCTCACTTTAAAGTTTGCCTCGGGTTTACACTTTTTTAGTTGCTCTCTTGAAAAACGTAAAACAGGGGTTTTACTGTACTTCAGAAAACCAGTTTACTTCAAAAGCCTCTCATCGAAAAATACAACGTATGAAAAATCACCTATCGGTCTCTCCTGAAAAGTTGGGTTTTTTGAGATACTGTAAACCTCTTGCATACAGAATTATTTTTCAGGCAAAATAAAATGCCTGTGATTTTTATACACATCCACTACACAGTGAGAGATTTGTAAGGTAATTTGATTTCTTTTTCCCTTAATAAAATAAACATTTCTACCTTTTATTTTTATCTATAATTAGGAAGTTCAGTGCTACGGGGAATTCGTTCCAAAAAATGTTTTCTTACGTGCGGTAAAAATTAGAGCATTAAATTGTACGATGAAGTTTCTTAAAAATGTATGGAAAAAAAATTAACTACTTCGAACGACGTCACTAATTCTTCCGAATTTACCATAGATAGGGTGTTGTGGTAGATTTCCGGTTTACGGAAAGCCAATTCACCAATCAGCATAACTCGCCTAAAAGAACTTGCGACGGCACACATGGAATAATTTTAAATTACAAAATTAAGCGCTGATAGGTAATACAATACACAAAAACGTTTTTTTTTTAGATTTGGCTAAGTTTAATAGTCTAGTAAAAAATAATAAAACCACTGAACTTCCTCATTGCGAAAGCACTACAATCAATCATATAAAGCATAAATATGTACGTCGAGATCCTTAATTAATACCTTGTTAGTAACCATGGAAAGGGTTGTCCCTGGTCGTAGGATGTTAAAAATTAATGTGCCGCATAAAATTATTGTAAATATTATGACCAAGGCGTTATTTCAATTTTTCATAAAGATATTTGTTATTAACTTTATAAGAAAATAAAATTTGTGATTTTGTTAATTTGTTGTTTTTTCATTTTATTTCCAAACTTTTCAACTTCATCGTTGTACAAAACAAATACAGACGCGTCGCAAGTTTTTGACAGAATGAAATTTAATAGAGATGATGAACCCCTTTCGGGAAAGGTAATATGGAAGTTTAGACATTTAAAGGGCTTATGATCTGTCATCGGCCGATCAAAATCACTTTATTGACAATTCTGCCTGTGTTTGAATACATCGATTGCCTAAAAATCCATATAACTGTCTGAAAAGAGTTCTCAATCTCATTAAAATCACTGATAAGAGGTTAAATTATTCATCATAAATGTCAATATGACCGATTGACCCAAACTAATTCAACCACCCTAAGCCGGAGTAAACGAGCGGCAGACATCATTGCGCCTTCTGAGTTCAATGTTCTTGTTTACGAGGCTTTCTGCGAGGATGACTGCAGCCCCTTCGTCGTGGCGGGTCCTGCTGGCGATGATGTTATTTCTCTCAGGACTGAGATGAAGACAAAACATCCGTCTAAAATGAGAGATAGGAAACACGTGTGACCATGATCCATCGGGAATTTGTGTTCCCAATCTTGGAGGAGCATTTCGGGGAGGGTAGATGCGATTACAGTATAGACTATGTTGGTAAAAATTTTAACCTGATAAACAAATTTGTCTTCAGTGTACTGTCACTATTATTTACTTCTAGTATAAAATTGTCGATATTTACATACAAGGAATTTCCATCCTTATATTTTTCTGAATATTGGACACAATTTCTCCAGTTTTCAATGGTAATAAAATCCACGTATTGTGTCACGAGTTCTTCGACATTGTTTCCACCCTTGTGTTTCATTGAGCGACCTTCGGTTTTGCAAAAGCATGTATTAATTACTTTTATGGGATTTAGGTAACTGTGATAAAATCACAGTGTTACCATCTTTCTCCTTTATGAGTATTTAATATATAGGTGAAAATTGGGACGCTAGCCAACATTAACTGAGAAGGCTCCCTTAATAATGAATCAAAAGGAATGTTAATTTATAGCATCTAATATTTAACACTTCAGTGCCTGGGTTCGGTCACAGCGACCGCATTATGGCTGCAGAGTTTGTGTTACCTCCCTATTGCCCTTTCCTACTTTTGAATTATCATCACTTCAGTACTAGTAAATAAAAAAATATTGTCGTTTTAAATTCGCGGGCTGTCTCTGTGACCGCACCTGAGTTAAAAATTTAATTTCATCACGTTACTAAATTTGGATTTTACTTCTTTTAGTTTCGTTTTGTAAATGGACCCCACAGATGAAAAAGAGCCAATGCCAACGCCAACGGTTACAATCATGGCACTTTATAAGTTATCGTTATCCGTAAAAATAAAAAACATATTATGTTATTTAGGACACAAATGAATTATTATAGAAATGTAGAAATGTTTGTCCGCCTCGTCGCGTAATGGCCAGCGCGTTAGCCTACCATGCGAGAGGTCTCAGGTTCGATTCCCGAGATAGTTGATATGAAATATTTATTTAAAAGGTGTTGTTCACACTAGAATATTTCATAGTCCCCGGACCGGTACCTGAAGCGTAAGACCGATCATCTTACCTTTTAGTAACAAACAAATATTAATATACGCTGCGATTGGTGTACTGGTGCAGTGCCCTATGCACCATTAGGTGTGGAAAGGGAAGGATGATTATGATGATATTTGAACATGAAGCATTTAAAGGAATTTTAAAAAACGAGTATCAACAAAATATAACATTTTGGGCTATTATTAAATGTTACCTGGAAATTGAAAAATACTGCCGGTAAAAAGAATTCAGAGATACATTTATTATAGTAATAATAATACATTATATATTTATATATATATTTGGATAATTTGTAAAGCGCCGTTTTTGTGAAAATCACCTCAAGGGCTCTGTACATTAAATAAATATCCCACCACGTCTTGCAGCTACAGAGCGCATAGATAATAAGAAATCTAGCCCCTATTTACAAGTTAAGAGATTTAGTGATATTTAAAAAAAAATATATATTACAAACAAATTTATAAACATTGAAGTTAGATAACAACAAGTCTTGCAGCTACCGAGCGCATGGACGGTTGAAATTCTAGACCTCATTAACTAAATTTGTATATTTGATAGTTGATAACATTTACCTATTGAAGCTAGATTACTAATCGTCTGGCAGCTACAAAGTGCATGGACGAGTGAAATTCTGGCAACTTAAAATTATCAATAAATTTACAAAAACAAACATTGAGCATAATAGTCAATTTGTAAGGTGTTCGTGCTAAAAAGTAAACAATAAAAAACTAAACAGATAAAGCACTTCAACACTATGGATGACAGACCGGTAAAAATATCCGAAGGGTAGCCCTCGTAGATGTTCGGTAGTCACTAGTCACTGTTGCAGTATCGCACATGTGCAAACACATGTTTATTCTAAATTCCTAGAAGATGGTCCGGTCCACGTGTAGTTGCCGAAGGGGGGAAAGAAGTTTATTGTTCCAACGACTTTGTATCCATTTCAGTCTGTATTATTTCGTTTTATAATGAGAATGAAATTCCCGCTCAATTTTATTTATTTTTTACATTATTATTAGACAAACGGGTGTATGAGAGTGGTTCGAGGATTGACGTATCATTTTGTGTGTACGAGCATATTGGAAAGAATATTTTAAATCTATTGAGTATTTATCAATAAGTTCACTTTTGGTAGCACTGTTGTAATTCATCGTGGGAGGTAGTATTCTAGATAGTTAAATCTTGGTACATTCGCATCGCAAATTAATACATTCTTAAACGATTTCAATGGGTTCGTGTACTTTTCTATGATTTTAAAGTAGGCGCACTGTTGTTTGAAAGTTTCCGTTATTCACTACTTGTCACATATTTTAGTAAGAAAAAAGCGCAAAATAATGCTTTAAAATGAATAGTCTTCTTTTTCCACTTTTGTTTACACACCGACCACTTATAAACACTAACACAATGTTTGTTTAGCAGTTTACAATTTAATTTCGAATTTTAAGCTAAGATTGGAGAGATAAACTATAATTCACGCCCAGCCGGTGCGGAGGCTGAGCGCGAAGTGTCTCTCATAAATCTTAAATTTATAATTTATCACTATGGTAAATATTGCGACCCAGAAAATAATAATCATGGTCAGTATGCCAGGACGAAGAAGCAGAGGCAGAGCTGCAGCTCGATGAATCGACTAGGTGAAAAGGCGACCCCGCATGGAGCTGCGGAGAGGGCACAGAGCCGTGAAGGGTGGAAACGCATTGTCAATGGAATGGCTAGAGAAAGTACCGACGATCACGACCCTCAGAATCGAAGAACGACAGAGAAGATGAAATATTGTAATATCAATACAAATATAGAGAGAATGACTATTTATCTCTCGGCACATTGCACGGTTAACATAAACTGGTTAATAAGTAAAAAGGGTCAACTCATCTGTCAAACTATTCAATTGAAGTCTCAACTTTTTCGTATTGATAATTTATTTAAATATCCATTCTAAGAGTCTTAGCTTACGGGGATTAAATTATTATGCGGATAATGTGCGGGTATTCACATTTTTTCAAAGCAGATTTTTAATGCAAATGGAAAAAAATATCTTATAAAATGTAAAAATCAACGATGGGCCTCTAGCCTTAAATGAATAACTGACCAAATTAATAAGTTATTCCACAATCAGATTGATATTTTAAGTTTTTAACATTTTTTCATTTGTTATTTTTTCTATTTGAATTATTTATCTTCGAAAGTAATATTTCAATCGCTATTTGTTTTAAGTTACTTTATAGTTTTTATGCTAATTATTATGGTTTAACACGGGCTCAGCATAAAAAACCGTAAAAGGTTAGTGAATATGTACCCATGTTAACGACTGTAATTATTGAATCGACTAACTGGTAAAAGAAGAGGAGTATAAAAATAGGACAATTGTTTTCAGGCGTTGCCTAGTAGGTGGTGAATCGGCTCAGCCGGGTGAATCAGACCCACACGATAAAGGTTTCAGCTCTTTAACTTCACATAGGTGGAAGAGTACCGAATAGAGTAAACGTGGAAGTTCAAACATAGGCAGAATGGTGAGTGATACACAGTGTGTAAAGTGGCCACTTAAACCAGCCAATGACAGGTCATAAGCCATGTTGATGCCTAGACTTCCATATTCCCTTCTCAAAAATGTTTTCCCTCTCTGTTGCAACAAAGTTAGATATTTTGCACTTCCGAATAATAAAATTGAATGAAAATAAAATTCATTTCCATTGCTTTCGATCTTTTTAATAATAGAATATTTCGATTATTTTAATTCGATTATGCCCACCGACGGCGACGGTTAGAGTATAATTTGACATTTGAGCGCTGCAATCAGTGTTTCGTCAGTCGCCTGGTTCGTCTGTAGGCCTGTCGTTTCGAAGCAGATTTTTAACTTTCAATTTTTCTTCATTTACCAATAATTAGATTTTTCATATTTACGAAAAAATCCGTTGGTTGCCCGCCCAGGTCGCTTCGGTATTTTACAGGTAAATACATTCGTCACTGTAATTTACTTTAACCGTGTTAATATTGTGCTTTTTAAATTTTGTTTCAAAAATACAATGATGGTTATCTGTCGGTTTTATGGTGTGATTCTAAAAAGCGTATAATGTGTTTGTTATTTCTACGAGCCGACGAAAGGGCATCGAGTCCTTTTAAGGGACAACCATTCTTCAAACTCGTTTTCGATAATATTTTCTTGGGAAATGTTGTCTGTCTGCGCCACGAGGCAGCTCAACAGGTCTTCAGCTATGTTTCAGGTTTTCAGTTTTAAAGTTTGGTTATCGGCTCCAATGATTGCCACGTTGTCCGCTGGTGTTTAATACTTTCAGCTAGGTGTAGTGTTATTGTAATCAGTCAAAGAAGTTATTTTCTAAAATAATGATTAAATACTATTATAACTACCTCGAATGATTGTGTATTTAAAATATTTTTTCTGTTGTACTTAAAGACGTGGAAATAACGTGAGAAATTAGATATTTAGACGGTGACGGTCTCTTAGGCGTATCTGATGACGTACACATGATTCGTCTATGTGCCTAGGAGAAGAGAGAGAAAACAAGGATTGCAAGTGTTCATTTGAAGAATAAATAGCGTTTTCGGAACCTTTTTCTCAGCCACTATTCAATTTGTTTTCAGCTTTTGACGAATTGGACTAGAATTTAAAATGAATTCTTCCAAAGAAAGCAAGCCCAAGAAGATTCCGAGTAGACCCGACAGTATTATGGAAGGACCCTCCTCGGTTTGTATAACAATACTTTTTTCAAACAATGCACCTAATGCATGGTCTCAAAAATGTGAAAATCTTTCGATTTTTTAAAATAATTATTCAAAATGATGAGAATGTGTTTCTGCGAGTACCTATGCTAGAATTTTTTTGCACTTTCATAAAGGAAAATGTCACAAAAATGTATGTGATTTAAAACGCTTGTATTTCTTTTCAAAAACGAAAAATTAACATTTGGCCGCCGCCACTTTCATGTTTAATTATTATCTTCAAATTATTAAGACAAATTTTAGTTCAATACTCAGTTTTTATTGAGATCCCAGATACCTAAGTTCATTTTAATTTTGAAATGGCGTAATCTGCCGGTCATAAAGTTATTATATTTAAACCTTTAAAAAAAATGTTTTTATCTAATTCGTATTTTTATATTTTTTTATTATTGCGCGTTAAAAAAAAACATTCGTTTTAAAATGGAAAAATCGTGTGATTTTCTAATTTTGCGTTCGTTTTACCAGACTTCAGCCTTAAGCAATATCTCATTGTTAATTGGGGATTGTCAGGATTAACCACGCGACCAATATAAAAATATAAATATTTAAAAAATCAAATGACCTCAAAAATAATTTCAAGAAATAAAATTTAACAGTGTTTTGAGTATGTCCAAATGTTTGCTGACAGGCTGGATTTATCTTCTCAAAAATGTTCTCCCTCTATGTAGCAACAAATTTAAATAAAATTTATGCCACACCACACCACTGATTTTTTTAAATGTCAAGTATAATTTATTATTTGTCTCGATTGTCAATTCGTTTTCCTGAAACCGGTACATCTTAGTATGATTCAGTTGTATGTAAAAATAAAGTTATTTTTAATTATATGTGTTATAGGTTTTATTTTTACCAATTTATAGTTGAAACCGTGCACGTGTGAAAATATTGAGCAGTGTGTTTATTAAGGTTTAACTAAAGATTGTAATTTTAAATGGGATGTACATATTAGAAAATTGTGTAAGCGATTAAGAGCAATGAGTAATAGAATGTACATATTAAAATATTATGTCCCCGTTAATAATTTACGAATTATTTATTTATCTCTCTCTGAATCAATTATACGATACGCCATAACTTCCTGGGGGTTATCAAGTGAAACTAATCTTAATTTTATTCAAACCTTGCAAAATTCTATGATCAAATCTCTACTACATAAAGATGTATACCGCCGGAGACACGATATTTCAATATCATTGATGTATAAATCTGTAAATAAATTATGTGTTAAGGCTCTACTTTGGTACAAATTAATTTCTCAGCATGCGTCGCACTCCGAGTATAAACACAAGTTGGTACATGATTACAACACCAGGTTTAATAGTGTGGAAGGGCTAGCCGTTCCTAGATATTGCAATAAATATGGCAAAAGGACACTGCAATACAGGATACCTAAAATATTTAACATGTTACCAAACAATATTAAAAATGCTGCAAATGAGTTAAATGCAGGAGTGAGACGTTTGCTCAAATTATGGTTATTAGAAAAAAGTTTTTTGTATTAGTAATAGTTTTTAATTTTTCATAATGTAATATGTAATTGTTTTTCAAGTAAAATTATTGTTAATGTAGGTTAAGTGTAAATAATCGATGTAATTTATAAGAACCTGCTGACGAGTTGTATGTATGCAACTCAGCGGGACTTTAATTTTTGACTATTTTGTAAATATTTTTGAAAAATAAATTTAAAAAAACAATTTGTAGGTATGTTCGTTCATATTTAGTATTTCATTTTCAGTATTCATATTCAGTGTTTAATCATGTCAATAAGGTTAAAAATGATTTTAGTATGATTTGACATGATTTTTTATTAGTTTTTTTCTCTCTTATAATATGATGCATTTATGTGTTCATTACTTAGGTATCTATTTTGTTTCAGTCGCAGCCCACCAAGTCGCAACCACCGAGTTATGGAATCCACTCTGAAAACGTACGGTTTATTTTTTACTCAAACTAATCTCTGAATGTATTCTTGGTGCATTGGACAATGCATTAATACATCAATATTGCGGCTATCTTGATAAATGCAAAATTGTCAAGCCAGGGCTGGGCGTTTATTGAATATTGCAACAAAAAAACCCAATTCAAATCATTATTATTTCATGGCCACAAAAAATAATATGGTAGCAAATGTTGTATCCATTTCAGTTTAAATATAATTTAGTAAATTGGTACAATTTAATTTTCAGGTATATCTTCAAAGACGAGCTTTAGAACTGAAAAGACAAATTAATGAAAGAGAAGAGGAACTATCGCAGCTTCGTATTTTAGAACATGAAGTTTTGAAAGGTAAAATGAAACCTACAACCCATAGTCTTCCTTCTCAGAAAAAGACTTCTCACAAAACAGACTTAAGTGACAGTGATGATTATGAACTTTACAGCCATTCTGCCGTAGTGAAAGATAATTCACATTCTATTAAAAACCGTTCTGAACACAAAAAATATATCGACACTAAAAAAATAAAATCAACACCGAGTTTAGACCATAATGCGGATAATTTTTTCTTAAGAGCTCCGTCGGCACCAAAAAAGTCTGAAGAAAGGACAAAAAGAAAAGAGAAAATGCCTCGTCCGCAATCCCGTTGCTATCCGTGCTACCAACCACAGAATGATAGCAATATTGATGCTTATGACTTAGCCAGTTCTTGCTGCGAGCCCCGTCACTTAACCACGCATAGAAAATATACGAAACGTCCAGAATGTACGAATAAGTCCCGCTGTCTTAAAAGAGAATATGTAAAAAAAAGCTGTGATGAATCATGTGATTCCAACCCAGGTGTATGGGGTGTACATCGACGCTACATGGCTATAGACATGTTTGGAAACACAGAATGCATAGCCGAATCGTTCACTTCAAGTGAAAAAATTAACCGCAATTGTGAAGGAAGTTCATCCTCTTACAGCACCGACAAACTATTTATCGAAGACCCTCCGAAAACCAAAGTTGTACAGCACAAGAGATCGTCCGGTTTAACAAAATCATCCAAGTCATCCAAGATCATCCAAGTCCTAACAAAATCATCCAAAGGTACGAACACAGAGCACCACTCGCACCACCCTACTAAATCTACTGAGAATCTGTTGGTAAATGCGGAATATCAGGACCTCGATGTGTCTAACCCCAGTGTCTCGTACGATTGCTTAAGTAACATCCACATGAAATCGTTTATCAAGCGAGGAGGAGAAAAGTACCACTTGGCTGATGGTGGGGCGGAATCTTTCAATCACTCGTCTAGACCAAAAATTGTTCTTAAGAGCTTTAGAAAAAGGCGCTCTTACAGTGCTGAAGCCATGCGAAATTGAAATTTAAGTTCAAATGGGCTCATGTTTATTTTGCAAATTATGAGCAAGACAAGTCAGATATAAATTACATTGGTAGTGATTTTGTGGCGATAAATCTAGTATTTAACTGATTTGGCTTCTACTCGGACATTCTTATAATACTGAATATTTAATTTTTTTAAATCTTGAATTTCATTAAAGTATGTGGAAACACTTTCCTATTTTTTACCCAAACTGAAGACTCTTCATTTGGAACATTTTTTATTAGTAGTAACTTGTTAAACATCGCATACTTGTTTAAAATAAATTCACGGTTTATTTAATATTACTACATTACTTAAAAGTATGCATTAATCATAAATGTTATTTATTTGTCTTGAAAATGAGGACTTTTGTTTCAACAGATAAACAAGTCAATCTAGAAGTATTGTTTACTTGATTATTGTTGTTTTTTTCCACAATAAACAAAGGTGGATCCTATTTAATTTGAATGTAAAAATTATGCTTAATTGAAATTTTTATTATATAATATTAATGGCAGCCAGCATGCATTAAAAAAGGTGCCTTAAAAGCATTAATTCTAAATGACTTATTACTGCTTTCATTTTCCAATATTTCATATGCCATTCTGCATGATAACGAAGTTTTAATATCAAGTGCGATTCCATACCATAACATAGGCCTTATCTATAAACCTGGTACAAAGTTATGCCTAGGCTTATAAGTAAAGCCCCATTAGTTTAGTCGTTTTAAAGAAAAAACAACTACTTTCAAAACAACTAGTCTTCAGATTTATTCTATAGTCGAATGATTTACGTTAAGTTGAAATTCCTTAGTGTTTTGTACCCAATATATTTATAAAATTATGTGCATGTTAAGCTTTTAAAATAATAGTATAGGATTTTTTAGATTTTTATTAGTTTGCCATTTCTATCCTCAGTTTGGCAGTAAACTTAAATATATTTAACCAGTATTTTTCAATTAATATTATCAAGTGATGACATTATTTTGCATAAAGAAGTTAGTCGAGTAATTAAATATTTACGTTTTTGATCTCGAATATGTTTTAAAACATTGCATGAACACCATTCGATGTTATTCACTCTGTATATGTTAAACTTTACACTTTAAATGTCTCATGTGAGTTCAAAATTTTAGTTTTAATATTCACGGAAAATACTTAAACAGCTATTAAAAAATTCAGCGTCTTATTTTAGAAAATGTGTAATATAGATTTAAGGAAATCACCTATCATAATGTGCAATAACTTTATTTAACATTATACGAGGGGGGCATCCAGAATATAGCGAACTTGTATATGTTTTAAATATTTCATTAATAATTTTACAAAAAAACCTGTAATTCCCTTTAAAGGACTCTCCATTGGACCGAATCCACTTGTCCAATCTTTTATTCCATCGTTGGAAACATTTGGTACTGCAAAAACTCTACTTACCACAACGATTAGTTCAGTTTCTTTTGGGTACCCCCCCCCTCCACTTATGCGGTGAATATTTTTTGTATTATTTTCTATATGTTTTGTTTTGGCAATGTGTCTCAAATTTTTCATCTTATATAAATATAAGATGAAAAATTGGAATATTGGAATATTCTCAATACAATATTGTAAATTTGGCTACGCGATTTATTATTCTCGGCTTAGCATTGCATTGTAAATATTCTGTATGCGAGAGGTAAACTACGTTAACTCCAAATGTGATGAAATTGAGTTATTACTATCTCGAAATAAAAATTTTCACCCTCTATTAAATGGTAAATGGCATTAACTCCTAATTTATTGATTGATTTGGTGTTTATTTTGTAGAACTCCATATTTAAACTTATAATTAGAAATCAAACAATGATTTGAGTCTACTGAACACTTTCTTTTATTTTTACAAATATAAACATATAAAGATAGAAACTTCGTGACAATTGTTTCGCCTTATTAGGGCATTTTCAAACGAATGTGAAGATTATTTGGATTGAATGTCCAACAATTGTCACAATGTTTTTATTTTTATATGTTTATATTTGTAAAAATAAAATAAAGTGTTCAGTAGACTCAAATCAGTGTTTGATTTCTAATTATAAACTCCTAATTTCTTTAATAACAAAGATAGTTGAATTGTAAAAATTCTAACTCCACGCCAGATTAGAGAGGTTTTTTTTTTTTATATGGGAGTTGCTTTATTATTTACCTTGCTTATAATATACAAGGTTAATATTTCAAAAAGTGGATTTTTCTGCAATTATTTCTTGGTGCCATACTAAAAAAGGTGATCCCATATAAATAAATTTTCCCAATATTGAGGGAAAAAATTGTTGTATGCATTTTATGATAGTTGAAATTTTAATTTTCGCGTTTTTAAGGTTAAGTACCCACATAAAATTATTCATGCATGCATTTTTTTTTATACAATAAAAAAAACACATTGCAGTATTGTTTGAAAAAATATAAAATATTTTTAAATTTAAAAGTATATATGAATAATCCCCAATCGTGACAGTCCTTACAATTTTTCTGCAGTATATTTTGCTTAGTCTTATACGATTAGTATATTTTGATGAAATTTCATTTTTTCCATACATTTTTCATTTCCTCACTTTAAAGTTTTCCTCGGTTTTACACTTTTTTAGTTGCTCTCTTGAAAAACGTAAAACAGGGGTTTTACTGTACTTCAGAAAACCAGTTTACTTCAAAAGCCTCTCATCGAAAAATACAACGTATGAAAAATCACCTATCGGTCTCTCCTGAAAAGTTGGGTTTTTTGAGATACTGTAAACCTCTTGCATACGGAATTATTTTTCAGGCAGAATAAAATGCCTGTGATTTTTATACACGTCCACTACACCGTGAGAGATTTGTAAGGTAATTTGATTTCTTTTTCCCTAAATATAATAAGCATTTCTACCTTTCATTTTTATCTATAAATAGGAAGTTAAGTGCTACGGGGAATTCGTTCCAAAAAATGTTTTCTTACGTGCGGTAAAAATTAGAGCATTAAATTGTACGATGAAGTTTCTTAAAAATGTATGGAAAAAAATTAACTACTTCGAACGACGTCACTAGTTCTTCCGAATTTACCATAGATAGGGTGTTGTGGTAGATTTCCGGTTGACGGAAAGCCATTTCACCAATCAGCGTAACTCGCCTAAAAGAACTTGCGACGGCACACATGGAATAATTTTAAATTACAAAATTAAGCGCTGATAGGTAATACAATACACAAAAACGTTTTTTTTTTAGATTTGGCTAAGTTTAATAGTCTAGTAACAAATAATAAAACCACTGAACTTCCTCATTGCGAAAGCACTACAATCAATCATATAAAGTATAAATATGTACGTCGAGATCCTTAATTAATACCTTGTTAGTAACCATGGAAAGGGTTGTCCCTGGTCGTAGGATGTTAAAAATTAATGTGCCGCATAAAATTATTGTAAATATTATGACCAAGGCGTTATTTCGATTTTTCATAAAGATATTTGTTATTAACTTTATAAGAAAATAAAATTTGTGATTTTGTTAATTTGTTGTTTTTTCATTTTATTTCCAAAAGTTTTCAACTTCATCATTTTTCATTTTCAACAAAATCACTTTATTAACAATACACCGATTGCCTAAAAATCCATACAACTGTCTGAAAAGAGTTCTCAATCTCATTAAAATCACTGATAAGAGGTTAAATTATTCATCATAAATGTCAATATGACCGATTGACCCAAACTAATTCAACCACCCTAAGCCGGAGTAAACGAGCGGCAGACATCATTGCGCCTTCTGAGTTCAATGTTCTTGTTTACGAGGCTTTCTGCGAGGATGACTGCAGCCCCTTCGTCGTGGCGGGTCCTGCTAGCGATGATGTTATTTCTCTCAGGACTGAGATGAAGACAAAACATCCGTCTAAAATGAGAGATAGGAAACACGTGTGACCATGATCCATCGGGAATTTGTGTTCCCAATCTCGGAGGAGCATTTCGGGGAGGGTAGATGCGATTACAGTATAGAATATGTTGGTAAAAATTTTAACCTGATAAACAAATTTGTCTTCAGTGTACTGTCACTATTATTTACTTCTAGTATAAAATTATCGATATTTACATACAAGGAATTTCCATCCTTATATTTTTCTGAATATTGGACACAATTTCTCCAGTTTTCAATGGTAATAAAATCCACGTATTGTGTCATGAGTTCTTCGACATTGTTTCCACCCTTGTGTTTCATTGAGCGACCTTCGGTTTCGCAAAAGCATGTATTAATTACTTTTATGGGATTTAGGTAACTGTGATAAAATCACAGTGTTACCATCTTTCTCCTTTATGAGTATTTAATATATAGGTGAAAATTGGGACGCTAGCCAACATTAACTGAGAAGGCTCCCTTAATAATGAATCAAAAGGAATGTTAATTTATAGCATCTAATATTTAACACTTCAGTGCCTGGGTTCGGTCACAGCGACCGCATTATGGCTGCAGAGTTTGTGTTTCACTATGTCAGAAATGTGTTACCTCCCTATTGCCCTTTCCTACTTTTGAATTATCATCACTTCAGTACTAGTAAATAAAAAAATATTGTCGTTTTAAATTCGCGAGCTGTCTCTGTGACCGCACCTGAGTTAAAAATTTAATTTCATCACGTTACTATATTTGGGTTTTACTTCTTTTAGTTTCGTTTTGTAAATGGACCCCACAGATGAAAAAGAGCCAATGCCAACGGTTACAATCCTGGCACTTTATAAGTTATCGTTATCCGTAAAAATAAAAGACATATTATGTTATTTAGGACACAAATGAATTATTTTCGAAATGTATAAATGTTTGTCCGCCTCGTCGCGTAATGGCCAGCGCGTTAGCCTACCATGCGAGAGGTCTCAGGTTCGATTCCCGAGATAGTTGACATGAAATATTTATTTAAAAGGTGTTGTTCACACTAGAATATTTCATAGTCCCCGGACCGGTACCTGAAGCGTAAGACCGATCATCTTACCTTTTAGTAACAAACAAATATGAATATACGCTGCGATTGGTGTACTGACGCAGTGCCCTATGCACCATTAGGTGCGGAAAGGGAATGATGATTATGATGATTTTTGAACATGAAGCATTTACAGGAATTTTAAAATACGAGTATCAACAAAATATAACATTTTGGGCTATTATTAAATGTTACCTCGAAATTGAAAAATACTGCCGGTAAAAAGAATTCAGAGATACATTTATTATAGTAATAATAATACATTATATATTTGGATAATTTATATAGCGCCGTTTTTGTGAAAATCACCTCAAGGGCGCTGTACAGTAAATAAATATCCCACCACGTCTTGCAGCTACAGAGCGCATGGACGGTTGGGATTCTTGTTCCTCGTCTCCAATTATGATATACAGGAGCTAGATTACAGCACGTCTTGCAGCTACAGAGCGCATAGATAATAAGAAATCTAGCCCCTATTTACAAGTTAAGAGATTTAGTGATGTTTAAAAATATGTATTACAAACAAATTTATAAAAATAGAAGTTAGATAACAACAAGTCTTGCAGCTACTGAGCGCATGGACGGTTGGAATTCTGGACCTCATTAACTAAATTTGTATATTTGATAGTTGATAACATTTACCTATTGAAGCTAGATTACTAATCGTCTGGCAGCTACAAAGTGCATGGACGAGTGAAATTCTGGCAACTTAAAATTATCAATAAATTTACAAAAACAAACATTGAGCATAATAGTCAATTTGTAAGGTGTTCGTGCTAAAAAGTAAACAATAAAAAACTAAACAGATAAAACACTTCAACACTATGGATGACATAACAGATGAAAATATCCGAAGGGTAGCCCTCGTAGATGTTCGGTAGTCACTAGT
Source organism: Micrasema longulum (assembly GCF_059751315.1). Taxonomy (NCBI): domain Eukaryota; kingdom Metazoa; phylum Arthropoda; class Insecta; order Trichoptera; family Brachycentridae; genus Micrasema; species Micrasema longulum. Next base: position 236,957 of record NW_028277293.1, read on the forward strand.
CACTGTTGCAGTATCGCACATGTGCAAACACATGTTTTTTCTAAATTCCTAGAAGATGGTCCGGTCCACGTGTAGTTGCCGAAGGGGGGAAAGAAGTTTATTGTTCCAACGACTTTGTATCCATTTCAGTCTGTATTATTTCGTTTTATAATGAGAATGAAATTCCCGCTCAATTTTATTTATTTTTTACATTATTATTGGACAAACGGGTGTATGAGAGTGGTTCGAGGATTGACGCATCATTTTGTATGTACGAGCATATTGGAAAGAATATTTTTAATCTATTGAGTATTTATCAATAAGTTCACTTTTGGTAGCACTGTTGTTGTAATTCATCGTGGGAGGTAGTATTCTATTCTATAATACATTCTTAGACGATTTCAATGGGTTCGTGTACTTTTCTATGATTTTAAAGTAGGCGCACTGTTGTTTGAAAGTTTCCGTTATTCACTACTTGTCACATATTTTAGTAAGAAAAAAGCGCAAAATAATGCTTTAAAATGAATAGTCTTCTTTTTCCACTTTTTGTTTACACACCGACCACTTATAAACACTAACACAATGTTTGTTTAGCAGTTTACAATTTAATTTCGAATTTTAAGCTAAGATTGGAGAGATAAACTATAATTCACGCCCAGCCGGTGCGGAGGCTGAGCGCGAAGTGTCTCTCATAAATCTTAAATTTATAATTTATCACTATGGTAAATATTGCGACCCAGAAAATAATAATCATGGTCAGTATGCCAGGACGAAGAAGCAGAGGCAGAGCTGCAGCTCGATGAATCGACTAGGTGAAAAGGCGACCCCGCATGGAGCTGCGGAGAGGGCACAGAGCCGTGAAGGGTGGAAACGCATTATCAATGGAATGGCTAGAGAAAGTACCGACGATCACGACCCTCAGAATCGAAGAACGACAGAGAAGATGAAATATTGTAATATCAATACAAATATAGAGAGAATGACTATTTATCTCTCGGCACATTGCACGGTTAACATAAACTGGTTAATAAGTAAAAAGGGTCAACTCATCTGTCAAACTATTCAATTGAAGTCTCAACTTTTTCGTATTGATAATTTATTTAAATATCCATTCTAAGAGTCTTAGCTTACGGGGATTAAATTATTATGCGGATAATGTGCGGGTATTCACATTTTTTCAAAGCAGATTTTTAATGCAAATGGAAAAAAATATCTTAATAAAATGTAAAAATCAACGATGGGCCTCTAGCCTCAAATGAATAACTGACCAAATTAACAAGTTATTCCACAATCAGATTAATATTTTAAGTTTTTAACATTTATTTATTTGTTATTTTTTCTATTTGAATTATTAATCTTCGATAGTAATATTTCAATCGCTATTTGTTTTAAGTTACTTTATGGTTTTTATGCTTATTATTATGGTTTAACACGGGCTCAGCATAAAAAAGCGTAAAAGGTTAGTGAATATGTACCCATGTTAACGACTGTAATTATTGAATCAACTAACTGGTAAAAGAAGAGGAGTATAAAAATTGGACAATTGTTTTCAGGCGTTGCCTAGTAGGTGGTGAATCGGCTCAGCCGGGTGAATCAGACCCACACGATAAAGGTTTCAGCTCTTTAACTTCACATAGGTGGAAGAGTACCGAATAGAGTAAACGTGGAAGTTCAATCATAGGCAGAATGGTGAGTGATACACAGTGTGTAAAGTGGCCACTTAAACCAGCCAATGACAGGTCATAAGCCATGTTAATGCCTAGACTTCCATATTCCCTTCTCAAAAATGTTTTCCCTCTCTGTTGCAACAAAGTTAGATATTTTGCACTTCCGAATAATAAAATTGAATGAAAATAAAATTCATTTCCATTACTTTCGATCTTTTTAATAAAAGAATATGTCGATTATTTTAATTCGATTATGCCCACCGATGGTTAGAGTATAATTTGACATTTGAGCGCTGCAATCAGTGTTTCGTCAGTCGCCTGGTTCGTCTGTAGGCCTGTCGTTTCGAAGCAGATTTTTAACTTTCAATTTTTCTTCATTTACCAATAATTAGATTTTTCATATTTACGAAAAAATCCGTTGGTTGCCCGCCCAGGTCGCTTCGGTATTTTACAGGTAAATACATTCGTCACTGTAATTTACTTTAACCGTGTTAATATTGTGCTTTTTAAATTTTGTTTCAAAAATACAATGATGGTTATCTGTCGGTTTTATGGTGTGATTCTAAAAAGCGTATAATGTGTTTGTTATTTCTACAGTCCTTTTAAGGGACAACCATTCTTCAAACTCGTTTTCGATAATATTTTCTTGGGAAATGTTGTCTGTCTGCGCCACGAGGCAGCTCAACAGGTCTTCAGCTATGTTTCAGGTTTTCAGTTTTAAAGTTTGGTTATCGGCTCCAATGATTGCCACGTTGTCCGCTGGTGTTTAATACTTTCAGCTAGGTGTAGTGTTATTGTAATCAGTCAAAGAAGTTATTTTCTAAAATAATGATTAAATACTATTATAACTACCTCGAATGATTGTGTATTTAAAATATTTTTTCTGTTGTACTTAAAGACGTGGAAATAACGTGAGAAATTAGATATTTAGACGGTGACGGTCTCTTAGGCGTATCTGATGACGTACACATGATTCGTCTATGTGCCTAGGAGAAGAGAGAGAAAACGAGGATTGCAAGTGTTCATTTGAAGAATCAATAGCGTTTTCGGAACTTATTTCTCAGCCACTATTCAATTTGTTTTCAGCTTTTGACGAATTGGACTAGAATTTAAAATGAATTCTTCCAAATCATGTTACGAGCCAGCAGAAAGCAAGCCCAAGAAGATTCCGAGTAGACCCGACAGTATTATGGAAGGACCCTCCTCGGTTTGTATAACAATACTTTTTTCAAACAATGCACCTAATGCATGGTCTCAAAAATGTGAAAATCTTTCGATTTTTAAAAATAATTATCCAAAATGATGAGAATGTGTTTCTGCGAGTACCTATGCTAGTTTTTTTTTGCACTTTCATAAAGGAAAATGTCACAAAAATGTATGTGATTTAAAACGCTTGTATTTCTTTTCAAAAACGAAAAATTAACATTTGGCCGCCGCCACTTTCATGTTTAATTATTATCTTCAAATTATTAAGACAAATTTTAGTTCAATACTCAGTCTTTATTGAGATCCCAGATACCTAAGTTCATTTAAATTTTGAAATGGCGTAATCTGCCGGTCTAAAAGTTATTATATTTAAACCTTTAAAAAAAATGTTTTTATGTAATTCATATTTTTATATTTTTTTATTATTGCGCGTTAAAAAAAAAATTCGTTTTAAAATGGAAAAGTCGTATGATTTCCTAATTTTGCGTTCGTTTTACCAGACTTCAGCCTTAAGCAATATCTCATTGTTAATTGGGGATTGTCAGGATTAACAACGCGACCAATATTAAAATATAAATATTTAAAAAATCAAATGACCTCAAATATAATTTCAAGAAATAAAATTTAACAGTGTTTTGAGTATGTCCAAATGTTTGCTGACAGGCTGGATTTATCTTCTCAAAAATGTTCTCCCTCTATGTAGCAACAAATTTAAATAAAATTTATGCCACACCACACCACTGATTTTTTTAAATGTCAAGTATAATTTATTATTTGTCTCGATTGTCAATTCGTTTTCCTGAAACCGGTACATCTTAGTATGATTCAGTTGTATGTAAAAATAAAGTTATTTTTAATTATATGTGTTATAGGTTTTATTTTTACCAATTTATAGTTGAAACCGTGCACGTGTGAAAATATTGAGCAGTGTGTTTATTAAGGTTTAACTATAGATTGTAATTTTAAACGGGATGTACATATTAGAAAATTGTGTAAGCGATTAAGAGCAATAAGTTATAGAATGTACATATTAAAATATTATGTCCCCGTTAATAATTTACGAATTATTTATTTATCTCTCTCTGAATCAATTATACGATACGCCATAACTTCCTGGGGGTTATCAAGTGAAACTAATCTTAATTTTATTCAAACCTTGCAAAATTCTATGATCAAATCTCTACTACATAAAGATGTATACCGCCGGAGACACGATATTTCAATATCATTGATGTATAAATCTGTAAATAAATTATGTGTTAAGGCTCTACTTTGGTACAAATTAATTTCTCAGCATGCGTCGCACTCCGAGTATAAACACAAGTTGGTACATGATTACAACACCGGGTTTAATAGTATGGAAGGGCTAGCCGTTCCTAGATATTGCAATAAATATGGCAAAAGGACACTGCAATACAGTATACCTAAAATATTTAACATGTTACTTTGTTTAATTTAAGACTATTTTGTAAATATTTTTGAAAAATAAATTTAAAATAACAATTTGTAGGTATGTTCGTTCATATTTAGTATTTCATTTTCAGTATTCATATTCAGTGTTTAATCATGTCAATAAGGTTAAAAATGATTTTAGTATGATTTGACATGATTTTTTATTAGTTTTTTTCTCTCTTATAATATGATGCATTTATGTGTTCATTACTTAGGTATCTATTTTGTTTCAGTCGCAGCCCACCAAGTCGCAACCACCGAGTTATGGAATCCACTCTGAAAACGTACGGTTTATTTTTTACTCAAACTAATTTCCATGTTTTCGTAATATGCGAATCTGATACAAATATCGTCATGATCATAGAACAACGACGCATATGATTTTCTTCTTAATTTTTCTTTTACACTTGTATGTCACAACTCAATAAGTACAAAAGCATGTATTTTTATTGACAAAATGGACTGCTTTTACGATACAAAACTGACTGAATTAAATTCATAATGATCTTTATCAATCTCGCATTTGAAATATTTTCATAAATAAAAAAAATGTTCTATAATATAATTAAAATTATAATAAATTTGATTGATTTATTTCTCCACTCGTGAAATCGTTAACGTTTACAATTTATACAAAGTAAGAAATAAGATTTGACCGGTTTTTGCTTTTCATAATAATGTATTCTTGGTGCATTGGACAATGCATTAATACATCAATATTGCGGCTATCTTGATAAATGCAAAATTGTCAAGCCAGGGCTGGGCGTTTATTGAATATTGCAACAAAAAAACCCAATTCAAATCATTATTATTTCATGGACACAAAAAATAGTATGGTAGAAAATGTTGTATCCAATTCAGTTCAAACATAATTAATTAAATTGTTGTCATTCAATTTTCAGGTAAATCATCAAAGACGAGCTTACGGACCGAAGAGACAAATCAATGAAAGAGTGGAGGAACTATCGCAGCTGTGTCACTTAAATGTCCACAGTAAATCTAAGAAAAATACAGAATTAACAAAAAAGTCCGGTCTAGATTTTACCACGGTCGCATTTGGAGGATTTGGCTCCATTAGTCACACCCACAATCCGAAAGTCGTTACAAAATCTACTGAGAATCTGTCGGTAAATGCGGAATATCAGGACCTCGACGTATCTAACCCCAGTGTCTCGTACGGTTGCTTGAATAACATCCGCATAAAATCTTTCGCTAAGCGAGGAGAAAAATACCACTTGGCTGATGGTGGAGCGGAATCGTTCAATCGCTCGTCTAGGCCAAAAATCGTTCTTAAGAGCTTCAGGAAAAGGCGCTCTTACAGTGCTGAAGCCATGCGAAATTGAAATTTAAGTTCAAATGCGAAATAATTGGGCGATAACACATTGTTTTTTTTATTTTTTAAATTTCATTATATAACATTAATGGCAGCCAGCATGCATTCAAAAAGGTGCCTTTATTTTTAAATATTTCATATCCCATTCTGCATGATAACGAGTAAGCTTTTAAAATAATAGTTAAGTATTTTTAAGATGTTTATTACTTTACCATTTCTATCCTCAGTTTGGCAGTAAACTTAAATATTTTTAAGCAGTTGTATACATGCAGTTGTTTTGTATACATTCATTGAGTGCAATATACATGGTTAATTCTCATTGCCATTTTTTTACATTTAATGAATTTGAGTTAGTACATTACGTAGTATGAATCAGGGTTATTAACCAAAAATTACAAATATCAGTTTACTAAGGAATATTTTATTTAAATTCTTTAAAATAAAATAAAGTAACATTTACATTTCTTTAAAAGTATGTACATACATGCCTAGTTTAAGAATTTTTTGATCAAAGACTGCAAACCATATTAGAAATACTTTAGACTAGAATATGTTTGCATGATGGTATGAGCAGATGATAAACATTACAATTGAGTACATATTTCCATTTGGCTCTATTTAAAAGGTAGAAAAAACTTAGATTATGCTTAATTTAATGTTTTACCGGTGATATGGTTTACTGCTCACTTTGTTGTAACAAGTGATTTTTGGATTAATTTATAGCACTAGAAGCATCAGTCAATCATTTGTGATTTAGATTGAATCAACTTTGTCCATGGTGAAAGGCTCAAACTCAATATATCTTAATCTCGTTATAGTAATGGAAAGTCACTGCTGTTGTATTTTTAGTTGTATTATTTTACCTGATAACTAATACTGCGGAGTGATTTTTATTATTAGAATTATAGAATGAATAATTTTGTTGTTATTTCGAGTATAATTATAACGCAAATAGAAGATCTAGTAGAGAAAAGCGTATATTTTTTATTGTTTTCTGATACCGTAATAATCAAAAATCATTTATTATCTATATCATATATCACTATGGAGATTTTTATGCTTTAAATGCCAAAGAAAAACTCGTAAAAGTGACAGTGAGGAAATCTGTGATTACAGTAAGTAATGAAGATGTAATGCCTTGCATGGTTACATTTACATACTTATAGAACAGCAGTTGGAAAATTATCCAAACAATGTGAAAATTGAGCAATACTCAATAGTACAATATGTAAAGTGGTGGTCAGAAAATAATATCTGAAATTTGAACACATCTGAAAGAGCCCTCCAAATATATAAACATTTCTGTTAAATCCAGAAATTAAAATTATTAGTCGTTAAAATGAAATGCTACACATGCCGAAGATCGTAAAATCAAAATACAAAATATTTTTAATTATAATATCCTTGGTAAATATGAATAATCCCCAATCGTGACAGTCCTTACAGTTTTTCTGCAGTATATTTAGCTTAGTCTTGTACAATTAGTATATTTTGATGAAATTTCATTTTTTCTATACATTTTTCATTTCCTTACTTTGAAGTTTTCCTCAGTTTTACACTTTTTTTGTTGCTCCCTTGAAAAACGAAAAAAAGGGGTTTTACTGTACTTCAGAAAACCAATTTACTTCAAAAGCCTCTTATCGAAAAATACAACGTATGAAAAATCACCTATCGGTCTCTCCTGAAAAGTTGGGTTTTTTGAGATACTGTAAACCTCTTGCATACAGAATTATTTTTCAAGCAGAATAAAATGCCTCTGATTTTTATACACATCCACTACACCGTGAGAGATTTGTAAGGTAATTTGATTTCTTTTTCCCTAAATAAAATAAACATTTCTACCTTTTATTTTTATCTATAATTAGGAAGTTCAGTGCTACGGGGAATTCGTTCTAAAAAATGTTTTTTTACGTGCGGTAAAAATTCGAGCATTAAATTGTACGATGAAGTTTCTTAAAAATGTATGAAAAAAAAATTAACTACTTCGAACGACGTCACTAGTTCTTCCGAATTTACCATAGATAGGGTGTTGTGGTCGATTTCCGGTTTACGGAAAGCCAATTCACCAATCAGCATAACTCGCCTAAAAGAACTTGCGACGGCACACATGGAATAATTTTAAATTACAAAATTTAGCGCTGATAGGTAATACAATACACAAAAACGTTTTTTTTTTTAGATTTGGCTAAGTTTAATAGTCTAGTAACAAATAATAAAACCACTGAACTTCCTCATTGCGAAAGCACTACAATCAATCATATAAAGCATAAATATGTACGTCGAGATCCTTAATTAATACCTTGTTAGTAACCATGGAAAGGGTTGTCCCTGGTCGTAGGATGTTAAAAATTAATGTGCCGCATAAAATTATTGTAAATATTATGTCCAAGGCGTTATTTCGATTTTTCATAAAGATATTTGTTATTAACTTTATAAGAAAATAAAATTTGTGATTTTGTTAATTTGTTGTTTTTTCATTTTATTTCCAAAAGTTTTCAACTTCATCAATTTTCATTTTCAACAAAATCACTTTATTAACAATACACCGATTGCCTAAAAATCCATATAACTGTCTGAAAAGAGTTCTCAATCTCATTAAAATCACTGATAAGAGGTTAAATTATTCATCATAAATGTCAATATGACCGATTGACCCAAACTAATTCAACCACCCTAAGCCGGAGTAAACGAGCGGCAGACATCATTGCGCCTTCTGAGTTCAATGTTCTTGTTTACGAGGCTTTCTGCGAGGATGACTGCAGCCCCTTCGTCGTGGCGGGTCCTGCTGGCGATGATGTTATTTCTCTCAGGACTGAGATGAAGACAAAACATCCGTCTAAAATGAGAGATAGGAAACACGTGTGACCATGATCCATCGGGAATTTGTGTTCCCAATCTTGGAGGAGCATTTCGGGGAGGGTAGATGCGATTACAGTATAGACTATGTTGGTAAAAATTTTAACCTGATAAACAAATTTGTCTTCAGTGTACTGTCACTATTATTTACTTCTAGTATAAAATTGTCGATATTTACATACAAGGAATTTCCATCCTTATATTTTTCTGAATATTGGACACAATTTCTCCAGTTTTCAATGGTAATAAAATCCACGTATTGTGTCATGAGTTCTTCGACATTGTTTCCACCCTTGTGTTTCATTGAGCGACCTTCGGTTTCGCAAAAGCATGTATTAATTACTTTTATGGGATTTAGGTAACTGTGATAAAATAACAGTGTTACCATATTTCTCCTTTATGAGTATTTAATATATAGGTGAAAATTGGGACGCTAGCCAACATTAACTGAGAAGGCTCCCTTAATAATGAATCAAAAGGAATGTTAATTTATGGCATTGAATATTTAACACTTCAGTGCCTGGGTTCGGTCACAGCGACCGCATTATGGCTGCAGAGTTTGTGTTTCACTATGTCAGAAATGTGTTGCCTCCCTATTGCCCTTTCCTACTTTTGAATTATCATCACTTCAGTACTAGTAAATAAAAAAATATTGTCGTTTTAAATTCGCGGGCTGTCTCTGTGACCGCACCTGAGTTAAAAATTTAATTTCATCACGTTACTAAATTTGGATTTTACTTCTTTTAAGCTAGGGTTTCCTAGGACAGCGGTGCCCGTATCTTTACGGCCGTAGTGAACGGCGATGCGGTGGACAGCTGTCGTAGAGGTGGCTAGAGAGTGGTTTTATTTTTTAACGGTGTTATCAACACCGTTTTCCTAGGAAACAACTCTCTAGTCACCGTTACGACGGCTGTCCACCGCATCACCGTTCACTACGGCCGTTAAGATACGGACACCGCTGTCCTAGGAAACCCTAGCTTTAGTTTCGTTTTGTAAATGGACCCCACAGATGAAAAAGAGCTAATGCCAACGCCAACGGCTACAATCCTGGCACTTTATAAGTTATCGTTATCCGTAAAAATAAAAGACATATTATGTTATTTAGGACACAAATGAATTATTTTAGAAATGTAGAAATGTTTGTCCGCCTCGTCGCGTAATGGCCAGCGCGTTAGCCTACCATGCGAGAGGTCTCAGGTTCGATTCCCGAGATAGTTGATATGAAATATTTATTTAAAAGGTGTTGTTCACACTAGAATATTTCATAGTCCCCGGACCGGTACCTGAAGCGTAAGACCGATCATCTTACCTTTTAGTAACAAACAAATATGAATATACGCTGCGATTGGTGTACTGACGCAGTGCCCTATGCACCATTAGGTGCGGAAAGGGAATGATGATTATGATGATATTTGAACATGAAGCATTTGAAGGAATTTTAAAATACGAGTCTCAACAAAATATAACATTTTGGGCTATTATTAAATGTTACCTCGAAATTGAAAAATACTGCCGGTAAAAAGAATTCAGAGATACATTTATTATAGTAATAATAATACATTATATATTTGGATAATTTATATAGCGCCGTTTTTGTGAAAATCACCTCAAGGGCGCTGTACAGTAAATAAATATCCCACCACGTCTTGCAGCTACAGAGCGCATGGACGGTTGGGATTCTTGTTCCTCGTCTCCAATTATGATATACAGGAGCTAGATTACAGCACGTCTTGCAGCTACAGAGCGCATAGATAATAAGAAATCTAGCCCCTATTTACAAGTTAAGAGATTTAGTGATGTTTAAAAATATGTATTACAAACAAATTTATAAAAATAGAAGTTAGATAACAACAAGTCTTGCAGCTACTGAGCGCATGGACGGTTGGAATTCTGGACCTCATTAACTAAATTTGTATATTTGATAGTTGATAACATTTACCTATTGAAGCTAGATTACTAATCGTCTGGCAGCTACAAAGTGCATGGACGAGTGAAATTCTGGCAACTTAAAATTATCAATAAATTTACGAAAACAAACATTGAGCATAATAGTCAATTTGTAAGGTGTTCGTGCTAAAAAGTAAACAATAAAAAACTAAACAGATAAAGCACTTCAACACTATGGATGACATAACAGATAAAAATATCCGAAGGGTAGCCCTCGTAGATGTTCGGTAGTCACTAGTCACTGTTGCAGTATCGCACATGTGCAAACACATGTTTTTTCTAAATTCCTAGAAGATGGTCCGGTCCACGTGTAGTTGCCGAAGGGGGGAAAGAAGTTTATTGTTCCAACGACTTTGTATCCATTTCAGTCTGTATTATTTCGTTTTATAATGAGAATGAAATTCCCGCTCAATTTTATTTATTTTTTACATTATTATTAGACAAACGGATGTATGAGAGTGGTTCGAGGATTGACGTATCATTTTGTGTGTACGAGCATATTGGAAAGAATATTTTAAATCTATTGAGTATTTATCAATAAGTTCACTTTTGGTAGCACTGTTGTAATTCGTCGTGGGAGGTAGTATTCTAGATAGTTAAATCTTGGTACATTCGCATCGCAAATTAATACATTCTTAAACGATTTCAATGGGTTCATGTACTTTTCTATGATTTTAAAGTAGGCGCACTGTTGTTTGAAAGTTTCCGTTATTCACTACTTGTCACATATTTTTTTAGCAAGAAAAAAGCGCAAAATAATGATTAAAAATTAATAGTCTTCATTTTCCACTTTTTGTTTACACACCGACCACTTATAAACACTAACACAATGTTTGTTTAGCAGTTTACAATTTCATTTCAAATTTTAAGCTACGATTGGAGAGAGAAACTATAATTCACGCCCAGCCGGTACGGAGGCTGAGCGCGAAGTGTCTCTCATAAATCTTAAATTTATAATTTATCACTATGGTAAATATTGCGACCCAGAAAATAATAATCATGGTCAGTATGCCAGGACGAAGAAGCAGAGGCAGAGCTGCAGCTCGATGAATCGACAAGGTGAAAAGGCGACCCCGCATGGAGCTGAGGAGAGGGCACAGAGCCGTGAAGGGTGGAAACGCATTGTCAATGGAATGGCTAGAGAAAGTACCGACGATCACGACCCTCAGAATCGAAGAACGACAGAGAAGATGAAATATTGTAATAACAATACAAATATAGAGAGAATTATTATTTATCGGTTAAAGTGTAGGGGAGACCGGGTCTAGTAGGTGATCTTTTAGTGTTTTTGTTAATAAAAATAAATTATAAAGATGGAGAATATGGAATTGGTTTACTCGCCCAATCACTTGGGAGTATTTCTACATGTAAAAAAAGTACTTATTCATTTTATTTAAGATTTTATGGATGTTTAAGTAAAGTAATTGGAGTTCGCCTACTTACCCCATGCCAGGGGTTAGTTGGCGAACGGTATGGGGCAAGTAGGCGAGAACATTTGGGGTCTAATCTAAAGTATGATTTATTGCAAGAAAAAACATTTATTAAAAAAAGTTAATTACAAAGGTTTAATTGTTATACTAACATCTAATAAAACAGGTAAATAAGAAGCTAAAATCAGAAATATGGAAGAATTAATAAGTGAGATAAAACAAAAAATCACATTCTCTGTGGGCCCACATTTTGCAGCTCATGCACTGAATTCAGTTTTCTCCAGATCTACTGCAGCTAAAAGTAGCCATGCAAACTAAGCAAAAAGTATCTTCTTCGTCATTTTCAGACTCAGAAGTTTTACGAGATTTTTTAGTGGTTTCTCTTTCTTTTAAGCTTTTTGGGACAACTCTTTTGACATTCCTTTTTTGTTCCATTAAGGCTTTTTTTTCTGGGGTGTCGGTATAAATAGCAGAATTTCGTTTCCTCTTACTAACAGCGGTTTTCCGTGGCCCTGCTTTGGGAAATGGACGAATTACTTCCGGACATTGAATAATGGGGATATTCTGGATCCCCGATGGTCCTGCAGCTTCACTCGTCTCAGGCACAAATGTTTGTAGTGCCCTTGTTGGATTAAGTGTATCTTCATTCAAATGTTGTTGCATATTATTGTCGTCGACTGCATTAATTTCCTGTAAAGGAAGCGGTCAATCTGTTACATACCCAGCCATAAACTCACTTTCAGGAAATATATCAGGGTTAAGAGGACAAATTCCCGAAATCCTGAATCCCGACGTGATGTTATTTGGATTAGTCGCAAGTGGCAATGCAACTCGAAAGATTCCAGGAATATCATAAATACACATAATTTTCCCTGGATCGTTCGTCATCCATGCATCACAGCCTGTATTGACATATTTTTTTAGCGGACAAAGGCTGAAGCTTGTGAGAACAATGCGGCGGAAAGGATAGAATAGTGACTCCGTTTTCTTTGCAGTGGTCCAATTCTTTAATCGACAAATGAGAATCATGGTTATCCAGTAACAGAAGGTTTGGGCGATCTTTTGAGCACTTCGTGAGTTTAACGAAGTGTTTAAGAAAAATTACGAAATTGTCCTCTTTCATCCACCCTGGAGGATTACTTGACCCAGCGCAACCTGGAGGTCCATCAGAGATAAAATAATCTCTAAAATGTACTCTGGGGAAAACAAAGAATGGTGGAACTGTATTCCCTGTTGCTTACACTGCTAATTCCATTGTCACTAGAGTACCTCTTTCTTGTGAAGTTATTCTTCCAACTTGTCTGTAACCTCTTCTGGCTACGACTTTATTCGGTTTCTGCAGTGGTATTCTGATCACTCTCGACACCCACGAGATGATCTCGACTTTCGGACGAGAATATAACGTGGTGTAATTTAGGGATTTTTATTTTTTGAACGCGGTTAAACTTGGTTTTCTATATGGCAATTCTGATGATTACATGTCAAATTACGTAAATGAATTCGAACACATAAAACCAAAAATAATGATTTTCAATAGAAACATTATTGTGACCTTAAGAATGACCCAAAATACTTAATTATGTTGAATTTACCAAACCTCAATCGTTATTTCTCGTTATTTAGACGGTTTTATAATTGACATTTCATAGTTCGATATCTAACCGCAAAAGCGTGAGTGTCGAAAATGAGAAAAAATACTCGTGCGCATGCGTCACTGACGAGATGAATATACCTATTACAAAATATAACGCTTTTGCTATCCTGATGAAAAATTATAACGTTTGCCATATGGGGTATTTATTTTTTCTACACGTCAAACTGTACTTTTTATATTGCAACAATGCAAAACATAAACAAACATACAGTGACAGTTCAACTACTTTTGTAAATGATAAGTATGCCCCGGATCTACATGTCCTTAGGGATTTTGTTTATTTTTATAGAACCTCTGTGAAATACCTACTGTACTCTATAGAAACTTGCATACGAACCACAGCGTCCCTAAATGTACATCTTGCGCGACAACAGGAATCATCATTTGAAGGTATGTTTATCTAATTCGGTATTTTAATCAAACTTATATATTGTGTACAGTTTAAACCTACCATACGAGTTTTTTCTCAAGTTGTTAATCATTATAATATTTATAAATTGTAAAAGGTTAAGAATAAGCTAGTGTTAGTAAAAGATAAACAAACCACCAAGCCGTTTTCCCGGGGACAGCCAGAGGATATACAACACACATGCGTTTGCAGTCATACAAAATCTCATGCATGTGTGCTGATTTTTCCAACTTTTGAAGTATTACCATATCCGCAGTGGTACTGCAATACCGCTACTGCGAACTGTTAGTTTTAATTGTTGATATTCGTAATGTAAATAATAATTATGTATGTAAATACTTATCGTTTCAGCGGTATTTTTGTTTGGTTAAAATTGCAAGTAATATATTAACAGCTTTTATGTTCCCCTTTATTTTTTTTTTGATAATTAGGCTTCCCGCCCACTAGGCAGCCAGGCTGCCGCAGTCAAAATTTTGCGCAGCCAGTTAAAGCAGCCAGCCTGACGGCCAGTCCAAATAAAATGGATGTGGAAGATGTTTTTGTTTACATTTCATCTCGTAAGAAACGCAATCCAAAAAGAAGATATTGAATTCATCCTTTACTTGAAAGGGTTCATTTCAAAATTATTTTATGGATCTTCTGTATCGAAAGTCATTGCAAATTCGTTTCATAAAATACCTCTGGCTGCTACAACAAGTGCGCGGAGACTGAAGCAGTCACATACATTTGCTTTGTCTCGTTCTGGCTGCAGGCAGCCAGTTGGCTGCCGTGCACGTCAAACGCGTTCTAATGGCTGCCGCAGCCAGGAATTCTTGGCTGCCTAGTGTGCGGTATCTAATAAGCCGTCATATGTAGTATTAGCTGCCGCAGCCAGGCTGCCTAGTGGGAGGGGAGCCTTACAAAGTATTGCCGTACCGCCCGTACCACTGATGAGATCCTTCTCAAACAATTTGTTGGGTTCGGTCATGCCATCTCTTTCTTGGTCTTCTTTGTTCATTAGTCTTCCTCATAATTAATATTTATTTTATTAGTGGTTTAGTGGTGGTATTTCAATTTTATTTATTCATATATATGTACATTACAAAATAGAACATCTTAATTTACACATATAGAAATAATGAAAATAAAAAGGTAAAATTAGGTATTTATAAAAATAACACAGGTATACATAATATCCAGAAAATAATATTTTAAAAAAGTAAGAGAATCTTGTAGTGACAAACTCCCTCAGAGACGTGAAAAATTACAAATGTTTATTAAGGAATAATGAAAGACAATTGGACATGCATACACATAAGATATTTAATTTTGCTAAACCCATCACCCTTTATAATATCTCACAGCATGTGTTATAAAAAGGATACAATATTATTAACGTTATTGTAATATAATATAATTTATGTTATGAATAGTGGTGTTTAAATATACCTTTGTACTAAAACAAATATTGTATCAATATTAATAATAATAGTAGTAAATAGTAAGCTCTATAAATGTCTAGACTTTTAATGATATTATCTTCTAAAAAAAATCTCATTCTCTTTTAGAACATCTGTAAATAATTTAACCTTTAGAAGTGTATTTTTTCAGATTATATTAAACCAGTAAAGCGGATCCTTCGAAGGGATGATATCGATTGGCTCTTTAAATTTATGCTGTAATGGAATATATGGATATTAAACTATAGGATATATTCGTCATCTGCTTGGAGGTGGGACACGTTGTTTATTAAGTAATTCAAGTTTTTTTGCACTCTTGAAAATTCTCATTTTAAATTGTAATTTACTAAAAAATGAATCAGTAGCAAGATTCGTCGCTACACCTTTATGACTGATATCTTTATTATAAAGATAAATCTAAATAAAAAAGGATACAATACTTCAGTTATTATTATATAAATTGTAATATATATATTTTTATAGTTAAGATACCAGTCTGGGTATTAAAGATGTTGTAAAAACAATGAAATATCACTACCTACACAGTTATTATACATTTGTATATTTAAATATCAATCATAAATTATTTCTATATTAAACTATTTATTAGATTTGCTTTAAATAATACCCAATTTGTTATTTTTTCAAATGTTTTTTTATTACCAAACAGATTAAGAGCCAAAGTACATAAGAATTTTTTTAAAATAAAGTAAGTACTATTAAAATATCTTGTATTAGTTTAAAATTCATATTATATTAAATATTTTCTCTACAGCTCACGTTGGCATGTCCTAACAAAAGGAAATTTGTCACCATATGGAAAATACAAAGTTATACCATTACATATGACACCGCTTATATCATTTTGAATATTTAGAATTAATCAGCTTACACATATTTGAATTGCAATATCATAATCACAATACCTACAGACAACTTTAAAAATATTACCTTTACTGCATAATAATTTGCTCTGAGAAATAAAACATATAAATCACAAAATATAGCCTTCAAAGTTTTCTTTTTAAAAGGTTTAACAATATGCAGAATAATTAAGGTGTTTGATTCTTGTGTGTACTGATGAACTTTTGTACAATATACAAAAATATGTATATTGGCAGGTTTATTGCAATACCTGATGAATAACTTCCAACTTACCTAAATAAGATATATTTTACTATTTTAAGTGCTTATTTTAGTATGTCATTTTGTACTAAATATAAATGTAATTAAAAATGTATTGTAAATTATATAATTTTTTGTTTTTTTATTTTTAGCAAAGAGGAAATATCAAAGGTTGCAATTTGGTGTCAATTTTTAACCGGTGTGCGGTATTTAATAAGCTGTTATATGTAGTATTAGCTGCCGCGGCCTGGCTGCCTAGTGGGCGGGGAGCCTTACGTAGTATTGCCGTACCGCCCGTACCACTGATGAGATCCTTCTCAAACAATTTGTTGGGTTCGGTCACGCCATGTCTTTCTTGGTCTTCTTTGTTCATTAGTCTTCCTCATAATGAATATTTATGTATTTATTTTATTAGTGGTGGTATTTCAATTTTATTTATTCATAAATATGTGCATTACAAAATAGAATATTTTAATTCACACATAAAAAATAATGAATATAAAAAGGTAAAATTAGGTATTTATAAATATAACACAGGTATACATAATATCCAGGAAATAATATGTTTAAAAAGTAAGAGAATCTTGTAACGACAAACTCCCTCAGAGACGTGAAAAATTACAAATGTTTATTAAGGAATAATGAAAGACAATTGGACATGCATACACAAAAGATATTTAATTTTGCTAAACCCATCACCCTTTATAATAGCTCACAGCATGTGTTATAAAAAGGATACAATATTATTAAGGTTATTGTAATATAATATAATTTATGTTATGAATAGTGGTGTTTAAATATACCTTTGTACTAAAACAAATATTATATCAATAATAATAATAGTAAAGAGTTAACTCTATAAATGTCTAGACTTTTAATAATATTATCTTCTAAAAAAAATCTCATTCTCTTTTAGAACATCTGTAAATAATTTAACCTTTAGAAGTGTATTTTTTCAGATTATATTAAACCAGTAAAGCGGATCCTTCAAAGGGATGATGTCGATTGGCTCTTTAAATTTATGCTGTAATGGAATATGTGGATATCAAACTATAGGATATATTCATCATCTGCTTGCAGGTGGGACACGTTTATTAAGTAATTCAAGTTTTTTTTGCACTCTTGAAAATTACATTTGTATATTTAAATGTCAATCATCATTTATTTCTATATTAAACTATTTATTAGATTTGCTTTAAATAATACCCAATTTGTTATTTTTTCAAATGTTTTTTACCACAAAACAGATTAATACCTGTATGCAGAGACAAACCTTAAGGTGAGGAGAGTACATTCTATTGTCTTCACCTGCGGGTTATTCTCTGCATTTGAAATTAGAATGTACTTTCCTCACCTTAAGTTTTGTGGGGAGAGTACATTCTATTGTCTTTACCTGCGGGTTATTCTCTGCATTTGAAATTAGAATGTACTTTCCTCACCTTAAGTTTTGTCTCTGCATACGGGTATAAGAGTCGAAGTACATTAGAATTTTTTTATAATAAAGTACTATTAAAATATCTTGTATTAGTTTAAAATTCATATTATATTAAATATTTTCTCTACAGCTTACGTTGGCATGTCCTAACAAAAGGAAATTTGTCACCATATGGAAAATACAAAGTTATACCATTACATATGACACCGCTTATATCATTTTGAATATTTAGAATTAATCAGCTTACACATATTTGAATTGCAATATCATAATCACAATACCTACAGACAACTTAAAAAATATTACCTTTACTGCATAATAATTTGCTCCGAGAAATAAAACATATAAATCACAAAATATAGCCTTCAAAGTTTTCTTCTTAAAAGGTTCAAATTGTTCAAATTATTGCGGAATAATTAAGGTGTTTGATTCTTGCGTGTACTGATGAACTTTTGTACAATATACAAAAATATGTATATTGGCAGGTTTATTGCAATACCTGATGAATAACTTCCAACTAACCTAAATAAGATATATTTTACTATTTTAAGTGCTTATTTTAGTATGTCATTTTGTAATAAATGTTATTAAAAATGTATTGTAAATTATATAATTTTTTGTTTTTTTATTTTAGCAAAGAGGAAATATCAAATGTTGCAATTTGGTGTCAATTTTTAGCACCTTTTCGATCATCTGAGAAAATGGGAGCAAATATGTGGCAGAGCAGAAAAGCGGACTACAGAAATGAGTCTACAACAACTACATTAACCACTCAAACCTTTTCTCACAAATGTAGAGCATTAGCTAAAATTCTAGTTAGTTTTTTGTAGTCCTTTTTTATTATTTTATACCTAAAGACTTTTACATATGAACTACAGTGCAATTACTGTTATTGAAAAAATATTTTGGTGTTTTAGTTTCCTTTTCACACGTAATTAAAATATAGTCATATCTCACACATAAATATTTAAACACATATTTCAAATATAAGGAACCTTAATGTGATCACTTTCATCGGAAGAAATAATGGCTTTGGCCAAGAATTGTATTTACTTTAGTTTTAGTTATTTAGTTTTACGAACATTTAAAATTGTATTTTCACACCCTCTCAACGCGTTTGCTTATCATGCAAGAGGTCTCAGGTTCAGTTCCTGACATGTTAGACATAAAATATTTATTTTAAAGGGTGATTTTACAGTACAATATTTCATAGTCCCTCGACTGGCACATAAAGTGTACGATTGATCATCTTTTCTTTAAGTAACAAAAATATCAAGATACGCTGCGATTGGTGTACCAATGCAGTGCCCTATGCAATTAGGTGCGGAATTTAAACGATGATGATGATTACCTACATTTATTTATTCTACGGTACAAAAATTCACTATATATTTATATATTTTTTTAAAAGAGATTTGTGTTCTTATGATTTACTTAAAAATTTAATTTTGAGGGCCATTTTCGACGAGTTGTAAATAACTCTCTATTAGAAAATAGGAATCAAGTTGGGATGGAGTGGGATTCGAACCACGAACCTTTGAGCCGTGAGTCTGTGACACTAGCCATAGGATCACAACCCGATTTAACTCAATTGATTAACAGTTTACATATTAATGTACTATTTTTTTTTAGGCTGTTGCCGTGTTATGCCATAAAAATTAGCATAGGAGAAAAAATCAAGTAAAATTAAAAAAACAATATTGAAGTCCAAAAAAAAAAGTGAAATACACATAAAAAATATAAAAAGTTACAAAAATTAAATTTAGTTGATTAAAAAAAGAGTTTTTTTTTTACTTCTTTATTAATTATTTGTGCATGTTGTGTTCACACTTAATTCATGAACAATTTCTAAACATAACAAATTGTGATTATTTTACCAATTTATTGTATTGTTCATTATTTGTAAGCCATAAAAAATAAAATAAAAACAATCTCAACTGTTAATATGCATATTCAACATAAACTTTTAATAAAAATAATACAGACTTTATGGATATGGTACCATAGTGAAAATAAATAAAACAATCTTATGAGTACGTGCAAATACTTGCGGACTGGCTGGATTTCCTCCCTAGGGATGAATAATTTAATAAAAATTTTTTTTTTGCAACAGAGAGGGAAAACATTTTTGAGAAGGGAATATGGAAGTATATGCATTTACAGAGCTTATGACCTGTCATTCATATCATCCGGCTGAACCAAATTCCCTACTAGGCAGCACCTAAAAAAACAATTTTCCAATTCTTATTTTATTTTATTTTTATTTTATTTTATTTAGAAAACATACAGTCATACAAAATAAGTACTAAAAACAACAATTTTTAACATAAAAAGACCAATTAAGTATACTTATACTTCTTCTTTTACCAGTTAGTTATTCAACAATGTTTTGAGAATTTTGCGGACTGGCTGGATTTCCTACCTAGGGAGTTATTCCAATCTAAATTTGTTGCTGGATGGATAAATCTCACCTGCATGATAAAGGTTTCAGCTCTTTTACTTCACAAAAGTCAACAGATGGAAGAGTTGAGGAAATGTGGGTGTTTAAACATAGGCAGAATGGTGAATGTTACAAAATAATTCAAGTGGCCGCTTAAACCAGCCAATGACAGGTCATAAGCCCTGTAAATGCCCATACTTCCATATTCCCTTCTCAAAAATGTTTTCCCTCTCTGTTGCAAAAAATTTAGAATAAGTTGATTAAATATATTATGCTCTATTATTCCTTTATGGCAACCAACAATGAACTCAAATTTTGGGAAACATAATATTGCATACCCTTTGTCCGTGTCCAAGCTGACAAAGGAAACAGTTCTGTTTGAGAAATGAAAGCAGAACCCTGGGCGAGCGTTTTCGGCTTTATGTCAACTCTTATGTAAATCCTGGAAAAGGAAATTGGGTAGAGATATGTCTGCCTCGTAAGGTAGTAGTCGGAGCGTTCGCCGACCGTGCTTGAGGTCTCAAGTTCGATTCCTGGCAGGATCAACAGAAAATTTTCTTTTTTTCACTTCAGGTGCTATTTCAGTCCCTGGAATAGCACCTGAAGTGTAAGATTGATCACCTTACCTTCATGTAACTGATGATGAAATATGCTGCATTTGATGCGCCACATGGTGAGGATAGGGAAATGATGAGATACCTTACACAACCTTAATGAAAATAATTAGTTACTTTATTTTTTGGTTTGACACCTTTTAGTAATTGAGAATGTCAGAAGAATAAGTATATTTCAACAATATGGGATCAAACAAACAGATCTTGCACAGGTTCATTTTGTACTCACACATTCAGAGATTGTGACATCAAATCTGAAAATAAGGATTTAAAATTTATATGCATTTTGATTTGATATTTAAACCTTACAGCTACAATTGTAATTTGAGCAAAAATTGTTCTTGCATGTAATTGTTCTTCCTTCCATTAACTGTGTATTTCATTTACCAGTTGTTGCAATTAAGCATTCATTTGACAGAGGTTCTGAGTGATATTCAATTAACTCATTAACATCTTCATTGTTGAAGTCCTATACTATATCATCTGTGATAGCTTCCAGAGTTTCTTCAAAATTCATAAAATCCATCGTTTGCGGGCATTATTGTTTACAGGAACCTTTCATTTTTTATTTCATCCCACAAGTATCCAATATTGCTTATTGCATTCCATATATTATAATTCTACTGAAATTGTCTTAATGTAGGCACACCTTCCTTGTCAGTTTCCTTAATGACCTGATTCATTATTTTCCTCATAACATATTATCTTAACATAGTTATCACTAGTTAACCGAGGGAGCACCTGCATGCAAGCGAATAATTTTAGCATTATTGATAAAAATCTGTAAAAAACATAATTTATTTAAATGCCTGAAATAGTGAATTACGCAAAAGTAGAAAGTGCAAAAGCCGACGGCCGACCGTATGTCTTAGGGAATACTAAACAATCAATCAATGCATCGTCTTGTCATTCAATTAGCTTCAATATGGCAATCTTTAGGAACCTTTATAGCATGATTAAGATGCATTAAATGTGTATCCCGAGTTCCCTTTGATAATGTATGTATATTTATAAATTAATAATTAATATAAATTAGAAACGAATTTAGTGTTGAAATATAATCAACACCGACTGACATACTCGAACTGTGCCAGATCTAGATCGAGGAAAAAAGACCTCAAATCGATCTGACTAATATTTTGACAATATATTACGTGTTTAAATTGATTAAATTTTATTAATTGCGATTACTTACCTGTATTAACTCCGTTATTTTTGACAAAGACTAAAAATGTCCCGACAAATTAAAAAAAACTTACGAACCTCCAATTTATGAGCACAAATGGATTTGTCGTAATTTGTATAATGGCGTCTTTTGAGTTTTTACAGATGACGCAATATATTTAATTGCCAATTTAGTAGCTCACAATAAAAAATAAACATACATTTTTAAAAACGAAACATCTCGCGGGTCGCATGTTTGACGTTTGCCAGATTTACAAGGTTAGTTTATTTGTATGCTGTGCGCATGCGTGGTTTTAACGATACCTATTACGAGATTCGTTCAGGGCTGGTATTCCGAACGCGTTTTCAGCGCGCTATAATGCGTATTTAGTACGTAAAAACGCGCTATACCGCGCTATAATTTCGTTTGGAATACCAGCCCAGGATACCAAAATGATTTTAACATGGTAGAGGCCCACGAGAGTGGTTCAGAATACCACCCCTGGGCCGCGATTATGAACGGCTATCTTTATCGGTATATACTGAGACGGTATAAGCTAAAATCGATATTTATGTAAGAAAGTGTGTATATTTGTATGAAAATTCAAAGTATCTTTGTCGGTAACCGGTCATTTAACATGTTAATACAGAAAAATTGTAAAAATATTTTATTTTTCATAGAGAAAACTTAGTTTTACTTTGTAGATAATATTGAAGATAAACTTTAACTTCCCATCAGAATACGTACCCTGGAGATACCAACTGAGGCATTATTATTCAACATGTATTTGACGATTTGAAATCGACATTATTTGACTCAACTTCGGTTGAGAATTTTCAGTTGGTAGACGTATATTTATTTCCCCGCAAAGGTGGTTGCCTTGTTCATTTCCACGTATTTCAAGTCCTACCGACGAATACGAGATTCGCGCGCCGTATTTCATTTTCATTCCGCTTGTCGCATTCGCCGCGTGAGCACGTCGCGTGGCTTTCCGTTCATTTCGGTACGTTTTCCGTTGGCTTTCGACATGCCGTCCGACGTAGGGTATGTTTTCAAACCAGACCCTTTGGTAACTAAAAGTTCGTACATAACGTCCATGAAGCAGTACGAGGATATGCACCAGAAAAGCATGCAGGACCCTGAAGGTTTTTGGGGGGAGATTGCGGACCAGTTTCACTGGGAAAAGCCGATGGAAGCTGGGAAAATTTGTTCCTATAATTTCGACATCTCAAAAGGACCTGTTTTTGTAAATTGGATGAAAGGTTCCAAAACCAACATTTGCTACAACGTCCTGGACAGGAACATTAGGGATGGTAACGGAAATAAAGTAGCCTTTTACTGGTAAGTCAAAACTTCATTTTTAAACTTCCTGTTTTAATTTTTTCGTTTCGGTTTTTAAAACGGATTTAATGAATAAAAACTCTTTTAAATTGGGGCGTATTTATAAGATTTCTGGGGCGCGTTAAGTTGTGTAAAATCATTCAATACATTTGACTGAGGCAATGATGTTTTTGTTTAACTGCTGTGTTTTGTTTTTTGGCACTAAAATACACTTCCCTTACTCTAATCAATACAAGATTATAGGTCATGGATGCAGAGGGAAAGAGAAAGAATACTTCTGCCCACCTACAACTTTACTGTATATTGATCCAATCCCGAGATGGTTTTAGGAAATACTCCAAGTTTTCACAAATCACGAGATTTCAAAATGTACATTTATCACGCGAAACGTTCCACTAAATTAATATTACACAGTAGATACTCTTTTTGGCAAATCGCGTTTAAACTATCGTTCGTTTATAACGTTGTAAACATTCATTTATGAAAAATGTGCATGCCTAGCTTTTTTTATATCTTTTCCATGAATATACATAGTTTGTACATGCACTTTAATTTCCGTTCGCTCGTGATCTATTTTCGGGAGTTATTGTAATAATCGGGCGGTCCCGCGGTGCAATGGTTGAGACGCTTGCCTCGCGCACGGAGTGTTCCGGGTTCGATTCTCGGGGAGATAAAAAAAACTCGATACTGGGTGTTCTGTGCGGTAATTCACCACTGTGGTTGGGGCATGTTGTGCAAAAAAAACAAATTAGGTTTGTCAAATCTGAAACGTAAAAAATAAAAAAGTTGAACTTGAAAAACCTAAGTTATTCGAAAGCAAATTTGTTGTAACAAAGAGAAAGCATTTTTGAGGAGGGAATGTGGAAGTCTAGGCGTTTACAGGGCTTATGACCTGTCATTGGCCGGTTTAAGTGGCCACTTTACACATTGTGTAACACAAACCATTATGTCTATGTTTAAACTTCTACACATGGTAGTGAAATATTGGCGTTTTAACAACCTTCAAAATCGATATTTCGTGTCCTGCCGGGAATCGAACCCAGAACCTCAAGAATGATAAGCTAACTCGCAAACCGCTACGCAACGAGGCGGACTTATCTCCACTTGATATCCTCATTCTGGGCTTTAACCTGAAAGCAGCAATACAAAAAACTCATTATCATCATATCTCTGTCCGCGCCCGATAGTGCACTGCATTAGTCCATTAAATGCAGCGTACATTTATCACATGTTATCTGAAGGAACATGAAATATTGCAATGTAGAACCACCTTTTAAATCAATATTTTATATCAACCATCCCAGGAATCGAACCCGGGACCTCAAGCGTGTTAGGCGAACGCATCACCCACTACACAACGAGACGGACTCATCTCCGCTCGATTTCTTTATTCAGAATTTTTACCCGAGAGCAGCCATACAAAAATAAAACCTGTATTATAATCCAATAAAAATATTATCACTAGCAGGCTACAGGCCCCTGTTGCCGACTGTTACATGCTCGAAAATTCGGCGCTCCGGGCTTCGTTTTATCGGCCCTACGAGCCTCAGTTGATCGGCCCTTCGGGCCTCGGTTGATTTATTGGTAAATATTATTGTTATACACGAATAGAGAGATTATTATTATTATTTTATATCTCTCCGCTGCGTACACCCGACCGGATGCACGTACAAAAATGGCCAATAAGTAAAAAGGTCAACACATCTTTTAAATTTTTCAATTCACATTTTCAACATTTTAGCTTAAACCTTTATTTCACTATCCTTTCTCTGAGTTTGAGGTAACGGGGGGCAAATGCGCATGCTTGAAAGAGACACGAATCACCAAATAAAAAAATCCTGGAAGAAATCATACAAAAAATGGACCTATTGCATTATTCGTGTGAAGCAAAGCGTCATGTTCTAACTCCATTAAACTTCTGTCTCGTGCCAGGCAGCTGGAGGGCAAAATAAATGCACTAAATTAACATAAAATCAAAAGAATGCTTTACAAATATTTCAACAAAGAAACATAAAGCTTTAAGAATATGAGGAAGTCTAGACACACAGGACCTGTCATTGGCTGGTTAAACTGATAAATGTATGCACTACATAACATTCATAATATGTTTGAACACAATTATTTTGTTATTTATTATGAAGTAAAAAAGCTGAAACTGAAACACTTAGTTGACAACGCCTGAAAAATGTTAATTATATGTCCGGGTGGATGGAGAATACATGTCTGTTTGTAAAATAGAACTAGAATCCTGGAGTTGTGTTTTCGACTCTATGACTTCTCTCAGGTAAAAATCCTTAAAAAAGACATTGCGCGGAGATTTGTCCGCCTCGTGGTTGTCGTGTTCGCCTTGTTCGAGGCTCCGGGTTCTCTTGGCAAGGTCGACACAAAATATAAGTTTAAGAGGCGGATTACATCAGCCCTTAGGACTTTTCATACCATGGTAATAATTCACATGTCACGATAAAATAACATACTATAGGGTATTTACTGTATATAATTTATGTCGGTGTCATGATTCAATGGTCCACGCGTTTGCCTACCACGCAAGAGGTCTCAGATTCGATTCTCGACATGGTTAATATGAAATATTTATTTAAAAATGTGTTTTCACACTAGAATATTTTATAGTCCCTGGACTGGTACCTGAAGCGTAAAACTGATCTGACTGATAAAAACTATCACGATACGCTGCGATTGGTGTACCAATGCAGTGCCCTATGCACCATTAGGTGCGGAAAGGGAACGATAATGAATTATGTATTTGCTTTTAAGTATAATATCCACTTGATTTCTTTTTGCAGAAATTTTACCTAAAATTAGTCGCTGAATAATTTTTTTATAAATATAAAATAATATAATCAATGTCAAGCCACCCTACTTTTACCGTGCCGTGTGGATTCGTACGATGGGTAAATGAGGGATTTTATCTTGTATCCATATTTTGAATCTCCTGTGCGTTAATAATATCAAATATCCTTCTTTCGTGAGAGAATACGTGGTGTTTCAGAAATTTTATCGATAGGTATTTATTTAAGTTTTTCCGTCACTCTTCTGCGAGAGACGCATCTGCATGCCTCCCCGATATTGAGTGAAAAATACAAGTGCACGTTGGACTGATTATGCCAAACTAAAATCGAACTGAACAAAAACTGAACCAATTAGATTTTTTTTTAAAAAGAAAATCGTATCATCATAGAATTACGAATAGTCCAGAAACCGCATACGCACATCAAACAGAAGGCGACTCAACTACTCATAAATGAGTAGGTTTACGTTTTGACTCATTAGTTTCTTTGTAGACGTCGCTCAGTACGCAACTCCTGATTCGAATTTAACCATGCCGTGTTGTGTCCTTTTAAAGTGGAGAAATATTGCTAGGATCTTAAAGAAACAGGATGCAATCACATTTCATGTGTAATTATCAAATAAATGTGATTGTCACAAATGCATTTCGTAAAAATTGAATTATTTTTCCATCTCTCAGATTGTCGAACTAACAAAATGGAATTTTCGTTAGTGTTGCCTGGGTAAAAAAAATGTGACCCTACTTTACTCATATAATAAAAAAAATAATGAAAATTGAACCTCTGATTAAACAACGCCGTAGTGGACATTTGGCCGACATTATCTTTAAAACATAAAATATTATTTAACAAGATATAAAAATATCCGTTTTATGTCAAATAAAATTTGTTTTATATTTTAAATTCAAAGTTCATTAATTCAATTACTCCTATTAAATGACCCTTTACTTATCTACTCTGTTGTGTCAATCAATGTTTCCGGGTGCACAATAAAATTTTAGAAAAATTAACTAATTGTTTTTTTTTACCTTACATTTGTGTTATGGTTATATTCTTCACGTTCTGACAATATTATTCGGTGACTTCAGGTATGCGCGCGGCGAAAGTGTGTCTAATTGGGGAACTTATTGGACACAGTCCGATGTATTCAAATATGATTCTACGCTTCTTATGGACTATTTTTAATTCTATGCGTATCAGAATGAAATTTTCTGTGTCGGTACTTTTTCAGTTTTAAAAAAATATTTGTCATATTTGTTAGCCCTAATCCAAAACGAAATAAAAAAGAACACAAAAACCAAGGTGAGAAACTTCACAACGTCAATAAAGGAGGGTTGGCTAACTAAAAACATATTTCAAAAAATAAAAATCAAGTTTATAAAAAAATATTTAAAGAAAGAAATAACAGTCAACTTGTAACCGAACTAAAAGATATTCAAAAAGATTTAAGCAATGAAATCAGAAAATCAAAAAAACAATATTACCAGAATTATATAAAATCAGCAGAAGGCAGCAGCAATAAACTTTGGAAAATAATAAAAAATATCAAGTCTGGATAAAAATTACAGTCAGCTAATATAAAAGAAATAAACATAAAAGATGGGATTCCCACAAATGATGAAGAAGAAATATTAAATATTATCAATGAATAATACTCTAATGTTACCTTGCAAGTAAATTAGATGGACCATGTCTAAACATATCAGAAAAACGAAGAAGAAAAATAAATAGTACCTTTTTTCTTAGACCAACAACGACAAAAGAAGTGTGTAAAATAATTGACAATCTTTAAAAAAATGCATCGCCAGGATATGATAAAATCAAACCTTCACTCAAAGATATTTTAAGCCCGGTCATATCAAAATTAATTAACATGCGTATAAAGTTAGGAATCTACCCGGAAGAATTAAAGACTGCAAGAATAACTCCTATATTTAAAGGTGGAGATCGAACGGAACCGAATAACTATAGACCTTTATATAGCAAATTTAACTGTATTTAATAAAATCTTTGAAAAATATATTCATAAACGATTAATGGGACATATAAAAAATCTCAATATAATATGCTTAAACCAACATAGTTTTCAAGAAAAAAAAGGAACTGGAACCGCTCTAGTAAATTTAATTAATTATATTCAAACAAATATGGATGCTAAAATTCTAACCACAGAAGTAATATTAGATTTTAAAAAATCTTTTGATTGAGAGTAAAATCTCAAGAATGCAAACTATTAAAATCATACTTAACAAATCGGAAGCAGTATACCTTTGTAAATGAAAAAACAAGTAAAATACAAACAGTAAATTTTGGAGTCCCACAAGGATCTATTTTGGGTCCACTATTATATATTTTATATATTAATGACTTATCACTGTATAATTTTAAAGGGAAAATTATTATGTATGCCGACGACTTTGGACTATTCTATAAAAATCAAACAGACGTATTAACAAACAATGACATAAACGAAGACCTTACTATGCTGACTAAATGGACAAACACAAACTTACTTACACTTAATGAAAAAAAATGCAATATTATCCATTTTGAATCTAGAAAAAAATGTCACAAAGTAGATGCTTACGTAAATAATGAACGACTAACTGAAATTGAACATGTTAAATACTTAGGACTAACAATAGACAGACAATTGACATGGACAATTCATATCAACAATTTAATTAGCAAAGTGGCGACTTTATCGAGTCTATTTTTTTAAATCAAAAACTATGTTCCAATAAAGGGAAAAAAAATGTATGAAGCCTATGTAAAAACTAAAATATGTTATATGCAACTACTATGGGGAACAGGAAATCAAAATGACATAAACAGACTACAAAGACAGCAAAATAAAATATTAAAGTTAGTATATGACCTTCCCTATCTAACAGCAACTAAAGAACCTTTTGAACAAACTAAACAATTGTAACTGAACTCTTTAAACTAGAATCTTTAAAATTTATTCATAAATTAGCCACTGATGTAATTGTAGACGGAAGAATTAAAACTTGAAAAAAACTGTAGTAAACATGAACACAATACGAGAATATCAGAAAAATATCATATACAATCTTTTAAAACGAGAAAAGAACAATCGAGACTAATAAACCATGGACTGAAATTATACAATAAACTACCAGACAAAACTAAACAAAAGACTCAGACAACCTTTACAAAAGATGTTAAAAATATTATTATTAACAGTAGAATGTGAATTTTAAAAGTGAAAATATTTTGTTAAATGTATGTAACCCGTAAGGGTTTATCAATGAAATTTAAATTTTTTTAAAAAATCCCGGTGAGAACACAAAAATTAAAATGTGATTTTTCTCAAGCCTGGGTGTTCTGTGATGTAATTCACCACTATAATTGGGCCTACTGGCCTGTTGTGGTGCAAAAAAATCAAATGAAATATTGTGTGCTAAAAATCACTGCGCTAGCGGCAAAACCCTTTATAAAAATACGGAAATACGTCTGTATAAAGAAAAGTTAGACCGCGTTTCCTCTTTTTCAACGTAAAAAATATGAATAAATCTTATACTAAATGTTATTAAATATTTGTATAAAACCACTTACCGACTTTTCTATATCTACCGGTTTCGAGACGTACCCGTCTCTTCGTCAGGACACCAAACAAACCAACATGCTATCCAACATGCAAAACCTAGACATAGAAAAGTCGGTAAGTGGTTTTATACAAATATTTAATAACATTTAGTAAAATGTTTGACCACAAAGTTAATGCTTTAAATATTAATAAAAATAATTATTTGATTAAGATTCTCGCCTCGCACACGGAGGGTCCTTGGTTCAATTGAGATCACAGTGAGTGACAAAAAAATAATGTGATTTTTCTCAAACCTTGTTGCTCGGTACTGAAATTCACAACTTTTGACCCCACAATAATTATTGTTCAAAAACCTGAGTAAGAACTTGCACAAGATCTTGTACCATTTTATATCCAAATCAAAACGGCCTTCAGTACAGGTAAACGTCGTTTGGTGCTGGTTCGATTTACGCCGATTTACAATTACGCCGGTTGGTCCAGCGTGGGATTCCGGGTGTAGCGGCCTCCGTGGTGTAGTGGTCAAGACGCTTGACTCACGCACGGAAGGTTCCGGGTTCGATTCGCGGTGAGAACACAAAAAATTAAAATGTGATTTTTCTCAAGCCTGGGTGCTCTGTGATGTAATTCACCACTGTAATTAGACCTCCTGGCCTGTTGTGGTGCAAAAAAAAATAAAAATATTTAAGAATATTTTAAAATTCCCCGGTTCGCCGACACCAGACGACAGTTGGTGCCGCGATTCTAAAAGCAGTCACTTTTACACGTTGTTTTCTTTTAATACCGTGTACTTGAGCAGCCTATTGTATGTGTGAAATTGTTTCCGAGTTAGTTTTCATTTTGTTTTTTAAAAAAATAAAAATGTATGTTCATATTTTTTATTTCATTTTTATTAAAATTAAGAGAATATTGAAATATTTGTAGTTTTATGATTCTGCAAGAAAGAAAGCAAATAAAGTTGGATGCTTTTTTCAAAAAAGTGTGGAAATTTAATTTAGCATCGACGAACTGGTGAGTTATAAAAAAGTTATTGCCATAAAAAAAATCTTTATTTATTTCAAGATATTATTATTTATTTTGTAAACTAATTTAAACTGTATTTATATAATACATGTATAATTTATTTTGAATTTTCATTGGATAAAAATAAATAAACAGGTTAGATTATTCTTAGAATTTTGACACGGAACCTAACCTTATATTTTTTATTTTTTTTACAATATACATAAGAGTAAAACAGAGTATTAAAAAATAAAGGATAAATACATACCAATGAATTACATATTAATAGTAAAAATAGTGAACAAAAATATCCCACAAAGGCATAGCCTGTTCGTGGGTATATAAGAAAGAGAAAATAAAATATTCTGTAAAAGATTATTTGGTATTTTTTTTGTAATTTAAAAAGGAAATAAAAAATATATAAAAACATAAAAATATTCCTAACTATAATATCTTCTATTATATTTGTGTTCATTTTACGCCGGTGTATCTTAAAACGCAACCCCGGCGTAAAACGACGTTTGCCTGTACTTTTTTTTTCGTTATTTTTAGCCACTTTAAAAAATATTTTTTTTGGACTTCAAAGGTCTTCCTTTGTAAATTTCACAATTTTTAAAAATTGTATTTAAAAGGAGGTTAGAAATTACATTATAGTACTAACTTGTGCTCCTGAGTTCCCTTAAGAATTATGTAATTTTACAATCACGAAACTCGCCATTGTTGTAGCTCCAAGCAACCTGGCAACAGTGCGGAGGAATAGTTTTTCTAGAAATATTAGAAATTACTATGACATGAATTTGAAATATCTTGACGTTACATGATTGATTTGTTGAATGTGCCCTTGGATGATAGGAACTGACTACTTACATTGAATATTCAACACAACTTTTCATGTTCGATATACATACATACAAATTTTTTGACCTCTTATTCGTTATATCGACCCCGCGAAGAAATATGAAAAATTATTTCTTGGCCCGTATTGCGATGAGAGGGTAAGAAATTTATCGATATTTGACGAAACAGCAAACCCAAATTTTTCGTAGGAAAATTATTTTTAACTAAATGTGGATAAAACCAAATATATTACGTTTAGTATTGGATACAGATCATCACCTGAATCTCATCTTGATCTAGAAATAAAATTCGATTGTTTTGCCAGATTTTAAAACCAGTTGAGGACATTAAATATCTGGGAATAATTATTGACGAAAATCTACGATGGGAGGTTCAGGTCCAATCGCTGGGTTCCAGAGTAAGAAAGGTGTGTCATGCATTCTGCTTACTTAGAAATTTCTTGGACAATGGCTCTCTCAGAACTATGAATATTGCTCTTTTCCAGTCAGTGGGAACCTATGGTAAAGTGGGCTGGGGAGGTTGCACTGCGTCTTTCATGAACGTACAAAAATTACTACTAAGAGTGATGCTGCGTTGTCCCCCCACTTTCCCATCTGAGACATTGCTCCGATTCCTGAAGGTACTTGACATTAGACTTTCTTTTTTAAAACAGTCATTGACACATTTCTGGTCATGCGGCTACAAGAGTAGATCCCATCAGAATGCTCGTGCGAGGTATTCTTGTAAGTTGAATTATTTAATTCCAAAATCTCGTACGACGTTTGCTCAGAGGAATTTCTCTTTTGTGGCCCCAAGAGTGTTCACTGTCTTGGATGAACATTTTAAGTTCTCCAAAACGAAATCCATTTTCAGTAGGAGTGTACAAGTCTTAATGATGTCTAAGGGAAGAGACCATTGCAGGAGACTGCTGCGAGATATTGCATAGATTTATATACTATTAAGCGTGTTGTCCAGATGTCCTTTAAAATGTATGAATGTTTATGTAATAATATTTCATTTATATTTTTTACTATCATTTAATTATGTCCGTGCTTCCACTTTCCATCATGTTGTATCCCAACTATGGATGTTAAATTACGTAATTTTACCAAAAGTCGCGATAAAATACCGTAATTTACGGTATTTTACGGTAATTTTCGGTTAGAAATGAATTTGACGTACTTATTTTTATTTTTGAAAGATATTACAAGTAGCTTTGTTTTACGACGCTTTACATGACTGCAAAAACCAGGATTAGATCCATCTGGTGGTTGTCGAGATTTATTAGAAGTATGGGTACGTTCAAGGTCATTCGGTGTGTATTTTTTTCACTTTTTTTTATAAAAAGGGTTATTATGTTCTGAAACTTAACAGGATCGGTGGACATAAGGTCCTTGGTAAAACCTTAAGTTTGTTACCTTAAACGACCACCGCTTATGCTGCGATTTTGAAAAAATGGTGCTTAAAATCAGTTTTTTGGGTATAATTACGTCCCTGAAGATTTTATAGAAAAAAAATGTTCAAACGTGTATCTTGGAAAGTATTGATCCAACGAAAAATAATACGATAGTACGATTTTTAAGTAAATTTTATTTTCTCAGACTTTCATTTTTTTTTTCCATATAACCTTCAGGGACGTAATTATACACAAAAAAACTGATTTAAGCACCAATTTTTTAAAATCGCGGCATGAGCGGTGGTCGTTCAAGGTCACAAACTTAAGGTTTAACCAAGGACCCTATGTCCACCGATCCTGTTAAGTTTCAAAACATAATAACCCTTTTTATAAAAAAAAGTGAAAAAAGTACATACCGAATGACCTTAAACGTCCCATACTTCTAATAAATCTCGACAACCACCGGATGGATCTAAACCTGGTTTTTGCAGTCATGTAAAGTGTCGTAAAACAAAGCTACTCGAGTTTGTAATATCTTTCAAAAATAAAAATAAGTACGTCAAATTCGTTTCTCTCCGAAAATTACCGTAAAATACCAAAAAATACCGTATTTTACCAAAATCTGGTAAAATTCCCGTAAAATACCGCGGTAATTTTACCGCCTTGCATCTCTAATCCCAACTCAACACAGGGCCCTTGGACTCATAGAGTTTGGGATACGTTGTTATTGTATTTTTTTGTAATATGTTTGTATCTGTATGAATAAAAATAATAAAAAAATATTAAAAAATAAAAAAATATCGGGTTCCTTACTTTTACTATATAAATGACAAAGGAAACATTTTTTTATGCAAGCATTTTAATTTATAAACGCGAGCGCTCTATATCTACAAACGTCGATAAACTTAAATGTATTCTTCGGCACGGGATGTCCCAGTGAGTATAGTAGAGAATACATTATTACCAAATCGTATTATATTCGTAACTGAGAAATACTTCATCATCGTCATACCCTTATCCGCATCTGTTGGTGCATAGGGCACTTCATTGGTTAAAAAATGTGGCGTATCTCGATCATGTCGGTGATCAGTCTTACGCTTCAGGTGCCAGTCGATGCTTTTGTTGCGACAAAAATACTGCAGTAAAAACAATCCTTCCACATACCGAAAACCGTTTTAAAAACCGCAAGTCTTTCGACCAGTTTCAATAATACTATAAAAAAAAAATTTTGTCCATTAGGAAGTTCAGTGTTTTTTTTTATTTTTTTTATTTGTCAATAAACTATTAAACTTAATTAAATATATAAAAAATCGTTATCGTTTTATCAGCGCTTGAATCGAATCCGAGAAGCTTGGTATGTACATTATTGAACAGACTTATCTTCACTCGATTTACCTTTTCAGGATTTTTACCTGCAAGTAGTCTTCGTACTAAATAAATAAATGCCTGCTAAATATTCGCTGTCACATGTCATGTTTTTATTTACAAATATGTTGTTGGCAATCAATTAAATTTGAATACTAAACTCTTTGATCCCTCCTGAGCATAGATTTAGTAGAGTTTTGGATCTTTTGGTTTTTATTTTCAAATTATGTTATTTATAATAAAATAAATAAAACAACTTTGTTTTTAACCACAAATTTTTTTTTCGCCGACCGGTTTCAAAGCAAAAAAGCTTCTTCGTCAAGGTTTACGTAACTAAAAATATAACGTAAGGTTTTTTAGGTTAACGTAAAAAAATGAATAAATAAATTTAAAAAATTATATATTATTTATAGCTTGAAAACGATTATTATTTTTTCCTATTTTTTTAGACGCCATAAAAAAAAAGTTGTTTAAATTTACATCGTCGGGGATTTGCAATAAAGAAAGTTGTTATTTGGTAGATACGATGTATTTAAAAAAAAACATTTTAAAAACCGACATCAAAATCAAACTACAATTATGATAAATATTGCAAAAAAGAACTTAGTTGTCATCGTAATTATAATATTGAAGTTTGTAAAGGGGTAGTAATTTTACACAACTAAACGGGTGACAGCTCTACGCAAAACTGATCCCCTGGGCCTCGATTATGATGGGTAGATAAAGACACCTTCACCTTGACGGTATAGTTAGAGATAAATTCCTTCTAGCGATTATAAAGATATCATACCGACCCCCCACCTTCAATTTTTGGGTGGGTACATCGATATGAATCAAGCCGAAGCGTACGTCACGGTACACATATCTACGCTCTAAAATGACATAGCTTCAGTATGACGTCATAGTTGAAGATAAAAGTCTCCCGACCGACTACAAAGGTATAGTACCGATACCCCCCACCATCAAGTTTTCAAGGGTCTAGAACCCGTCTATACGTTTATCTATTAATAGTGTCAAAAAATTTGTTCTACCGAGGAAATTTTCCTTTAATTATGATTCATTAAAACTTTAATCGTTTTGAGGTTGGCCATTTTTTCCTTAAAAGCCTATTAAAAATATGAGAGATAAATAAATAAGTTTTGAAGTGGAATTAAATTGCGACATAACTGTCACTGTAATAAAACAAATGCCTAGATGTGAAAATAATGCCGCTAGATTCTCTTCTATCAACAAATAAAAGTATCTAGACGTCAGACACAGATTATATGCGTCAGAAAGTTACCACTCTAACAAAAATCATTTAGTTATTTTATTTTTTCCATCTGTTTTACTATCTTTCCGAGTGTATGTATCGAGACGTAATAGGAGCCGGCTTTGTAGTCGATCGGTAGATACATACCGACGATCGTTAAGCGTACCGTCTAGGCGATTTCCAAGTCATGCTAGCGCATGTTCAAGCAAGCATTTTTTGCTTGAATTATTATTTATTAAAGTTTATAATCGCTTTGAAGTGAACACGTTTTACTACAGAAGCCTATTTAAAATATAAATAAGAACTATTTTAAATGTTATTGACGTAAGGAACGCGGACTAATTGTTTGCGGTCATTCCATTGGCTTGTTTCGATCATATGATGTCGATATGACAAATAGGTAGAACATACCGAAGTAAGATACAGAGTGTACAGAAGTTAAGTATACCGTCTCGTTATATACAGATAAAGATAGCGTTCATAATCGAGGCACAGGGGTGCAATTTGTAAATATTTATTTTTTCCATGCTACTAATTTTTACTTCATATATGGCCACATTGATGATTAAACGGTTAAGCATTACCAAAAACACTAAATAAGGTTGAATTGACCGAACCGTATTAGTTTTATTTCCGTTTTTGAAATACACAATTTGACGTTTAATTTCTGTCGCATCAAAAAAATTAAAATCTACAGATCAAACGCTCACTAGGGGGGTAGAGATGATTTAGAATACCACCACAGGAGTCTTTTTTAAACAAATTACTTTAAAATCGCCGCAACAATTAAAAAATGACTAAATGTGTCCCGACAGCAATTAGCAACATCAAATGCATTCTCTTAATAAACGGGTTTTCAGGGCCAGACCACGAAATTTCAGTGGAACATTCCTCATGGTAAGCTTTGAAAAAAATCCTGATAAAATTTTTCCAAAAAAACATTTAAAAAAAAAATTATGATCTCAAAATGGAGTAAATATACCCCTCCCCGACAAAAAAAATGCGATAAAAACGTATTTGACCAACGAGCGATACGCACCAGACGCAGACAAGGGAAGCGGGTGGGTAGGAGAAGGGTAGGGATTTGTGAAGGGACTGCTTGTCCGAGAAATTAAGAATTTATTTCATTTTAAGATTACACTAATTTTTTTTAATGACTTTTTAGAAAAACATTATTAAGATTTTTTTTAAAGCTTACCGTGAAGAATGTTCCTCTGAAGTTTCGCTGTCTGGCCCTAAAACCCGTGTTTATGATATAAATGAGTTATTTTACACCAGGACAAATTTGTACCGTCAAGAAACAAAGGGTCAATACCCGCGTTTGTAAGTCACAATGATGTATTTACATATTTGTTGTTCGTCTTTAAAATGTTAAAATTTGTTCGTTTTATAAATTGTATTTCTAATATGTTTGATTTTTACGCGAATCTGCACGGCATTATCTTTTAGGCTTAGGTTAATAAGCGAGATAATATCGAATTTCTGTCGAAATGGGTCGAAAGCATTAAGTGACGTCACGAAGTTAGTTTTTTTTTTTATGGGAGTGGCATATTTTTTGCCTTGCTTATTATGTACAAGGCTTATATTAAAGCAAAAGGTATCTTCCTTTTAATTATTCTATCTGTAAGGATCAGTGGCTCAATCACAAATAACTATCGACGTGCGCGTGATAACAATTTCTCCTGCTGCACAAAATCACATATTTAAATTTTACACGTGTAAATATGGAAAATATTCCAAAACTGCTATTTTCATTTATTTATTTATTATTGATCATGCCATTTATTACATTTAGCCTGCGGTTGGCTAACAAAATGTCAAGAAAAGCAGTCGCCATTGTAATTTAATTTTTATTTTTTTGTATTACATACTCCTTATTTTTTTGCAAGTGCATTATAATGTTTTATTTTTTATAGTTAACGCCGATTTTTCGGCAATGAACTGTATTTATTTACGAGGGAAACAAAAAAACAAACCGAAACGAGCCTTGACTTGGAGATTACACACGCGTTGACTTACGACTGCGATAACTTAAACATGTTCACTGTGATCGCTCAAATGCTAAGCATGTTTTTAAGCACGTCGATAGTTATTTGTGATTGAGCTTCTGGTGGGATAATCGGCTGTGGCCTTGTAAAGGGACTTCTCCGCATTTGCTTTAAGAAGAGGAAATTCAGGAGAAGCCGGACTATTGACGGACATCAACAGACCTTCCGATAGGGCTTTGTTGTACGAGGACTCACCTTGCGAGAATTGGTGTCTTTGACTCCCCCATTTGCAATTGTCGTTTCGAAGAAGAAGATCTCAACCACTTATTCTTTGTTTGCCCAATAAATGACCAAATGCCAACCTGTTTCGAGACTTTGGCTCCACTCATTTCCCTTCCTACAAATATCCAGCTCATCTTAGCGAGCAGGAATCCATCTTTATACAACATTTTGCTTATTTTTTTTTTAAATAACGGAATCGATTTGTAGTGCTCGACTGGGGCCTGGGCTGGTATTCCGAATGCGTTTACAGCGCGCTATAATGCGAATTTAGTACGTAAAAACGCGCTATACCGCGCTATAATTTCGTTTGGAATACCAGCCCTGTTATTGGATCGATGACGGTAGCATGAGTATGGGTGGAGGATCGATCGTTTGGTGGAGGGATTCTCTTTTTTAGTTTTTAAACGAGAAAGGAGAGATCTTTCTCGGAACTGATAGACTTCCCTATGTCTATGTTGCTTGCGGACCCGACGGTTGGGCCAGCCTAGTTGGGTTGCTGGTTGCGTACTGCAAACCAGTTTGTTAATAAAATAATTCAAAATGACATTGGCATACAATTTATTATGCAACGCCATTTTTTTATTTTTTTTAAACAGACCTTCCGTTCCACTTTGACAGAGTTCGACATTTT
Organism: Micrasema longulum; assembly: GCF_059751315.1. NCBI lineage: Eukaryota > Metazoa > Arthropoda > Insecta > Trichoptera > Brachycentridae > Micrasema > Micrasema longulum. The sequence continues at coordinate 275,574 of NW_028277293.1, forward strand.
GTGTCCTATGTTTATTTATTTCGACAATTACCTTTACTATTTTTACCATGCGTGATGAGTCCTTATGACTTGTTACTGTTACGATATCTTCCAGATCCTCATACAGACTTCTATGTCGCGCATGAAGTTAGTTCGTGTGTGTATTTAGCACTTGCACAAGACGAGAACAACAATAAAATAATTTAATGTACATGCTCAGAACGCTATAAAAACAATACTAAACTGGCCATTTACGACATGCAGTTTTCGTAAATAAAATTAAAATTAACATAACGTCTGTGAGAAGTGCCGTATTGACGACTGCTCACCTGCTGATAAAAATAGCGAAATTACTGCTTCGATGCCGACGTTACTATTGAGCTAGATAATAATAACATGTGTAATAGGGTGAACCGATATTTGTTTTTCAGAATTTCGAAATGAATGAGGGGTCTAAAAAGTTGCCTCTTGGATTACTCGCAATGCAGAAAATATTAAAAAAAAATTGGATAATACTTTTGGCCCTCAACCAGAGCTTGAAGTTTTCGAAAAATACGATTTTTGCGCTAAACCGGCTGTCATTTTGTATTTAAGTAAGAAAATCAGTCCAATAAAATTTTATAATTAATAAGCATCTAAGGGCGTGAGTTGCACTCTGTTTTGTAAAAAATGGGTAGCATTGTTTTAATGAGTACTGGTTTTCGTCAATATTAGCAAGGCGCTCAACGGAATCAGTTCCGCGGAGTGTAAACTTTTTGCATTTCGGAAGTTTTAAAACGTTTTCAAATTTGTAATTTTATTAAATTATTTCTTTACTAACAAAAACGTAATTTTATCAATATAGATAATTACAAAATGTTCAAACAGTTGTAAACTTCAAACCTCGGTTGAAGGTTAAAAATAGTATGGAATATTTTTTTTAATAATCCTTACGTTCAATGTGATCCAAAATGAAACTTTTTAGACCCCTTTTACTTTGATGTCTAAAAAATAAAAAACTTCAAACATCATCGGCCCACTCTAATGTATAATCACCTGATTCTTTTTTTTAAATTAATTTAAATAATACATTTGTACAAACCAATTTAATTTTGAATTGTACGTCGACCGATTTCGAGATTATTGTCTCATCACCCAGATTTATAATTAATGTTACATTAATGAATGAATTAAAATTACACGCATTACTAATTATTACATTCTAAAATATCGGGGGAGGGGCTATTAAATCATGTGTTTAATTTAAATCCTCTTAAAATATATTTCCATTATGATTCACATGTCTTATTTCTTTCTCTCTTCCGTTTTCTTTTTACAAGCATTTCGTAACAATTATCTGATTTACTAAATGAATCACTTCACCGTTATCGTTCGAGGACGAAGCTTCACTTTTGTTTGCTCACCTTTAAAAGAAAATCTTTTAGACTCGTTAATTTGAGTCATTATATTTTTTATTAACATTCTGAAATCCCGTATGTTAAGGGGAAATCCCCAGTCCCCACATTTTACTATCTCTTGGTAAATAAAATTTTCCTTCTGTTCTGTAAAACTGGCTAAAATACTTTTAAGGATGTTTAGCTTTGTATTATTTATTGTGTAGTGTTTCAAATAATATTTGGTAATGGTTGGAAGCAGCTCAAATTTTTATAACAGCTTTTCCTAGTATTTGAGCAAAATATTTTTTTGTAGGCCCTGTTTCAAAACTTTTAATAATGAGTTCGAATCATGTCGCTCGCAAAAAAAAGATGCATGTAAAATGATTGATTTCAGCTCATTTTAGAAAACTTCTTATTATTCGTTAAATAAAAATTAAAATATGAAAACAATCATAATAATGTATACTCGGTGATATAAATACCAGTGATGTCTAGACAATGCAAATTACACAAAATTACTTTTATCATTAAATAAATAGTCTATCACTAAATAAAAATAAAAAAATAGCTTGTCGATTCTTACTTCAAATAAAGTTATATAACAATTGCATTTTTTTTTTTTTTTTAAAAAGGAATAACCCGCTAAGCCTCTATTTTGAGGCTTGTCAGCAGGTGGGATAGAGGTGATATGGAAGGAGGTAATGAAAAATACACTACTACAACACCCAGACCAATTGAGAAAAAAAACTCTTTCTTGGATTTTTTTCTTGCAACTGGCGGGAATCGAACCCGCGACGCCAGTTTCACAGTTGACCGTCTAACCAACTGCGCCACGGCGCGGCGCCTGTCAAAATTTAAAGCGTATTCCGTATTACCATAAAAAAAACAGTTAAAATTGTCCGAAATTTATTAATGATCAGAAGTTATAGAGATAAATATAAACAATATATCCGCAGATCAAAGTCGCCTTACGATTTAAATGTCGCCCCATTTTAGGGTCGCCATTTATTTCAAGGTTGGCTAAAGAGGGGGAAAAATCATAAACAACAATACGCGTCGCTTGAATTTCTTTTCGGTACTACCAACATTTCAAACAAATTCACGATTCGTGGTGTACTGTTGGGTGAATTTGGATGATCGAATTAATTACCAACCGAATAAAATAGCTTTTCAGAGATCTTGAAAATAGTAAACGAAATTTATGAATGAAATTATTAATTATTGGAGCTTTTACGAACACTAAAAGAGTCTTTGAGTAATCCTTTATATGTGCAACATGTTAAATCCGATATTCCTCCCGGCTGATAATACAGTATTAATTTTATTGCCGAGTTTTGTAAATATTGAATTTTTTAATGTTGGTTTTACAAGGAACGCCCCAACTGGTAATACCATACCTAATAATTGATTCCGCTAATGATTGATAAATAAGTCTTAATATTTTTAAGGTACAAAATATTTTATTCTAAACATGCTGCCTATAACTGTCCTTAATCTTTTACATAATTTGGTAATATGTTTATCCCATTAAATAAAAATTATCAATAGTAATGCCCATATTCATTAACTACACCAATGTTTTCACTTTTACATAATATGACAATACCACACATAACTGTACGTATTCTTTATCCGCCTGGACTCGGAATAAATTAGTTTGTATTTTTTGCACACACCCACATTACGTCAATAAATGAGTCTTGTAGTGGTAGTACGACTCGCTTCAATTAATGTCAGCGTTAAATGAAGTAATATGGCGGTTGGTGATAATATGGATAATTCTCATAATCGGTCAATTGTAGTTAATAATTGTTAATGTAGCCTGTTTCTACATCACATTGTCATAAACAATATTTACCTTTCCATCGTCAACCGTGATTTGAAATAATATATATATTATGTATTCTAGTAGGTGTGCCACATTTTTGGTGGTCGTCTTTATGTACCTAACTGCCCTCACTAATCATTTGAACTGTATTAGGTATTCATTATTTTATTTATTTAAATCTTCAACTACAAAGAATAAGTACTTTGGCGGTCTTCTTGCTGAAAGCAGTATCTTCCAATCAACCAGAAAAACAGACTGGTCAAAAAAAGAGTTGATAAAAAACGGAAATTCGTATGAAAAGAAAAATTAAAAAATATATATTTATAAATAGCAATCATGAAGTTTCGCATTATATTAGGTAAATTGTCTATGTTTTATGAATGTACGTATGTGTATGCACATGGGTGTATGTATCTATATATATATATGTGTGTGTATATATATATATAAACATATACAGGTGTTCTTTAAACCCTGTCACATCTGAAACCACGATGATCAGTACGAACAAGAAGACATATTGGCATATATAGTTTTTCGTATTTTTTTATTTTCTCTCATTGGGAGTACCACAGGGATCAGTTTTTGGCCCTATACTATTTATTATTTACATTAATGACTTGGTGAAAATTCTTAAATACTGTAAAATAAGATTACTTGCGGATGATGCCCTGGTATATATTGCAGGAGTAGATTATAAATCCATAGCACATCAACTAAAATATGACCTTAAAAATATCGAAATATGGTTGAAAAAGAATAAACTTAAGCTGAATACAGATAAAACTAAGTTTATGAACATAGGAAATAAAAAAATCCTATTTCACCAACAATAATGATGGATGAAGAAATATTAAAGGAAGTGAAAGAGATAAAATATTTGGGGATTATAATAGATTCTAGATTGACTTTTTCCCAGAATACAAGATATGTGAAAAATAAGATAGCAAGGAAGGTTTCTCTTATGGGAAGAATCAGAAGATATATAACTGCAGATTCGTGCAGGATGATTTATAACTCCATAATTGTGCCTCGTATAAATTATTGAAATAGTATTTTGTTTTTGGCAACTGAAGGGGAAAAAATAAACTTACTGTTCTGCAGAATGGCTATGAGAGTAATTTTGAGAAAAAATAAATACACCAGAATAAAGTTGATGCTGAAACAAGCAAAAATTATGACAGTACGTCAACTAATATATTTTAATGTAATGTTTTTTGTTCATAAAATGATTAATGGTTATACCTCAAAAGAGTTGACTCAAAAGGTTTTTTCTAATCAATGTGAACATGTATATAAAACAAGAAATAAACATGAAGTAAGACTACCATTTCGTAGGAAAACAACTACACAGAACTCATTGATGCACCGAGCCGTACAGTTATATTATAAGGAAATACCATTAAAAATAAGAGAGGAAAAAAATATTATTTCGTTTAAATGTCAATTAAAAAAACATGTGTTTAGCAGATAAGTTTTAAAAAAGTAATCTTATTCATGTTAGCTTTATAGAAGTTTTCTTTTTAAGTGTACGTATATCGTTTGAAAAATGTTAATAATTAGTATATGTTTTTAATAATAATTAGATATAAGTTAATATTAGGACATTCATTTATTATGTTTGTACTATTTAAAGATAAAATAAAGAAAATAAAAAAATAAAAATATTAAACACAACAAATGGTTGCTGATTTCTGCAGAGGAGAAGCGAGGGGAGCGCAGCCGCGCATTTTTAGCGTATCAGACTTCCCCTCCCCCCCTACTTGCAGAAGTCAGAAACCATTTGCTTTTTCTGATATTATATTTTTTTAAATTTTATTATTTCTAAAAATTTATTTTTATTTTATTTTTTATTTTATTTTATTTTTGCACCACAACTGGCTAAGAGGGCCAATTACAGCGGTGAATTACATCACAGAACACCCAGGCTTGAGAAAAATCACATTTAATTTTTGTGTTCTCACCGGGAATCGAACCCGGAACCTTCCGTCTGTGAGTCAAGCGTCTTGACCACTACACCACGGAGGCCGCTGCTATTATTATTTATTCTTAATTAAATCTACTCCCATAACTCAGATAACATACTCGCCACATTCCACGCCCTTTATTCCACATACCACGACTCCAAACTCACAAAACAATAACAACATGAACACAAATAATGTCATCTGTACATATTCTCATTACTTTCTTCTTAGAAATTTGTATTTCATACCGTGTTGTGTACGTAATTGGTGCGGTATTTAGGTTTATGTTTTTTGTAATAATTTATATATATATATATATATAAAATACATTTACATATATAGATTTACAAAACCAACATAACACTGTGTGCACAACAATAATTTTAATTAAAATATTTTTAAAAAAACGTTTCCAGCGTACACATTATTAAGTCAGGATTTCGTTAGTTGTAGACAAAAATCCATGCCATGCACAATATGTACATTGTACATGCTAGAAAATTACAAAATAAAATAATTTTCTATTGAGAGCATGGCTGCAATCTAATTGTGTAATAATGCAGAATTGTTTGGTTGGAAAAATAAGCTTTTCGATCGACTGAATGAATTCGTAATGACTCTCGACCTTACTGGGCATAACTACCTGAGTTGAATTATTTCCTCGATTTCAAACAAAGTCCAAGTTCACCTTCAATGGAGTTAGACCAGTGTAGAGTTTTAGCAACGTAAGTTGAGACTGACGGACACAGTAAAATATACGTTATCTGTATAGGCTTCTAAAGGGTACAATAGTATGTGTCATAGCTCATAGCGAGGCGTGCATCAATTTCACAAGAATACAAGAACATGAGATAAGAATTCCATAATGCAGATAAAGGTGATGTTTTTTTTTAAATATGTGTTTTTTCGTTTTATTTACTGGGAGATACAATAAAATATTAACCAATGGATTGTATCAAATGTTCGCAAATGCCGCTACTATCACCACCAATATCCCACAATGGTAAAATAATTAAACGCCTCGCGATTTTGTAAACTTTTCACATAGCCTGGCCAATTACAATAAAAATGTAAAAAAATAGATGGTTCTGTCTATGTCCGGGCTGAAAGATGAAGCGTATAGCTCTGTTTGTGAAATAAAACCAGAAACCAGGGCTATTTTTGTCTCAATGGCTACTTTCAGGTAAAAATTCTAAATAAGAAAACATGTGGAGATTATTCCGCCTCGTAATGTAGTGGTTGGCGAATTAGCCTGCCATGATAATGCTGATGACGACGAGGAGGAAGACGACGGTGTAGGTGACGATTACGGTGATGATGACGGAATATGAATTTAATGGATAAGCCTAACTTAGGAATGCGACCAAAAACTTTATACAAATATTGAAATTTTTAGTAAAAATTTCGACGACAACCATCGGAAAATCTATTGAACCTTCTTATTGTAGGTTTTAATGTCATAGCGTGTTCCACGTCGCATGTTTTATAAATAAATGGACGGCATTAAACATAAATATAAAAAACAGAATTAACTTCCTCATTTTTGTCGTTTTGTGTCTTACTTCGTGATATCTCCCTGCCTCGTGTAAAATCTGTAAAAACATTGCCATTAAAAAACTAATTTCGCCAAAATGCCGATCTACTGATAAACGGACATTCAGTAATAACGAATTTATTCATGGCTTTAAGTCGGTAGTTTGAAATCAAAAGCAACTGCTTCTATGCAACTTTGCAGTGACCTTCAGACCTATTGTTGTCTCGGTACAAAAGATTGCGACTAGATCAGATCTCCTTGATTTTTCTATCAGTTAATCTCACGAAGCGATCCATTCATAGAAAAGTCTCCACTGTACGACAGAGACCAAAAAAAATGGCCTAGAATCAATGTGGTGCTTAATATATTAAATATTACATATTAATTCTAAAGAGTTTTAAAGTACATAGAGAAAACAGCGCCATGTTGAGTATCCGTCTAGTAAAATTTCAATCTACATACTTCCATTTATTACCGCTTTACGTGCTTTAATAAATGTATGTATATCTATAAACAGATCGATATACTTATTCAACTTCTAATTTTTTTTTAAATCATACAATTTTTTTTGTACTCACAGTAGTTACAACGAACTCATTTTGGGACATAATAATATTTGCATAAAGGTATGGTAATAATAATAATATAGTAATAAGTAATAATATGTACATAAAACTGAAATAAGATAGCAAGCAAGTATATAATACAAAGAAATTAAAAGAATTCATAATAAAAGTTCATATTAAACATTTGCATATAGTCAGAAAGAAATATCCGAGGAAAAAGAATTTGATGCACCACAGAGAGAAAACATATTTGGAAAGGTAATATGGAAATCTAGGAATTTACAGGGCTTATGACCTGTCATTGGGTGGTTAAAGTAGCCATTTTACACAGTGTAACATTCACCATTATGCTTATGTTTTAATATCCACATTTCCCTAACACTTACATATGTTGACTTTTGTGAAGTAAAATATTAATTTGAATATAGGCAGAATGGTGAATGTTACACAGCGTGTGAAGTGGTCAATGACAAGCTATAAGCCGTGTAGATGACTAAACTTCAATATTCCCTTCTCAAAAATGTTTTCCCTCTCTGTTACAACAAATTTGGATTCCAATAACTCCCAAGGGAGAAAATCCAGCCTAGTACAAACATTAAGAAGAAATTTTAAGCCATCATCATTATAAAGTGGGTAATATATGCATAATATGTTATCAAACACTATTAGCAAAGTTTTATGTTAATATTCTGTTTATACGAAAAGTACGCCGAAAACTTTCCATTGATAAATACACTAGAGTCCTTAAAATATAGCTTGAGTAGAATGACAGTTGTAAGCAAAAGTGACGACATAACTTTGTAGTAACATCTAAAGAATGATTTATATTGATACACAAAAAATCATTCATGTTAATTTATTTTTTCAATACAATGCTTGACATATAAATCAACATAAATGTATAAAATCAGATTAAAACTAAAAAAAAAACTAAAATAAACCGAATTATTAACGACGTTCTTTCAAGGTTAAATCATTTTGCAAAAATGTAAGAAATGAGACAGCGCTACAGTTTTTCAAAGTTTTGTATTTCTGTAGCTCAATCACAAATAACTATCGACGTGCTTATAAGCGACGTGATAACAATTTCTCACCATGGTTGTCTATCGTATTCGCGATCACAATGCAACATCCGTAAACACCCAATATTAAATGGCAAAATATTTACGTTTAGCGACGTATAATCCTGCTGCACAATCACATATTTGAATTTCACCGGTGTAAATATGGAAATGTTGCGAGACGAGACCCCACAAGATGACCTCTAAAGTTTTGAAATAGAGGCCTTGGGAGAATAAGCAAGGCGTCGGAAGACCTCAAAAAAGATGGTCAGACGACATAGCTGCTGAAGGGGGTAAACATTGGCTGCAAGCAGCAACCGACCGAAAAAAATGGAAGAAGCCTATATCTAACAGTGGAGAACAGAAGGCTGAAGAAGAAGAAGAAAAAGAAAAAATATGGAAAATATTCCAAAACAGCTATTTTCATTTATTTATTCTTTATCATGCTATAAATTGCATTTAGCCGGCGGTTGGCAAGCCAAATATCAAGAAAAGCTGTTGCAATAGTAATTTTAATTTAATTTTCACTATTTTGTATTTTGTATTACTCCTTACTATTTTTTAAATGCAATATATTGTTTTTTTTTTTATAGTAAACGCAGATTTTTCGCCAATAAACTGTATTTATTTACGAGAAAAACAAAAAACAAAACGACATGAGCGTTGACTTAGAGATTACAGACGCGTTGACTTATGACTGCGATAACTTCACCATGTTCATTATTCTTCATTGTGATCGCTCAAACTCTTAGCATGTTTTTAAGCACGTCGATAATTATTTGTGATTGAGCTACTGAAATTACTCCGCGTGTGACGTCTCAAGTTCTCATCAGCTTCTTTTCGGTCAATTCTGCCGGTTGGTCAGTTGGCGGTTAGTAAACCGGAAATCTTTCACAGCCTCATTTCATTCGTTGATTCATGTGAACTAGTGACGTCATTCAAAGTAGTTTTTTACTCAAATATATTTTTTATTATTTTTTGTACATTTTCAAGAAACTTTACACTACAATTTAATGCTCTATTTTTTACCGCCCGTAAGAAAACATTTTTCTATCCAATTCCTAAAGAAATAAACTGAGATAATTTTATGAGTATGTTACCTATCATGCCCAAAATATCCTGTAAAAACTTTTGTAGAGTGATTTTTCTCAATATCGTCAATAATGCTTTTGAGGGTTTAAGTGGTTTTTCCAGTATTCCGACGATATTTGATATTCCGAAAAATATGAATGAAACATTGGGTTTACTTGTTAGATGTTTTTTGAAAATGGCAAAATGTTAAGTTTTTTACCATTCCGTGCCTTTTACCAAACATTGTGTCACTGCTTGTTAAAAAGACACATTGTAAATAAAGTTAAATTCAATATTTCGAATTGCGGATTAAAGTTTTGAGAAAAACTTTGGACGGACGTTCGCTAGTAGTATTATATAATATATTGCAAATATGTTTACATTATAAATACGCATGCGCTGTAATGACGTGATAATACGAAGTACCGATGACAACAATAATACTTAACAATAGCTACCTGGCTAACTAAGTGGTTCGACGAGGTTTTCATGCCAAACGTCTATTACGAATATTCGATCAATCTAATTCGTTTTATTCTCATTTTACGTAAAACATTCAGAAGCTATAAAAAGATTCTTTATCTTAATACTTTTTACCTCACGTTTGAAAACGCTCGAGTGGTCAAATAATAATGTGGTCGCCTTGTGACGAGTCGTTAAATAACTCTTACCAATTTTTAACTAAATCGATCGTATCAGTACCTCACACAATAGGGGGAATTTCAATTCGGTTATAAACGACCTAGTTTATTACATTTAATTTGCATACAAATAATGATTAGAAGTGAAAAAAAAACACTTTTATTTAAAAGGCGTGTATATTATCACTTTGCTCTTTCTGATCCAATGTATATAAATATATACTTATTCTATGTTATTTTTTTTTTATTTTACTGTTTTTAATCAATGGCTTATATAACACGTGTTTCCAGTTTTACTGTACAGGTGTAATTTTTTAACAGATACGCAGTTTGATAAAAAAAAAAAAGATTTTATTTCTATTAAGGAATAAATGAATCGGGTTGCGATCCCGTGGCAAGAAGTGTTGCGGACTCACGGATCAAGGTTCGAACTGAATTTCCATTTTCTAATTGTGAGTTTTTGTTGAAAATGGCCACAAAAACTCGTTGAAAATGGCCACAAAAATTTTAATGCCTTTTGTAAACTATAAACTGCGGCTGAATTTTCGTATTGTCCCAGTGTTCTGTCCTGCGCAGTCAAGGCTGTTCACGGAACTGGGACAAGACAATATTGCCATATCTATTGTATTGTCCATGTGTAAACGATTTTATTGCTTCTATGGCAAAAATAATTTTTAGAATTAGTTTCTAATTTAGCAAACAAATGTTGTTTTAGGTTATTTTTAGTACGTATTTCAATTTTAAAACAAATTTCAAAATGCATATTTAATTTGTTTAAACTTTTGGACACCATTTTTCAATAATTGAGATTAATTTTTAAATGTTTAACTACCGACTTTCGTGAACGTGCTTTTCATTTGAATGGTTTTTGTTCTATATATTTTTTAATACCTGCGAAAGTTTGTAGGCTAAATTAAGTCACATAACATACTACTCATATTTCAAGTAAGTACCTCAGGTAAATGAATGATAAACTTATTTTAAGATATTGAATATCGTTTACTTTTGGCTTATTTGATCACCTTGAAACTATCGAATTCAGGTCATTTTTTACCCATTTACATATTGGATTATCAAGTCATTTTTCAGTTGCAATGATATTAATTTAAAACTATCGTTTTTTAACAAATTACAATAGGGATAGAGAATACCTTCAAGAAGGGAATATTTAAGTCTAGTCATTTACAAGATTTATGACCTTTCATTAGCTGATTTAAGTGGCCAATTTACACACTGTGTAACATGCACCATGTTTGAAGATCCATATTTTTTCCATTTGTTGATTTTAGTGAAGTCAAAGAGCTGAAACCTTTTTTGTTGTGAAGAGATTCATCTGACTGAATTATTTCACATACTAAGCAACGCCTGAAAACAATTTTCCATTCCATTTTTTAAACTTCTTCTTGGACCATTTGGTTTTATTACAATATTTGAGTTTGTCCAAATGTTTGTAGACAAGAGACTGAACTTCACCCCCTCGGGAGTCATTAAGATTAACAAATTACCACAGGAATGGAGAATATCTATCTTTTTTGTTTCTCCGATTTCTGCCAAGTATTTTTTTAAAAATAATTTAGAAGCTTCTTTCAGCTTATTTTAAAACTACATTTTTTATGTATTTCTCATAACCTGCTTGTGTCTTTGTTGCGAATTAAAAAAATATATATTTGTTGATACGTGTTATTCCGTAACTAACGTGCGTCATATCTTACGTGACTTCCACTCATCTTAATGAAAAGAAGCCCTTAAGAAAAACGCAAATTGTTTTCCAGAGACTTAATTATCTTTCTCCCCTTTGAATTTTCATTGGGCACATACTTCAATCGGGGGTTTCTCATTGATTATTTTTTGGTCAGAAAAAAACAAAGTTACCCAACAAACAAAAGAGTTCTTGAGTGTGGACCTCCATACAAATGAATATAGAATAAAAGCTGAATTATTTGCTTTTTTGATAAATTAAGGTACCCATACAGAAAAATTCATTCTTTTTTGGCAGAACGAAATTTTTTTTACACGTTTGATGGTCAAAAAGACTTCAAAATCACAAATAAAAATATTTTGTTTGTTTTAATCAAAATTTATTATGAATTTTGATAATGTAGTCAGGAATGAAAAATATGATAGAGCAGTTTTGACCAAATGCTGTTTCACTTGTTTTTAAATTCACGAAAAAAAATGGGATCATATATTATGCATCCTAAAGGATACATTACTAAGAAAAGGGTTTAAAAAAACAGCAAAATCTGTTCAGTTTTGAGGTGCGAAAAATGAGACAGCGAAACGTCGATTTTAGTTGTCTTTATTGCACAATAGAGAGAAGCGAGAGAGTGTCAGAAAAACAATGTTTAAATACCATTCAAAAAAATTGTCTAGCACCCCATATCCTCTTATTCATGTGTCAATCATTAATAAAATTGTGTTTTCCTTGTAGTTTTAACGCAATATATAACACGTCAGGTTATATTTCAAAAATATTTTTTGATTAAGTTTATTCATTTTGATTAAATTAATGATTCATAAATGTAAAAGTATAATGCAGTGTAGTGATGAGAACAAGTGTAAATTTATAAATAAAATTGAAAACATAAAATATTTAGGAGTAACCATAGATTCGCATTTAGACTGGGCTACTCAAATCGACAATTTAACAACAAAAATTTTTAAAAACTTGTGATTGTTTTAAACTCTCTAAGAAATATTCTGGACAAAAAAACGTTGAAAAAAATGTATTTCTTATTACGTCAAAGTCTAATTGATTATGGCATAATTGCGTGGGGTGGGGCCAGTAAAATGCTATTCAAGCATTAGAAATTGCACAAAAGTGTGTTCTCAGGGCTCTACTCGAGGTCTCTATCACGATACCCACAGTGAAGGTGTTTGAACGAGTAGGTGCTCTAAACGTCAGGCAATCTCGTTCGCACTCATAAACATGGTGGAAATAAAATTTACAATACTAGCTATGAAACGCGTCTTAAAACAAAACAACTATACATGGCACCTAAAAGGACAACATCATTTGGTCAAGGGAGTAAAATATACCTTGCTCCAAGAATATATAACAATATACAATTTTCCACAAAAGTAGATAAAAATCTTGAGCAATTTAAATTATTTGTAAAAAAATGGCTACTTAATTTGGGTCCCGAGAACTGTCTTGAGATGGTCACCCCACCAAAGCAGTAGACTTGTTTATTACCGGGAGCTGACAGTAGCTTGTTACTTGACTGCACAGTAGTTTAGTATGTGAGCTGTACTAATAATATAATTTTGTTTTCTTTATCTTCTTTTTTTTTCTTGCTATTATTTATGTATATGTGTGGAATGAATATGTATTTTATGTATATTTTTTAAACGCCATAAGTATATATTAAATCATGTAAATGAATGCCTCGACACGGGTTGTGCCCAGTGAGGTATTCATTTTTTTTAAGTATGTAAAACGTGAAATAAAAATAAATATTTTAAAAACACAGTACAAGCACTAGAGAATCATAGAAATACAATATCATTGATTACACGGGTTGACCAGCACTGACTTTACATATTGAGAGGCGGCGGAGTTATTGTTTCAAGACACGTGGTTGATTTATGGTTCCGGGTGGCCAAAACCCATGGTGCTTAGGACAGCCGAGCTATCTTTTCCTATAATTTTAACAAAGGGACTACTTTAAATGATGTCATAAGTTCTTCTAAATCAACCACCAATGATAGAGTGTTATGATAGATTTCTGGTTTCCGGGAAACCAACCCACCGATCGGGACAACTCACCAAAGAGAAGTTGTGACATCACAGACGGAGATTTTTAAAAATCCCAAATTTCAAAAATTACAGTGCTGATAATACGATACATAAAAAAAAAAAATATATATTTTAGGTTGATAGTCTATTAACCGACATTACTAGATCGTCAAGATCGTTCATTCATTTTGAATGCTTTATAGCTTATTGCATCCAGATATATATATTTTTTTGAAATGAGCTTGAATTTCTAGGTTTAAAAAAAAAGTAGGTATTTATTATCTAAGTTGTAAATAAAATGGTATTTGCGGTATTTGAAAACAGTAGCCGATATTTTTTTTTTAATTTTACGAGAAATATAACAAATTTAGTTTTGTGAACTCCGGGTCTGAGGTTTGAGTGAAGTCACTACCCATTTTAATACAAAAAAAACGTGAAAAATGGGTAATATGAATAATAATAAATCATAAATGTGTACATAGATTACTAAAGGCATTGTTATAAATATAAACATTTTTAATTTATGATGAAGAATACATTTCTGTTTGTGAAATAAAACGTAAAAGTGTTTTTGGACAGTTAAATATTGCACTGTGAAACCACCTTTAACTCTTAAAAGACTATGGTAAGTAATTCCTTTGCGTGCGGTGATGTAACATCGTGTTACCACAAGCACAAGACGGAATATTCTAATGTTCAAAAATTTGAAGAAAAATAAACGTATAATGTAGCCCTGTTAGAGCAAAATAAATTAAAACAAATACGCCGGACATCGTACATGCGTGCGCCTCCCATCACTATCAATCACCTACTGAATCTGTTTCACAAAAACATTGGACGCAGAACAGTGTATCTCTCTTCCTTGTTATGAGTTTTATCTTCCTGCTCTCTCTTATACAGATGTTTAGCTGTATTGGCGTCACATTCGTTCTTCGCGTAGCAAGGATAAGTATTTTTTGTATTAAAATCCAGCATAGATATACAAATTTTACTTTTCAAATTTGATGTGAAAATGTCCATTTGAAGACTACAAAAAATACGAGTTCATTGTTTAAATTAATAGGAGATATATTTCAAGTTGTATCCTAAGTAGACTATCGTGACATCACAAGAGTTTAAACAAATATTTTATTTCGACTTTGCCCGGAATGGAACCCGAGACCACAGGCATGAAAGAAAGACACTCGTCCGGGATACTACTTTTATTTTATACACTCTTATTTGACATTAATATTTATTCCACCCGGACTAATCTAAACCAGCTGTGCACAACACCTAGAAGTAAACGACTCGACCACTTTCAAATTTCAATGTTTCGTGATATCATTTTACCGATAAGAGTCCGCTTTGTCTACTCCAGTAAACATCATTGAATATAATAGACATTCTAATATGTTAAATTTAGCCGTCTACACAATCCCGTCCTTCGGTAGCTCCATTTCTTGACCTTCTCCAGGTCAGCAAATGGAAATACGATTTCAAATTCGAGACAAACGACAGCGTGGTACCGATATTTAGAAAGAAAATGGCAATCAACAGCAAATGGGCTGGTTTTCTGACTGGTGATGTCATTTAAATGGAACCATGAATATATCTAATATGTAATTTAACATATTACAACAGAGATGAAGAACATTTTAGAGAAGGTAATAAAAAAGTCTAGGCATCTACAGGGCTTATGACCTGTCATTGGCTGGTTTAAGTGGCCACTTTACACACTGTGTAACATTCACCATTCTGCTCATATTTTAACATCTACATAATTTCTCTTATTTTTTTCTGAATTATATTGTTATGGTATGTGTTACAATTAATAAAGTGTAAAGTTTCCGCAAACCGAATTTTGTAAAATTTTAATTGAAAATAAACGTAAAAAATAGAATTTTTCAATAAAATTTATAAAAGCGCCATCTATGAATAATTGGTTTCATATTTTCGTTTAGAATAACTTCAAATACCCCTTCATTAAACAGCAATTTTTGTTGGTATCTTGTAAATATTTAAGTTAGTTTGATGATGTCACGTGTCACGTGTATTTAAAAAATATATAAGTAGAAATAAATCCAAACATATTACAACAGAGGTGAAGAACATTTAAGAGAAGGTAATATAGATGTCTAGGCATCTACAGGGCTTATGACCAGTCATTGGCTGGTTTAAGTGGCCACTTTACACACTGTGTGACATTCACCATTCTGCCTATATTAGAACATCTATATTCCTTCAATTCTTTCATCTGTTGATATTTGTGAAGAGTGAAATATGGGCATCCATCAAACACAACTTATAATATTACTTTAAATGTAAATGTTATACATATTATTAAAAATATATCTATTTTTCAATATTGGTTGCACATTGTAATATACATATATTACAACTATAGTTGACCATCCAGTGTACATTTATTATGTGCCTACATACAGAACCGCAGATAACCTGCATAATATAGGCTGCGGATTCAAGGCGCAACATCATAAAATGATTTATTTCTTTTAAAAGTAGGCAAGCGTGGTTAAGTCTCTAAGGAGGCATCCTCAGTATATGGCACAGCCAACCGTATGACAGTAGTCACCAGAGTTTGCTGCGTCCGTTCTTTTATTACTTTATTCCTCACAAAGTCAAACCATCGCATAGCCAAGATTCTACTGAGACACCTATTCTCAAAACTCAGTATTTTGCTGTTTTTGGCCCTAGTGAGGTGCCACGATTCGCATCCGTAGAGGAGAATAGGTGTTATGCAGGCGTTATATAGGCGGCATTCGGTTTTCACTGAGTACATATCCGATCTTCATACAGCCTTCATACTGTTGAATGTGGCACCTGCAATTCCTTGCCGCACTCCCAGTTAATTTTGAAAGCTTAATTGGTATTACTTCTTTAAATTGTTTTCTTGTACCTTGTGCTGTTCATTAAAAATACTATGATTTCTATAATAAATAAATAAAATTCTGTAATAATTTTGATAACCACTGTATTTTATTTTAATACACCTTACCTGCATTTACTTATATTGTTATCGTACATCTAAATCAAAATCTTATAGCGATATTATTAGTTCATTATGCTGCTAAAAATTCTAAATAACTTAGACCCACTATCAGAAATTATCGTCAAAAAATTTACGTTTCAATTCCTGTGAAATGAGTGGAAGTATTTTTATATAGGGACATTTTTCAAAACACGAATGCAAGTCACGAAAGGGACGCGGGAGACCAACTTGATGAAAGAGGGGAAGAATTCAGTGGTTTTGTTAAATTTTCAATGACCAACTGACTGACTCAGTCTACAATGTTCACAAACATGGCTGACAAGACTATTCAACGGTTAGGTTAGGTTAGGTTAGGTTAGGTTAGGTTAGGTTCTTTAAAAGAAGCATGAATTTTTAATGTGGACCTTCAGCTTACTTTAGGAACTCTTTTCTTACGCGCGGTAAAAAAATGAGCATTAAATAATTATACCAAAGTTTCTTGAAAATGTACGAAAAAAAATATCAAAAAATATTTTGAAGAAAACGGACTACTTTGAGCGGCGTCACTAGTTCATATGAATCAACCAATGATAAGAGAGACGTGCAAGATGTTCGGTTTGCTTACCATCAACGAACTAATCGGCAGTACTGAGCGAGAGGAAGCGGAAGAGAATTTGAAACGTCACACGCGGAGTAGTTCCAGAAATACAAAAAATTAAAAAGTCATTGCGCTGATAATACGATACATTAAAAATTCAGAAAAAATGGCCTAGTTTAATTGTCAATTAACAAATATAAAAAATATATATAAAACACTCTGAACCTCCTCATTCCGCGAACGCCACCTATATTTTTATATTTGTTTAAATATCTTAATTTCATTACATTATTCAATTTATTATTTTTAGGTATTAAAGTAACAAACTGTCTTCCCTCATCGATAAAAAATTTAATTTCATAACCTCTTTCTTTACCTTATCGACTTATCAGAGCAATAACGCGCTACTGCTTATAGAGCCGCCGCCCGTACGTTTTTATCAATCTTGATTTTAGCTACAGTTTGCAGCAAAACAATGGACCATAGGTACTCAGGTTGTGAATGGCCAAATCGGTAATAATTTTATTTGTAAATATATATATAATATAAATATACCTATGTTTATTATTATTCTATGATACCTATTTCCTCAATATTTACGAGCAAAGCCAAGCACAGCGACAAAACCGTACGTTCCACGTCTGTTGTTAAACCAAAAATTTGCATCGCTTTTTTTCTATGCAATAAAATTAAATGGCTTCTCTATATGCGGGTAGCACGTTGTTACTCTGAGATCGAATACTTTTTAAATTTATTTTTTTATGATTCGCACAAATAAATATATGTTTTTGCATATTTTAAACAAGTAGTAAATAACTCACTATTAGAAAACGTAGTAGTTGTAGAGCGGGGTTCAAATCTCAGACATCTGATCCGTGATTATGCGTCACTATCACGGGACCATAACTCTGTTCCAAAAATGCATTTTTTTCTTCTCACTTCATTTTTTTTCCTTTTTATATAGGTACCATTTTTTTCTCCAAATTTAGTATTTATATTTGATTTTACTATTTACCTGAAAAGATATTATTTGTTTCCTTTTCTTTATAATTATTTTTACTTAAGTCGAAATCCTACCAATACTTTCAATAAAAAAAATTAATGTAATTTACTCTTTCAATAAAAA
Source organism: Micrasema longulum (assembly GCF_059751315.1). Classification (NCBI taxonomy): domain Eukaryota; kingdom Metazoa; phylum Arthropoda; class Insecta; order Trichoptera; family Brachycentridae; genus Micrasema; species Micrasema longulum. Next base: position 294,031 of record NW_028277293.1, read on the forward strand.
AAAATACGTTAAAACTCTGCAAAGATTTAAGGATAATTATTTTTCGTATTACCATTAAAATTTCAAAATTCATGTTTTAGTAAGCGAAAACAACAATAAAGTATTACCGAGAAATGTAATACAATGAGACGGTCAACGATTTATCGATATCCATCGATAATAATATTTAACAATTTTCCATACGCATTGGCTCTATTACCAAATGGTCACCTTCTTCAATACATTAGCCCGCTCATTATTTTCCCTTTAATATTCAACTGATCTTTAGCGAGCAAAAGTCACTTTTTGATCATTAGTATGATCTTTAAATTCAGTATTTAAATAATAACGCAATTGATTTGTATTCTGGGGCCTGTTAAGATATCGGCGGTAGGCAAATAGATAACGGGATATAAGGATTCCATTTTTTAAAGTTAAATGATAGAGAATTAAATTTTTACTAAGTATCTTGTAGGTCATGATTAAGAGGTAATGGGGTCGGTGGCGGTGGCGGTGAAAAAACAAAAAAAAAGGGAGGAAGCAGATTATTTTGGCTTAAACTTCCAGCTGCTTGAAAATGACCGACTGGCTGGGGAGCCAGGGGTGATTGCTGTTGAGGACTCTGTACTAGTATGTAGGATTGGGTTTTCATATTGCGATACTGATAGTCTTTCAACAAATAAAAAAATATTTAAAAACCACTGAACTTCCTCATCCCATAATTATTATGCCAATATCACATAATTATTAATTAAATTACCACTTAGCCGCATGCAGCGGCAAACCAATTTATGATACGGTTAAAGTATATGTATTATATGTATTATGTTTTGTGCTTCGCAATGATAATTAAATCTTGTATTTTTAAAAAATCGAATGAGGATTCAATGATTATTTTGATATGGAGTACGTATTTTATTTTTGTAATTTTGTTTGTATTTCTTCTTCTTCTTCCGGTGTCTTGTCAGGTTCCCCCGACGTTGGCGATCACTACAGCAAAAGCATATCGGTCCTGCGCTACGCTTGTATTCCGCAGCCAGGACAAATGCTTATTAAATGTACTCGCTATAGTGATTCCTGGGAAAAGATGACCAGAGTGGTTTTCCGTTGCCTTCTCTGGTGGATTTTTCTGTCGGTGTTATCATCCCATAGCTGGAAAGTTCTGGTTGAAGGTGCCAGAAACTTGCCTTTCATCCCCTCGTTACCTGCTGTGATCACACCATTGTGAATGTGATCCCATTGCCCGGGGTTCGCGACGTGGACGCTAACGAGTTAGACTAGTCAGTAGTGTTGCCGGTGGAATGCAACTGGGCGTTCGCAGCATTTTATAGAATGACACATGTGACTCACTGCGAACCTACTGACAGTTTGAACCCTATGTTTGTATTTATATATATAATAATGTGTATAATTATATATTACGTTATTATATACATGTAAAAGTCGTACGAGCGTAAATACATACTCGTAAATGAAAATGAATACGTATTGATAATTTGAGATCATTATATCGACGTCGATGAATTTACCGTCCCCTTGAAATCCGAAAACCTGGTAAACCCAGAAGAATGAATTGTTTTTCCGTTAAGGGGTTATCCTTATCGCCATAATAAATTGTTGCCGTTCTACAATTTTCATTTGTTTATTTCTTATGGCGTGGGTATGTAATTACGTCAGAAGATAGATTAATCAAATTTCCTATTTGTAAAGTTATCACTATTCAAATCAAAACATCGCAACGTAGTATAGTGAACTCCGACATTTAGAGATATTACAGTGTGGTAAGTATTTTTAGAAATATATTTTTTTAAGTATGGTTCATTTCATTAGGGGTAGGAAAGAAATCGTACTTTTTTTATATCTGTTCGTTTAAAGAATAATGAAATATACAATGTCTTACAAATAGGCTTAATTAGTCCAAAGACACAAGACATTGGTACGCCAAAGTAGCGATTAGTTCTCTCTCTGAAATAAGTAGTGGAGGCATAGAATTAAGAATAGTCCAGAAGGAGCGTAGAATCATATTTGAATAGATCGGACTGTGTCCAATAATTCCCCCACTTAGACACACTTTCGCCGCGCGCATACTTGAAGTTACCGAGTAATATTGCCAGACGCGAAGAATAAAACCAAAACACAAATGTAAAGTAAAAAAAAAAACAATTCGTTAATTTTTCTAAAATTTTATTGTGCACTCGGAAACATTGATTGACACAACAGAGTAGATAAGTAAAGGGTCATTTAATAAGTGTAATTGAAATTGCCATAAAACGGATATTTTTATATCATGTTGAATAATATTTTATGTTTTAAAGAAAGTGTCGGCCAAACGTCCACCACGGCGTTGTTTAATCCGAGGTTCAATTTTCATTATTTCTCTTATTATATGAGCAAAGTAGAGTAAAAAAATTTACTACCCTGGCAACACTTACGAAATTTCCAATTTGTTTTTTTGACAATCTGACAATGCATTTGTTACATATACATAAATTTGCTAATTACACATGAAATGTGATTGCATCCTGTTTCTTTAAGATCCTAGCAGTATTTCTACACTTTAAAAGGACAAAACACGGCATGGTTAAATCCGAATCAGGAGTTGCGTACTGAGCGACGTCAACATTAATACTAAATTCACCCTTGTACGAGCATTACTACTACCCATTCTAGATTACGCTGATGCTTCCATGACTGGTTTAAGCTGTGAGCAACTCGATAAACTTAAACGACTTCAGAATACATGCATAAGGTACATTTTTGGTCTTAGAAAATATGACCACATTTCTGATTATCGTAGGCAACTGAAATGGCTCAAAATTAGACAGCGGAGAGACTATCACTCCCTCTCACTTCTGTTCAATGTACTTCATAGTCCTTACGCTCCTATATACCTGCGTGAAAATTTTCAACGCTTATCAGTTCATGGTTTACCTCTCCGTTCTAATACTCAAGGCACTCTTTTAATACCCATCCACAATTCCTCTTTCTTCTCTAACTCATATAGTGTCCATGCGGCTCGACTGTTGAATCATCTCCCATCCACCATCAAAGATGTTACCACATTATCTCTGTTTAAATCACGTCTGAAGAAACATCTCCTTTCTCTTCCTTAATCTCCCCTCCTTTCCTTTTTTCTCTTTTTTCCTTTTTCCCATTGAGTAATAGTTTTGATTTAAGTTAATTTATAAACAAATACGTTTATTTATATTTTTATAAATCTTTAGCTTTTTAATCTTTTTTTTTCTATTGAATATGTTCTGTAACTTAAATTATAAAAATATAACTTTTATTTTATTGGTTGGTTGGAAGAGATTGCCATTTGGCAATAAGCCTGCCAATGTATAAATAACATTGTGTACAAAAGTTAAATAAATAAGTACAAAGATACTAATGGGTCAAAACGTAAACCTACTCATTTATGAGTAGTTGAGTCGCCTTCTGTTTGATGTGCGTATGCGGTTTCTGGACTATTTTTAATTCTATGAGTGGAGGTATACCGAATAACGAATAGCTTAAAGAAAAAAAAAACTAATTATAATGAAATTGTCTATTCTAAGTATAACACATTTAAATATTTATGAATGTAGTGATGAACATAAAATGTCATCGAAATATTAAAATGTCATAATTTTAAACAAAAATTAAAACATTACAAAAACATACTGTAAAAATAGTGCTCCGAATTTGAGATACTCAGATTTTTTAATGTTGCATCCAATAATCACATATGAAATAATTATATATTCGTGCCTTTTTTCAAAATGTCATTTTTTTAGTATTTGTAACTGTACATACTCACGCAGAACAATTGCAAATGTACGCTAAAATTATGCATGATTAATTAATACATGATGGAATAAGCTTAGTGCATAAGTAGTAAATGAAATATGTAAGTAACGTTTTTATACCAGGTGTAAATAAGTAAAGTTATTGATTAGTTTAAGCTTGGTATAAGGAAATCTAAGAAGTAAGGCCATTAAAATTATTAAAAATACTTCCTTATCTTCGCAATCTACCTACATTACATTACATAACATAACAATTTTTGTATACGAATAAATAACCAATTGAAAGTGGATATGGTAAATTATATTACAAAAATGGCGCTATATAATTTACCCATAAAAATAGTTAAAAGCATATTATTGTTTACGTTATTGAGAATATTTCCTTTTTTTTTCGAAATGTGTAGCGCTGAATCGGGTCGTGGTCCCGGAACAGAAATATGTGTGTAAATAAAAAAAAAGTATAACTTATTAAAAATGTACTCGTATAATGTAAATATTACATTCAAGAGAATTTATAAATGAAAATATACGTACAGAAAAAAGGAACAACTTACCCCTTTTAAATATTTATATGGCTAGATATTCGAGATCCCGGAATTGACAGCCCGATAATTTATAACCTCAAAATTGGCAAACATAACTGTTCGCGTATTGCAGAATTCATTAAATTGAGAAACATTATTTAATGTTATTGAATTGAATGATTGAAATTTTACAATGAGACATTAAACGGTGTATAGTTACAAATTGAAGCAAAATAGTTTATATTACTAAATTTTTTCGATTTTTTCAACATTTTTAGACATTTCATTGGTATGACTTTTGACATTTCATTGGAGTTATAAGCGAGAAATTGACACTTCTTTCTCCCTCATACACAGCGTTTAGACGATGCAATACCGAATAAGCTTTAAACGCCAAATTTTATCAGATGAAAATAAGTCCGATTTACCTAAAGGAAAGAGGTCAAATTCCTATCCGCCGATTAAGTCGAACGTTCAACATAGCACGGCACCATGAAATAACATCATCATCATCATTCCCTTTCCGCACCTAATAGTGTATAGGGCGCTGCATTGTTATAGCAATCGCAGCGCATCTTTATCATTTTTGTTACATGAAGACAAGATGATCAGTCTTATACTTCTAATACCAGTTCAGGGACTATGAAATATTCAAGTGTGAAAAACCCTTTCAATAAATATTTCATATCAACCATGTCATAAATCGAACCCGAGACATTTTGCATGGTACCACGAGGCCAACAATTAAAATTAAAATTAAAAATTAATTTTGTAATTATTTTATTTTTTAATAGGTAGGTAAACACACAAAACAGTACTCGTACACCATGAGGCCGGCTAATCTTCACTCGATTTCTTTTAGCAAAATGTTCACCCGTGAGTATAAACTAAATTAATAAAACCAAAAAATAAAAACAACCAATAAGTATTTACCCACCCTAATTTTACCGAACCCAGTGGATTGACACGATACGTGTGAATCGAGCCCGTACATGACAAACACAATCAATCATTTTTAGAATAATACTTCCACAAGTTTGCAGATATAAGATTAAGAATAGGGTGATTCCCACAAATGTCTAATTTACGAATGTTTTAAAGAAATCAAGACAAAAAAACAAAGGATACGGACATTACATTTTACAAAACGGAGATTTTTACATAAAACACGCTAAAGTCTGATGCTTTTTCATATAACAAAAGGAATTATGTATTTTTCTAAAGCTTTTTTTTAAATGACCATATTTAAAAAAACTAAATAGTTCCTTGGTTATGTGCTTCGTACATTACAAAAAGCCTTTGATAGTCCGCATATACCTACACTCTAGAAAATACTTAAAGCATATGGGATGCTCATAAAACTAATCGAATTTATTAGCCCTTCACTCAAGTAGCGAATACTGAATCAGAATTAACGATGTTGTCACAGATTGGTTTGAGGTCACCACCGGAGTTCACCGAGGTTGCGTCCTTGCACCGTTTCTTTTTATAATCCTTATGGACTTCATCCTTAGAACGTCAATTCCACTAGACCGAGAAATATCCATCTCTCCCTTCCAAAAACTCTGCGACCTAGAGTATGTCGACGATGCGGTTATAATTGACGATTCAGTCGGGGGTCTTCAGGTCACTGTAGATAACCTTAACAGGTACTTTGCATGCATGGGTTTAAAAATCAAAATTGCAAAAACCCAAGTACTGTGTAATACTTCGTGCCTTGATGCTCAAAATCCCCTGACTCGAGGAAGGGTCGCTCGGTTGAAACAAATTTAATGACATTTACAGACTTTATTACGGCTGCATTAGATGCAGGACATCAGGTTGTCTGTTCATATAACGACTTTGCCAAAGCCTTTGACACAGTCGATCATGATGTTATGTTAAACAAGCTGAGTGAGATCAGCTTCTCAGATAAAATGCTAAAATTAATGGCGAGCTACTTTCTAAACTGAAATCAATACGTTTCACATGGCTTGTTTGCATCAAAAAAAAAATACTTACTCAGGTGTCCCCCGGGGATCCAACCTGGGCCCATTGCTGTTCTCTATTTTTATCAATGATATTAAAAAAGTTGTAGTCAAATCGCAAATTTTTTATTATTAAACCATGAAGCAAACTTTTTAACTTTCCTTTTAAAGCACTTCCTTTTTTTTACTTCCTTTTTTTAAAAACTGCTATTTTCTTTTATAAATGTAAATATTTATATTTGTTACAGATGTAATATTTCTTTTTTATATATAAATACTGTTTACCATTGTATACTTTTCTCGATGTTTTTGTTCTTTTTTTAATATTATGTTATTTTTTGTTGCATTTTTTTTTCACTGGTTTTATTGTAATTATGTAAAAGGTTCATGGAATCGTAAATAAATAAATGAAAAATAAAAAAACTTGTACAAAAGTTTATTAAAAAATACCACGATGACATTCAGCTGATATTTCCATTATGATTGAAGTGTCAAAACACTGGCCGATTCATTTAAAAATGAATAATGCCAAAAACGGCCACTACAAACGCCACGTGTCTTCTGTAATACACAATATGTCAACGGTATCATATCAAAGGAAAATAGTCCTTTGGAAATAATGTTCGAAATACTAGTTTCCAAATAGAAAATCTTCAAAAAGTATTTGTAATTTGCAAGTTTGTTTTAGTACTGAAAAGATACGACTGGGTTAAAAATGTAAAATAAAGTGTACTTTTTTGCATATAAAAATAAGCTGAAGTAATCGGCTAGTTAATTTTCAGGTGACAGATTCACATGAGAATCCATTCGGTTTCTAATTCGATAATTACGACTATTTTCTGAATATTTTTTATTTTTTAATTAAATGTATAAAATATTATTTTGCACTAATATAAGCGTCTATTCAAAGTCCAGCTACTCAACCATAAATGGATCTCTATAATATTTAATATATTATGTTACATACAAAAATTCTAGTTTTCCAAGTCTTATTAAGTATAGATGAATGGGTGAAAGCTAAAGTTAGAGCATGCAGGCATGCATCATGACTTGTTAAAAAAGGTAAAACGTGCTGAATTTTATATTAAATGTTAATATGTAAAGTTAACTTTAGTTGACTTATTCAGTATGTCTCGTCTTTTTTATGGTAACATTATGAAAGTTGTCAAATCGTTTCATAGCAGTAGTAAATTTTAAAATAAAAAAATACGTTTAGTTTTAGTTACAAAAATCGGCTCAAAATGCAAATCTAATAACATTTTAACAAAAACTAAATAAACGAAAAAATCCGAACATGACAAGGAAGGTACTATCTGTGTTAGTTGATCATATTTACAGGAAGATGTTGGTGACATTTACATTTCATGCACTCCCAATTTTTATTTCCACCGACTTTGCCTCCGAATGTGGGTCATGTGAAGGCCTCTAAGGTCTCGACTAAATTTAGGGGATTAGCAAATCAATTTTACTTTACGATTGCAGTGACAAATAACAAGCAATGTGTACACGAGAAAAATTAACTTGATTTTTTTCCGTAACTCCCAAGACGCTTTTGTATCATAGATTTCAGACTAAATATTAATGGGACATTTGTTGGAAGTAACTGTTTTCTTTTTTGTAGACTCTATCTCGCCATCGTCTGCCCCTCGTATTTACTGCGTATTGATTATTATGTATACAACAAACCATTCAATATCTCCAACGAATTGCAGAACAAGCAGACTGTTTTTTATTCAACTAAAGAGAAGAGATCACAGCGGCGCTAAGTGGCCTAAATTTATTTATCCTTGATTTTTAATTTTTCCCGATTTAAAAAATAATAGATAATTAAAATTTAATTATGATTTAGTTGTTCTGGTTTACGAAACTAGAGATTAAAATACTCTTATTGTGTTAAATAATATTGGAGATTGGAGACCAGCAGCGATGAATATTATGCTGCTAAGTCCTTCTTACATAATGTATGATATTTCAAGGTAGAGAGCATCATAAACACGAAGATAATTCAAATGCCCCATGAACTCTCATACATTATGACGCTTTGAATAATTTGTAATATTTGTTTACGTTTTACTTGGTCATTATCTAATCTTGTAAATAAATATTATGATTCTTTAAATTGAGAGTGACGTACTTTCTCGTTTGTATTGACACTTCAATCACATTCATTTACAAATTAACTGTGCATGTTTTGAAAATCAGCACATTTCGTGCGAAAATATGGTAGCTTAGCGTATTTTTGTTTATTTATATAAATGCCAAAAATACGCATAATTGTAAAAATGTATAGTGTAATATTTACTTAATGAAGTACATTTTTTACTTAACTTATCTTGGACTTTATTTTAGATAAGAAACTTTATCAGTTAAAATCAAACACGGATTTAGAGAATGTCTGTCAAATCAGAGTATAAAAGAAAAGGTGCCGCTGTTGTTTAACCCTTATACTGCTAAACAACGATATATCGTTGTTGTTAATCCCTATCATAAAGTTCTAACTAGACTGATGCTGACGTCATAATCCCCAAAAGGGTAAATGAATTCGGGAACTGCTTGTTGCACTTAACCGTCAGTGGTATAAAACATTTTCAAAACATAAAAATTACTATTCGACGGGTTATTATTTAGTTTCGTACCTATTTCAGGCCTAAGGAAAATTTAATACATAAAATATTTTCTTACGCGCAGTAAAAATTTAAGCATTAAATTGTGCAGCAAAGTTTCTTGAAAATGAATAAAAAATAATTTAAAATATTTTAATGAAAACGAACAACTTTGAACGACGTCACTTGTTCATATGAATCAACCAATGATAAGAGGGTTGTTTAAGATATCCGGTTTGCTAATCGTCAATGGACCAATCAACAGAACTAACTGAAAGGAAGCGGAAGAGACCTTGTGACGTCACACGTGGATTAATGTCAGAAATACAAAACTTTAAAAGATCGTAGCGCTGATAATACGATACATAAAAATTGAAAAAAAAAGCTTTGTCTATTAACATTTTTTTTTTAAAACCACTAAACATCCTCATTATAAATTTACTTATGATGTTTAAATTCGCAGTGCTTTTAAGAAAAAAGAAACGAATAAACACAGGAAACTTCTAGCTAGTCGGGACCTGAAACAGTGAACTTTTTTACATTCCAGAAACAGTGAAATAAAAAATATATCAATGTTAATAGTAAGATTTTTAATCACTTATATGACATTTGAGGAAAATAATTATATTCGGTGTTTTCCCCGCTATTAAACCTGATTCAGTGATTACGAAAATATTGATGTACTTCCGTAATGAATAACTAATTGAATACTTTACTTTTAATATAAAAACTCTTATCTAGCTTTATCACCGGAAAACCCCATAATTAAGAATATAAACAAATAAGTAAAGAGTCATAAAACATAAAAATAATTCACCATGGAACCTAATGATTGTCAATTAGGACGTTTGAATATTAAAAAAAATCATTTGTTAATTTATCATAATGGGTACCCACAGTAATGGAAAATCAAAATGTTTTAGCTGTTCATTGGGTAGTAATTATTACTCTACTAGCAAAACGTAATTATTACTATACAAACTCTATTCTACAAACAAAACGTAAATGAGGTATATCAGCTCGATATTGATCCAAAAATACTTCAGAAAAAGCTTCTTCGATTTCGTGATCTTCGTAAGAGTCATATTATTAATTATTATCACTATCACTTAAAAAAATATCGTTATTGTCTAATTCACTTTCGGAATAGGTTCAGCTGCTAAGCCTCCGAGTTTCTCGGCGAGGTACTATTATTTCTTTATCACTTTCACTATCCGTTATCATTTTGAATGATATGTTTTGTAAATTTATTCATAATAAAAAGGACGCTTTGCAGAGTTAAATTGTTAGTTAGAGTAACAAAGTAAGATTAAAAATATATATAAATGTAAAAAATATGTAATTTACCTCAGCTGTTTGTAATTTCGGCAACTATTGTCTATCTCGCTCAATTCATTATGCGTGAACTAGCTATTAGTAAAACGGAATATTTTTCTTAGAAGATATATCAATTTGTGAAACAGTTGTATAAAAACATTATTTTTTTAAATTAAAATTATATTACAACAACTACCAAGAAATAATATCACTTCTTAGTACATTTACCGGTTACCTTTAAGTTTCAATCTAAATAACTCCCTACAAACATTTGGACACACTCAAAATATTGTTGATTAAAATAACTTGCATAAAAATAGTATTTTTAGGCATAACCTAGGAGGTAAAATAATTTATCCAGATGAAACTCACCGACATCAATAAAGGTTTCAGCTCTTTTAGTTTGCAAAAGTCAACAGATGGAAGAGTTGAGGTAATGTAAAAATAATCATGAATGTGGATGTGTAAACATACCCAGAATAGTGAATATTTCGCAGTGTGTAAAGTGGTCATTTGAACCTGTAAATGCCTAGACTTCCTGTGTCCTGTAAATGCCTAGACTTCCATATTCCCTTGGCAAAAATGTTTTCCCTCTCTATTGCAACAAATTTCAAGATATATTTTACTTAATTTTTGTTTAGCATGCATTGATGGAAGTGGTAGGTTTGATAATATATAACAGAGCACTTTGCCCCGCAATCAACAAAAAAACTATCATAATTATTTCGTTTCAATAATAACAATGCGCCTTGAGATTGCAGTACGAGATCAGTTTTGTTTGTTTTTATTTTCAATTTAGAAAGGGTTTACAACCGCTGTACAAAAATTGTCTATTTGCGGCACGAATTTTCTATCTTGCTCACTCCATTGGGTTTGAATTAGATATTTATGGAATGGAAGATTTTTCCTGGAGTTGCTATTAATTGATAAAACAGTAGTGTGTTTGGAAAACAACGTATTCGATAAAATATTTTTGAAATGTATAAATAAGAGGATTTCTGATTAGATTCTTGAAAAACTGCGTAGCAGCGTAAGGGTTAAATAACATGACTAAAAAGCACACGGTCGAATTCTAAAACTGTGTAACCTACAATTTTCTGAAAAAATCAAAAAAACATAAAAGTGCCAGTAATATTTTTTCATTGTAATATGCATTGATTCTTCAATTCTGCATCTATTCATCCCAAAATTGCAATTGCGTAATAAACCTTTGCAATCTTATGTTTACACAATGTAGCTCTGATAAATTAAAGTTTTCGAGGGGAAAAAAACCCGGAGTTTTGAACTGGGTATGAATGTTTGTTATAACATACTAAAAGTCCCCTTGGGTGGGGGTCCGTTGAGAATAGGGGGGGGGGGTTAATTGTTGCTTTACCCGGTTTTTTTATCTCCAAAACTATCAGTTCTAGCGAAAAATATTGTGAGAATAAATTGAAGTAATTAAAATTATCTATTTGTATTATATTTTTATGATTTTTTAAAGGAGAAATATTTTCGGAGATACAAGACACACAATACGAAAATTTAAAGAAAAATAAAAAAAAATAGATTTTTTGGCCTAGTATACGGCTAAAAAATACTTTTTACATCAAACAGTAGATTTACATAAACTAGCAGGCAACACTAGACTAAACTAGCAGGTTACAAACTAGGAAATTCGACCGTTCGGGCCTCACTTTGTCGGCCCTGCGGGCCTCAGTTGATTAATTAGAATCTCGAGCACTGTGAAATTTCACCCTTTTAAGTATTTATTTTTTGCCGTTAGAAGCAATTTAAATATAATAATGAACCGGGCTGTGGTCCCGTGGCTAGTGTCACGGACCCGGGGATCAGAGGTCCGAGCTTCGAGCCCCGCTCCACCACAACTTGGTTCTCATTTTCTAAAAAATAAATAGTTTGGGTAAATTATAAGAACACTAATATTAATTTTGAAAAAAATAAAAAAAGAGCAATCTGTTACTCAGAAAAACGCTACCTAAACCATACAGTTATAATATATTAAATATCTCAGCGGTCTCCGTGGTGTAGTGGTTAAAAAGCTCGACTCACGCATGGAAGGTTCCGGGTTCGATTTTTGGTGAGAACACAAAAATTAAACGTGATTTTGGGTGAAATCTACCGATCATAAATTAATAAATCAAAAACACACTTTTTCCTGTTTTCTTAGAAAGGTTTTTTTTCTGCCTGTCAGTTATTTTTTTTTTTTAATTACACCACAAACCATATACTCAATTTTTTATGTTTTCTTAGAAAGCTAGTTTTTTTGCCAGTCTGTTATTATTATTATATTATTTTTTTATTACACTACAACAGACCACGAGGCCCAATTACAGCGGTGAATTGTAGCACAGAATAGTCAGGCTTGATAAAAATCACATTTTGAATTTTTGTATTCTCACCGGAAATCGAACCCGGAACCTCCCGTTCATGAGTTAAGCGTCTTAACAACTACACCACGGAGGCCGCCTATTATGTTATATATTACGCCTATATATTATGCCTATATTATTTAAATAATATTATTATGAATACTACTTATCCCTCGGGCGTACATAGTAGATACGTTCATTTGTTCGTATTAAATTATGTCATAGTTTCTATTTTATTAAATGGAAGAATAAAATTAACATGTTTGAACATACCTTAATTTGTTTAAATATGGCCACAGTTCACTATATATTCACGTCATAAACAAACTAACACTAAGTAATATCATAACCTCCAATATTTGACATGACAGCTTGCTCGATCGGACGCATGTGTATTCCACCAATCCGGTGATGAAAGAGAGAGACAGCGCTCTACAAAACAATTAAGGACGCATGTTTATTTCCTTTACAAAACGACGTATGTGTTTTACTGTCACTGGCATGTTTAACATTGTACTGAACAACCAAATAACATAGGGTGGATTCATTAATAATATATTTTTTGATTATTTCATTTATCAATAGGCAGGTAAAAACACGAAACAGTACACCATGAGGCCAACTAATCTCCACTCGATTTCTTTTAGCGAAATTTTCACTCATGAGTAGAAACTAAATAAATGAAACCAAAAAGAAAAAATAATAAATATGTGTCCACCCAGCCTAATTTTACCGGACCGAGTAAATTAGCGCGATACGTGTGAAACGGACCCGTACATGACAGACGCAATCAGTCATTTTTAGAATATTCATATATAAGGTACTTGAATCGTGTAGGCCAATGCTCAATGACATTATGATTGAGAGCAAGTTCAGTGCTACGAGAAATTTGATATAATTTATTTTTTTTATTTGCGGTAAAAAATAGAGCATTTTATCATATGGCGAAGATTTTCGAAAATGAGAAAAAAATTCAAGTTCTTTGGAATCAACCAATGGTAGAGTGTTGTGAAAGATTTACGGTTTCCGGGAAGCCAACTCACCAGTCAGCAGAACTCACCGACTAGAACTTGTGACGTCACTGGTGGAATAATTTCAAAATTACCAATCTAAAAAATCATAGCGCTGATAATACGAGACATAAAAACATTATTTTTTTTAAATTTAATTTGGCTTAGTTTGAAAATAAATATAATGATTAAAATAATTAAAATAAATAAATGAAATAAATGAAATAAATAAACTAAATAAACTAAATAAACTAAATAAAATAAATAAATAAAATAAATAAAATAAATAAAATAAATAAAATAAATAAAATAAATAAAATAAATAAAATAAATAAAATAAATAAAATAAATAAAATAAATAAAATAAATAAAATAAATAAAATAAATAAAATAAATAAAATAAATAAAATAAAAATAAAAAAAAATAAATAAAATAAATCAAATAAATCAAATAAATAAAATAAATAAAATAAATAAAATAAATAAAATAAATAAAATAAATAAAATAAAAAAAATAAATAAAATAAATAAAATAAATAAAATAAATAAAATAAATAAAATAAATAAAATAAATAAAATAAATAAAATAAATAAAATAAATATAATAAATTAAATAAATTAAATAAATTAAATATTTGAAATAAATGAAATAAATGAAATAAATGAAATAAATGAAATTAATAAAATTAAATTAAAATACCCCCCTTAATTTATTTTAATTCTTAATTGACTATACAATTAGAGTTCTACAAAATATACACCATGTTTATCAATATTTTATATTTTTACAAATTTTCACTCATAAAAGACAATCAATTATGTTAATGGAAAGAATAAATAATAATAGTAAATATTTTAGATATTTAAATATGAAATTTATGTCTTGTTTTAGGGAGGGAAATCACCCGAATGATCACAGCAGCATTACGTATCGCAAGTTGCTGGAAGAGGTTTGTCGGTTCTCCAATGTCCTGAAGAGCCATGGCATCTCTAAAGGAGACCGTGTTGCCATCTACATGCCCATGATCCTCGAACTTGTCGTGGCTATGCTCGCTTGCTCGAGAATTGGAGCTGTGCACACCATCATTGTGAGTATCACACTAAACACACCAAAAACGAAGTCAACTCGTATTTAAATTGCTATTAAATTGTTTATGAAGTAAAAACTTCTTTGGGCACATTGCGTACTTTCGCTGATTTAAAAAAGGGAGCGGTCATAAACGCACGCACAGTGATTCACCGAGAACAAGCTAGGTGGACAAAAACATTTTATTCTACAATTTGATTGTTCTGGTTTTTATTAATAATATTTTGTTATTTTCTTTAACAATTACGCATTATTTGATAATTTAGGAGCTTTAGAAATATTTTTATTAAAAAAAAAACTCAAGTATGTAATTAAAATTGTATAAAAAAAATCGTATTTTTATAACAAGAAAATTATGTACACAATTAAATACAACACAAATTAAAAAATAAAATTTACTGATACTATAGTAGTATTCTGGTTTTGGAACAAAAGAATTCTAATTCGGTCAGATTAATGTCATACTCGCAGGATAGCTTTGTTTATAAAATACTAAACTTTTAAATTAAATTAACATCTAATCCTGTAATCTCTCCACTTAGTTCCGGATTCATAAAAAACCTGCGTGCCGTGTTCCCATCATTTGTGTTTCAATAACCAGGTGTTGGTTTGTCTACAATAAGCCCCATCTGGTTTGATCGCCATCTAGATCGCACACTAGATTAATCGTCATCACCTCTAGTTTGCATTTTTTTATCTCCAAACGATAGCTAACGTGTAACAAGCACTCAAAAAAATGAATCCACGCATGTAAAGTAGACACACCGAAACCGCAATGTTCTTTTTTAACAACTACGTATCTCTCAAAATGATGAATGGTGAATGAAATTCACCATTCATCATTTTGAGAGTAGCACCACAGATGTAACATTTTTGTACGGAACGTGTGTCAGTCAAAGCATAACATACTTTACCGTCTACCCATTGTGAGTAAAAGGTCGTGTTTACAGTAATTTGAGATCCACCAACACTACAAGGTGTTGGAAGAAGTTGCGATACTTCTTCTAAAACTTTGTTGGTTTCTGTTATCGTAAATTCAATTGTTTCCGTTGAAAAAATAAACTTAATTGATCAGTATTAGAGTGAGGATGATAGCCGCGGATTTTGCCAAAAAATATTTTGGCCGTCACTTAACCTTAAAACGGAACAAATGCAAATACAAACAGAAACTCATCAGTGGCATCGAAGTTTTCAAATATCTGTTAATAAGTACTTTGACCAGAGTTCCCGTCACATCCTCATTTGCTAATTAATGTGAATGACAAATTAGAAGGTACATTTTTTAGAATTTGAATTAGAATTTCACTTTGCGCTTTAATTAAACGTTCAGTAGTTTTATCCAGTATGGCTTGAAGTTTAATTTCATAGCGCGTTTCTGTCTCAGAAATATGTTCATCTTGAATTCTTTTTTGATGCATTTGCAAGGGTAATACAACTTTTTGAACTTACAAAGACTATGATAAGATGGAAACACTTGATATCCCGCCTACATTGACCCCTTTCGCGACTGTTTGTAAGAGTAACAGGTGCATTTAGAGTCCACGTTATAAGCTAATGCCTCGTCACTATTCAACTGCCTGCCACCATAAATAACATCACCAGATTTACTCTTTTCTGCAGATTCTTAATCAAAATAGCTACGTTTTTATGACCCGACATACGATTTGCTACTTCAGCAGCTATGGTTAACTCACTGGCACTTCGAGATCGTTTTTAAGCTTTAAAAGACGAGTCTTCAAAGCTCTTTTTGGGCCAACGTTGAGGCCGACTTCCTCCATATGATGAAGAAGCACAGGACTGTTCCTCACTTTTAAATTTTATATCTGCACCCTCTAACAAAATTTTATTTTTATTTAAAAAACTGTCCTTGACATCGGCTGCAGCTCACTTTTCAGAGAATTTTGATGAAAAACTTGAAATTTTTAACTGTTAATACCTTGGTAAATCCAAAATCACATCCGTGGACTAAATTTTTGCATAATAAAATCCATTAGACGAAAAGTTTCGTCTTTCTCTCATATATTTCCGCCATTCTTCAAATAATTCCAATTTTAAAAGGGAGCACCCACGATCTGAAATTTTTTTTTTTTTTTAAAAAGCTGTAAAATGCGGTAGGTAATTATGTATCATTATAAAGCTAAGGATTGCCGCTATATAATGTTAAAAAAATAGCTTGGATACAGGTAGATACAAAAAGTTGTATACTCGTACGTTTAAAATTTTAAAAATAAAAAAAATATTACAATGTTTGCGTAGTTTTTCAAAACCTGTTTTAACTCACATTGTCTTTTATTTTAATCAAATTTTAAATTAAATAAAAAAATCCTTACCATCTTCAGCAAAATCCATCAGAGCGATAGTAATATTCTTCACTTCAAGTCGTGTTAGATGTTATTGAAAGCACCGCGAAATCGCAACAACATTGTTTACATAAAAGGAATTACCTTATCACTTCATTTCAACTGCTTATGCCTCATCACTACGGAATATTTGCCATAATTATTACCTCAAATTGTGCCTAATGGGATACAACTTTTTGTCATGGAATCATCAATTAGTCGATTCTTTGAATTGACTTTTGTCTCGCTGGCTTGTTCTGGGCGAATCACTGTGCGACGTGATATAATTAGAGTTGGTTGATTTTATAATTGTTTATAAAAATAAGTATTTAGTGGTTACCTTCCGATTAAAACCCGGCATCCTGAATTGAGTAGAGTTTATGAGAGCTTCATGGTTTGCTGTTTAGAGCGTTTGCCTGCCATTAAATAAATAATAATTATAATACAGTAAATATCAACCCATGTGATTATTGTTTTGGGTGCGTTTATTCATATATTTGGGCATCAGAATATCCCAAGATAAAGACCCAGATGCTCAAGGGCAGAGATTATAAGTACAGTCCAACTGGCAAGAGTTGCTTTCAACAATAAATCCAAGATCTTTTGAATATCCTAACATTGACATAAATGTTAGAAATAATTTAGTTAAAATTCTAATCTGGAGTGTGCTGCTGTATGGCAGCGAAAGGTGGACCGTCAACTAGAACGAGTCCGGGCGTCTAGCTGCCGTCGAGGCGTGGCGCTATAGGCGCATGGCGCGGATTCTTTGGTCAAATCACATTCGAAACGATGAGCTATTGAGCAGGGCAGCGAAACAAGGCACCTCCTAAATAGAGTTACCCGAAAACGATCCAATTCTATAGCCTCAGACGCCGGGGTCTGTTCTTTACCATCGTCGAGGAAATTGTCATAGCGGCTACCCTAGACATGGCTACATAGACCAGGGCCTCAATTATGAACGAAATCTTCATCTGTATACAGGGTGTTCTTTAAACCCTGTCACATCCAAAACCACGATGATCAGTATGGGCAAGAAGACATATTAGCATATTAAAAAAAAAAAATTAGAACAAAGAAAATTTGTAAAAATAAAATATTGAAAAGAACAAATGGTTACTTACTTTTGCAGGGGAGAATCGAGGGGGGCGCGGCCGCGCGGTTAACGGTGCGTCAGAATCCCCTCTCCCCCCTCACCGTTTCTCCCCTGCAGAAGTTAACAACCATTTGTTTTTTTAAATATATATTTTTTAAATTTTATTCATTCTAAAAATTTATTTTAATGTGCCAATGTGTCTTCTTGCTTATACTGATCATCGTGGTCTCGGATGTGACGGGGTTTAAAGAACTGTATCTGTATCTTTCTCGGTGTGCTCTACCTACTTGCCATATCGACATCATATGATCGAAACGAACCAATGAGTGACCGCAACAATTAGTCCGCGTTCTTTACTTCATTAATATTTCAAACATTTCTCATTAATATTTTAAATAAGCTTCTGTGATAGAAAGTGCCCACTTCAAGGTGATTATAAACTCCAATAAATCCCAATTCAAGCAAAAATGCTCGCTTGAACATGATTTTAAGAGACTTTTGACACATGCCAAGACGATATGCTTTTATCGTCTGTATTTATCTACTGAACGACTACAAAGTCGGCTCTTTTAACGTCTCGATACGTTCACTCCGGAAGATAGTAAAACAGACGGAAAAAATATAATAACTAATTATTTTTTTATAGTGACAAATTTCTTATGCCTAGGTTACTCTAATATGTTTTTGGCCAGAATCTAGCGACATAATTTTTTGCATCTAGCCACTTGTATCGGAACTGACAGCTATGTCAGAATTTAATTCGACTTTGAAACTTACTTATTTCTCTCTTATATTTTTAATAGGCTTTTAAGAAAAACAGTGCCAACCTCAAAACGATTAAAAATTGAAATAAATCGCAATTAAAGGAAATATTGCTCGGTGGAACAACATTTTTGTCATTTTTGATGCATAGATAAACGTTTCGAGGGATTCTAAACCCGTCGGTATAAACCGATGTACTTACTTCAAAACTTTATTGTGGAGGGATCGGTAGTGTATCTTTGTAGTCGGTCGGGAGATTTTTATCTTCAACTATGACGTCAACTGAAGCTATGTCATTTCAGTGCGTAGATATGTGTACCGTGACGTACGCTTCCCCTTGTTTCATAGCGATGTACCTACCCAACACTTGAAGGTGGAGGGTCGGTAGTGTATCTTCGTAATCGCTAGAGAGAATTTATCTTTAACTATACCGCCAAGGTGAAGGTATGACGTCTTTATCTTCCCATCATAATCGAGGCCCAGGTGGTCGGGCATGTGCGCTGTAGCGGCCGTCGGGAGATGAAGAGGCTGGCAGGTAACAGAGACGGGTGGATTGATCGAGTGCTTGGTGCAGACCAATCCTAGGATTGTAACCCAGAAGATGAAGATAAATCCGTGAATTGATCTTGCTTAAAAGTAAAACATTATCTCTAGTAAAGTGGAGGGAGGCAAATTTAACCGATTAAATTACAATAGCCACAGAAGTTTTCACTTCAGTCGTGCCGGTCGTGCGGTCCTATTATTTCAACACACACGAATAACGCGCAATATTGTATATAATTCGTTGGGTGCATAGACTGCATAAGTACTGCGTGCAACCCAGCTAATGCGTTCTCTATATATTTCATTGCAAATGTTATATTATATTTTGGTATTCCATTGTATTTTTCTTTTGAACCCATGTCACATGATTCCATGTCATTAGGCCTCATCGCTATATTTTTTATATTTTTGTATTAAAATTTCTGTTGCAAAATTTTTGCAAAAAGCGTTTTGCATTGAAATGGTGGCGAATTAAAAAAAATATATGTAAAGGGTACAGGATATAAAAAATGGATGTCAATTTTAAAATGAGACATCAAGGCTGTAGGTACTTTTTAAGATACCTGAACAAGAAAAAAATACATACAACGGATAAAGGATGGATATCAGTTAAATACTGGAAATAAAATAATAATTTTAATTATTTGAAAACCATTTTAGATGGTATAAAAAAGTATATGCAATTTTCACTAAGTAGGTTCCTTCCAATTTTCACTAAAGGTTTGAAAACTTAAAAACGTAATATTTCAGAACACAATTTTTCGACATTTATCCTTTATATCCTGCACCCTTTAAATATGCTCCATAAAATATAACAATTTATGCATTATGATTACTTGTAAATGAAACTTGTTTACAAATTGGGAAATCAGTTTACTACCCAGAATCTCGAATTGAATGTTTTTTTTTTTTTATTTCCGTAATCAATAGTTCTGTAATTAATCCAAAGGAGTAAATTTTTCTTTTCAAACAAAAAGAATTTGCTCTTCAAATGTTAACCGTTTTTTTATAATTTTGCTTAATTCTTCTCAACTTTTTCCACTATTTAAAAACAAAATCTTTTGACAAATATTTTTTCTTATTTTATTTTTTACTTTTTAAAAAAATACTACACCAAACATAAAAAATATTTTTACAATAATCTTAGATAATGGGAAAGCAATGTAAGTAGTCAATTCACAACCCAAATGGAAAAGTATGCCGAATTTTGGTTTTAGAATTAGCAAAAATTCCATAGTTTTTTTCCCACCATCTAGGTGAAATCTGTGGATATGTAATTTCCAATTCACTAATAACTTTATTCATGATAATATGACTGATTGATAAATCAATGCTCTTAACATAGTTATTGTTTCCATTGTCGTGCAAACTTGTGGTTAGCATTGAACAATTACTTCAAATGAAATTAATCATTAAGAAATTTTTAATAATTAATAATTTTAAATAATTGCGATTTCAGTGTTCATTAAGTTTTTCTGAGTTGTAGTGCCGTTTGTGTAACCTTATGTACCTACTTAGGATTAAAGCCATGTAACCGTATAACCCACAATAACTCAATGTGCTGCCTTTTAAAAAAACGCTTATGCTTTCATGAATACTGGAAAAAATATAAAATCTCTTAAATATTTTTAATCGGTATCAATTGGAAAAAATAACAGCAAAAATTCAATCAATAACCATTTTAAAATTATAGTTCCTTTTCCTAATTAATTATGTATTATTATTTTTAAAAAAGAAAAAATTGTTTCCAAAAAAATTCATGTGTTTTATTGAATTCATATTGATGAATATCGTTATATTTATTTTTTATGTGTACAAGCTTTAAAAGGGTTGTTACAAATTCAATGTTTTTCTTTTACATTAAAAAATATACATATTTTTGCTTATTTTTTTGTATTACTTATATATAGATATCATACGAGTATTTACATTATACATAATTCTTGACTTGGGCGTAAAAACTCACTTAAAACAGAGAGATGCAAAAACAGTTTGGCGTAGAAATGTTGACAAGTGTATATCAAACCTGCATTGCGTGAAATTTATGTATGTAAAACTCTGCCCATTCATATGTTTGCATCACTTATCAATTTACATGTTGACGTGTTAACAAAATATGTTCCAGCGTTTATTATATCCATGGTACATTTTTATATTTCCCATTTGTCAATAAGACCGCCAACGTACGATAAATGTAAATTTGGAAGCGAAAAAAATACGTTATGTATTTGTGCAGAAAAATGCATTGGTCTCTTACGTCTAAATGGTATGTATGCAAAACCAATGACAGACTTTTTTGTTTATTTTAATTTTGCTTGTACATGCCTGGTTCTTATTTACATCTTACTTACACCTCTTTAAAAATCTATGTTTTATTTTTTAATTTTGTATTTGAGTTGCAATAAATATGTATGGGCATCAGCTATCACAAAAAGTGAGATGGGTGCGGCGCGGCGTTGCCAACTTCGATCAAGCAAAAAACAACGGATTCTGAAAAATAAGATATAAATTTTATATAAAGAAATGTTTAAAAACCGGTAGAATCTCCATCGAATTCGGTAGATTGCTCCCAAATTTGGTACACAGGTAAGGTTGGCAACACTGGATGTGAGTTAGTTTTTAATTATTTCCTTATTTTTTATTAGATCAGAACAGTAAAATATCATTTTTTACTACATGCTGGTAACAATATAGATTTTTTGTCAATTTACCTTAACATTATCAAACAAAAATGTATCTCATGATGTGACCAAAGTGATCTAGTTTCGTCACAAAAAATAAAAGAAGGTGGCGTCAGTCGCCATTTCTAAATCTATTGTGCTGGATACCCCTGTGCAGAGGATCTTTTAAATGCGTCTATATTATGTATATATGTATCCACAGCTCTTCCTTTATTCCACAGTAAAATAAAAACACTGTTATTCGCTTTGCGTTGATTACAATACAAACAATTGTTTTGGTGGTTAGTTTGCAGGGTTTTCATCGGATTCGCTGGCAGAGCGCATGTCTGACTGCCAGTCCAAGTTGCTGATAACTGCCAATGGGGCCTGGCGCGGGGAGAAACTCTTGGCCCTGAAGGCCATCTGCGATGAAGCCATGCAAAAGGCTATCAGCAAATATGAGCACAAGGTGGAATCTTGCATTGTGGTAGCTCATTTCAACCGAGCTACAGAGTGCGCCGATGCCTCTGGTTTTATGGTAATGTATATCGTTCATCAAGAACCAAATGCATAGTATCAACAATATAATGCTTCACCAAATAAACATTTGTTAATTTAAAATCAAAGAATATTTTTTTATACGAGGCATATCCAGAAAGTAAGAGTACTCAATTTTTGTATTAAAAAAATAATTACAGTACATTGTTTGTACATATTACTTATTTTTCCACGTAGTCACCTTCCCGTTCGATGCAGGTTGTAAGTCGTGGCACAAGATTTTTGATCGCTCGCCATCGTGGATTCTCAAAATTTAGAGCTCGGTTAATTTTGTTTATTTAGTGTTTTCATATGATTGTTTTGTTATATAATTTGTGAAAGATAAAACGTTAATTTTATCTTTGAACCTTGACATTTCGACAGTCACTTTTGCTGAAAAAAATAGAAAACAACAAATTTTATCGATTTCTCCACCTTAAAATTATTCTTTTATATTTTTACTCGATACTTTCTTTTATGGAAAATAGTAAACCAAAGATGAATTTATTCATTTTTCAGACGCCGTGGAATGATGGGCGGGATTTTTGGTGGCACGAAGAAATGGAAGATGCTAATACTGCCTGCTCACCCGAGTGGATGGATGCGGAGGACCCTCTCTTCATGCTTTACACAAGGTACAGTAAATAAAGGTGAAATTATTAGCCCGGAAGGTTTTAAAAACATATTGTTACCGATGTACAAGTCATTTTTCGAGTTAAATGGCAATTTATATGAATTTGAATGTAAAAAATAATGGAATTATTTGAACAAAATCAATAGTAGAAATTGATTTTAAAAATAATAGAAAAGGGTTTAATTGTACTTTTTTATTCAGTTCATCAAATATTCCACGATGATTTATTGTTTGGCAACTACGCAAAATTTAACAAATAATCATTAAGAAGTTAAAACAGTAAATGTGACATCAGCACACAAAATAAGAATATATATTAGTTTAATAGAAATAAAGCTGTAGAGAATATAGAAGTCTAGGCATTTACAGAGATTATCATCGACTGGGTTAAGTGATAATATGGAAGTCAACTACCTATGGGCAGAATGGTGAATGTTTCACATTCTGTAAAGTGAGGGGAAAAATCCACAATTTGTCTACAGAGATTTAGACATAGCATATATTATTATAAGTAGGTACCATGTATTATTATAAGGTACCTGCTTTGGTAATTTATATAAATTTCATTCGGCGTACAATTTCATGTTAATGACATGAAATAAATTACTCATCTATTTAAGACAGTATATTTTTTTTATAATTTCAATGATAAATGAGTTGATAAATATCAAACGCCAGTGTGTCCACGATAAGTGAAAAGGAGATAATGAAGCATTTTAATTTTACTCACTAATGACCATATTACCTAGGCATTCGGATTAATTTTACCTTGTTTGGTGATTACGCATGCCTAGAAACATTTTTTCAACGTGAGGTATCACTAGAGAAAACCCTCGGAATAGTTAAAACTGGTATGGACATACAAGGTTTTAAACAACATCAGTGGACTTACATAGTTTAAATATATATATATATTTTTTATTAATAACCCTACAGAGATGAGGTAGAATTTTTTCAAATTCAGGATTATGGATATTCGAGCGTTTACAGGGCTTATGACCTGTCATTGGCTGGGTTAAGTGGCCACTTTACGTACTACAACATTCCCCATTCCGCTTATTAGCGAATATCGACACAGGTAACATTTTTGTATGAACAAAATATGTACATTTGTGTATGTACAAAATACACGTACCAAAAATAATGTTATATATACATATATATAGCTAGACTTACTTGATTTTGATCCAGAACTGTCATTGACTGACGCTAGGGGTTGAACTCAGGAAAAAAAAAGATAAAAACACGGTCGTTATGTTTTATTCCACTTGTAATGTTTTATTCCAATAATAAAAAGCAGTAAAACCGAGTTTTTTATTTTATTTTTATTAATTGAAAACTTGATTGTTTTATTAACAGCATTAAATCACAATAATATGAATAGCTGAAAAATGAATTTTTAATGTTTTATGTAAAACGGTCATTTATTATTGATTAGTTTCAAATTTAAGTTTTTAAATAATTTTATGATGTTTATAAAACTAAAATAATAACTAGATAAAGTGCGTTTACTGCCGTTTCGATTTTGTTTCGAATGTTTGATAAACCTGTGGTAATGTGTCAGTAAAATAAACATTCAATTGAGGACCGTTTTAACATAGCGAAATACCTACAAAACGTAAATTTTTCAGGAGAAGGTTTTTTCATGTTAAAAATAAAACTATTACGATTTCAAATAAAATAAAAATTACATTTTTTGGGTGTATAAAATCCTTACACATGTACTAAATATCAACAATGTAGAATCAGTAAAATTATTTATAAAAATGTTCTAAATTCACGAATTTTCACAAAAAATAAATATCTACATATTTTTGTGATAGGAATGGATGGAAAATTGATTTATGTTGGGAATTAAATAAGTTTACTTTTGTATGAAATTATTGTAAACTGATTTTTTGTAAAATTATATGTCTACTGACATATCTAAGTACCCATGTAAATATACACATTTAGGTATTTACCTCCAATATATTTTTTACATACATAATAGCACAAATAAAGTGATAATATATTTCAAATAACATTATTTTATTATTATTATTATACTTCTTTTTTAATGGCCGAAATCATGTTTAGTTTGTGATTTTTTTTCTATTTTAAAAAACTTAACACCCCAAAAAAATATGTAGATATTTTGCTTTGTGAAAACTTTATGTACTGTCAAACGTGACAATTTTGCCCAGTTTTAACAAACTTTTACAATATCATAATTTTTTGTATAGGACTACTCCTATTCATTTTGTTGAATAGTAATACTAATTATTCTGAGCATTTTTACAAGTAAAAAACGTTTGCTTTTTTTTATTTGTGCAATTTTAGAAGACAAAACATGCTGGGCAAAATTATCTCTACTTGTTGACAATTTTGCCCACTTGGTAATTGACTGTTATTTTTGGTTTTATCATCCTTATCATACGGTTTATTACTACTTTTTGGGCGAAAAAAACTGTTTCAGTTTAAACAATAGCATCATTGAGGCATCACCATTATAAAATCAATGAAAAAACCGGGTGGGCAAAATTGTCAACTATTTCCTCAATTTTTCTATAAAATGTGGATTTGTGGGCCAGGGTTAGAACATAATTGGATTTTTAACAAAACCAAAGGAGTTTATCTCTAATCCTTTTAATTTGTTCGTGTTTGACTATACATAAGCCAATTATTTTTTTATACAAACCATTTCAGTTCTGATGCGATTTTCGTAATTAAGGGAGCTTGCCCCCAAAACGATTTTTCTTTAAATGTGTATGTAGAAAAAAAAACTATCTTGATTTTTTTGTACAGCAGTGCAATTAATTGCTAGATTACCTATACTTTGAAATTGTATTTTTGTACAGAATTCATAATATTTTGTATGTTTTATTTTCTTCTTTAGACTGTTAAAAATATTTATACAAAAAACATTTAAAATGAAAAATAAGTCTTCATAATTTCACAAAAAACTGGCAAATTTAATAAATAAAACTTTCTAAAATTTGGTCGGATATTCTTACATTTTTTTTAATGGTTTAAATTATTTTTGAATGGTAAAAATTAAAATTGGGTTTTGTACAACAATTTTTAATTTACTCTCATAAAATGGCTCAATCTTGCAGTTTGTAAGATTTACATTGAATTTATGAAAACCTTGACGCAAGATTACAGGTTCAGGTAAAGATTTCATTATGTTCTAATTAAATACATCAGCAATATCCTCAACTCGAGATCACACAAAGCTCCATTACGTTTGCGTCTTACAAATGACATAACAATATAAAAATTGTGGTAGTTGATGCGCTGATAACTTAACCGACATAATATTTGTTATTTTTCGTATCAACAGTGTTAAACTTTACTAAAACCAAAGCGACTTCTTCACCGTTATTAATTTCAAGCGGATTTTCGTTTTCCTCGGCCGAAGATTCGGAGGCACGTTGTTCATATTCGTCGTAATGACTTATGATAAATGTCTCGAAATCTGTTGATTCATCAACTGAGTAGGCATCAAAGTCTGTTGTTTCCGTGTCACTATGACATTTTTTCAATGTTCTCCTCTATAAGGTGTAGGTATCTTTTGATCCTGATGACAGAGAAAAATCGGATGGATTGTTTACCAATTGCTGTGTGATATAAAAAGTTTAAATGAACAGAATACTTAACTGGCTCGTCATTTTCAGCGTGTATTTGAGTTGAAACCCCCATAAGATTTTAAAATCTTATTTGTTAAATCTTTGGCAAAAAAACGGATTTATGGGCCAGTTTGAACAAAACATCCCGTTACCTCGTTTAAAATCATGTTTTTGCCGTTTACTTCATTTTCTTTTATATTTTCTACTTTGTTTTTTTCTACTTTCTTGGATAATGTTTTTTTAATGTAGTATGTAGCGACAACCCTAGACGTGGGCAAAATTGTAAAACACTATCTAAGAAATCTAAGACAATTTTGCCCACTTAAATATCTATTGTGTTTGTTCAAATAGATATACAGAAATGAGTTATATAGCGTCTTTATTATGTATGCAATGAAATGTATAAAACTTACTTTCCTCCTTTTAACACAAACTCCGCAACAACAAAAGTTTTGACAATATTTGTAGATATACACAAACAGACCTTCAAGTTTAACTTCAAATTTCAAGTGATCAACTGAAGCTGGCGGTAAACTAAATATTTAGTTTTGCCATGGAACTATCAAAATATACTTACCAATTGTAATTTTTATGATACCAGTAACTTTTCTTACTTTAAAACTTGATTTTGTTAAGGATTTCGGCAGTGGGCAAAATTGTCATGTTTGACGGTAGTGTAGTTATTTCGTTTTGTAAAAATTCACGATATTTGAACCGCTACAACTTCGCATATATATCCTTTTGTTAAAGTTTTATTTCACCAATCGATAAATCTTACATGGAAGAACCCATTTCAATAAAAAAACGCATTTGGTTTTTTTTGTAAAAATTTCACTTTGTGAAAACGGTCATCAATTTTTGTTCGTGTAAGCACGCACATTTGAATTATTTATATGAAATCTTATTTTTAACATAATTTTAATTGACTGAACCATGTGTGTATTTAATTATATTATAGTAATATTTAGCCTGTAAACGTCTATTGCTGGGCACAGCCCTCCCCTCAATTATTGTAATAAATAAAATTGAAAACAAAAACCAGTACCCCGGAATGAAATCACCCAACGCGAGTTCGACCCTGACAAAGCCCTAACTTTAAAATAAAAATATTAGTAGCAAAGTCGTTCACTTACAATTTCTGCTTCTTCTCGGCTTTCTTTCGCTGTGTTTTTGTATTGTTCCTTTTTCTAGCTTTACTGGGGTCAACATTTTCCAAATTAGGGCTCATTTTGCCTGTTTTAGGCTATTTAAAACGAATAAAAATCACAACCTTTACCACATAGACAACACTGTCAAAATCATGATGGCCGCCATAACGGCCAACTTCTGATTGGCTTGTACCTTGACGCCACGTACCAAACTTTCTAATTTTGCCCGCTTTTTTACAATTATGTTAGTTTTAAAAAAAAAAATGTATCCTATGCTTTACTTTTTCATTTCTACGAATGACCTATTTAGTCATTGAATTTACAATTGTAATTTCAGTAATAGATAAATATTCTTCTTTCATCCAGAAAACCCAGAGAATAAATTCCATTTGTCAGCAACAAGATCAAAAAACTTTGTGATCAGATTGGCTTGTTGTTCTGACTCTGACACATCCAAAAAAGGATTTAGAATCCTTATTTTTCAGTTTCTATCTCCAGCAACCTTTATTGGAGAGTAAAAAAAAACTTAAGACCCACTTGTTCTTTAAATAATTTGAATAAATCCACAGCTTGTGATAGCAAAATATATTTTTTTGCTTGAACTAAAAAATTTAAATATTAAATAAAAATTTAATGAGTATTCATTAAATCACTTTGTAAAAGCGCCCTTGAGATGTTATATTTTGAAAACGGCTTTTTCTAAGTTAGCCATGATAATAATACTACCGATGAATGGACTGTTTCAATTTCTTCGACAATCTTCTGAATGTAAAAAAAATACCGTAAATCATTATTTGTAAAGGCATTGTCCACAAATGAATTACTGCAATGAATCCATTGATTTTACCTCAGTTGTTAGAATATTTTCTTCTCTTCCTTGGAGACACTACTTTTATCTGCTTCAAAGCGCACAAATACCACAAATTGCGCACAATCTAAAATATCAGTTGAATGATCAAATTGCTGGGAAAAATAATGGTTTTTATTAATTCTTTTGAATAATTGTTCTCAAATTAATTGCATTAGATGTACAAGTATCAGCTTTAAGCTGCTAGTGTAGTATTAAATAATAATAATGTATAATCATAAATATTATTAAATAATTTCAGCGGGTCAACTGGAAAACCCAAGGGGGTTCTTCACACCACAGCGGGCTACTTGATTTATGCAGCCACTACATTCAAGTATGTGTTTGATTATCGCCCTGAGGATGTGTACTGGTGCACAGCTGATATTGGTTGGATCACAGGGCACACATATGTCACTTATGGCCCACTGGCTAACTGTGCCACTTCTGTGATGGTAAAATATACACTTTTGCTTTTAAAGGGTACATGGCAAAAATAGGCTCATTGTGTTTTTTTGGTTTTCGAGATGGTAATGCCCTTTTTTCTCTTAAATGAGTTCAATAGAGTGAAATATTCCAAACGAACAAACTGTGGATCCTTGTCTGTCTGATAAATAGTATTTAAAAAATATTGGGCCATGGCTAGCAAAACAGTAAAAAATGGGATCATTACTGGAATGTGTTAGTTTTTGTATCTAAATTTATTGCAACACAGAGGGAAAGCATTTTGAGAAGGGAATTTATTTATTTTATTTTATGTCACATAAACCTTTTTATTTTCTATGAACACCTCACTAGGCATAACCCATGTTGAGACATTCATTTATATTATTTTATAATATGTTCTAGTTACGGTAGTTGGTATTTATAATAATATATACATAAACATATACACATAAATGTATGCATAGATGTACACATACATCATACATATATAAATAGATAGTTAAATCAATAATAATAATAACAGAGAAATCATAATAGTAGTAATATAAGAAATGTAATACACAGAGGTACTGTGCAGATATCGAGCCGAGAAGCAAGCCACCGTAACAGGCTATTTGGCTCCTGTACACTCATACGACAATGTTTTATATGTTATTCAAAAACACTGTATGGATATAAACATAAATTATAAATAGCAGACATGCAACAATAATTTGGAGTTCAAATAAAGTACTGTTTTGGTGGGGTGATCATCTCACGACAGTTTTCAGGACCCAAATCCAGAAGACATTTTTAATCAATTATTTTAATTGCTGTTAATTTGCATTTAATTTTAAATCAATACGTACAGTGTTGTAAATTTTGGGAGCAGGGTACATGTGACTCCTCTGACCAAATTATGTTGTCATTTGAGGTGGCACAAATAGTTGTGCCTTTTGTAATCTTGTTTCATCGATTATATTATGTTAACTCTTACCATTTTTATGTGTGTGAATGAGAATTGCCCTAGCGTACAGTTGCCTGCTGTCCAGAACACCTACTCCTTCAAACACCTCCGTTGTGGGTGTTCTGATAGGGACCTCGAGTAGAGCCTTGAGTACATATTTTTGTGCTTTTTCCAAGGTATGCATACTTTTGCTGGCTCCGCCCCATACCATTATTCCGTAGTCTATAATGGTTTGATACATTGAGTAGTAAACTTGATTTAACGTTTTTTGTCAAAAATGTTTCTTACAGTATTCAATGTATAAACAAGTTTTTTGACCTCAGCTGAAACAGCATTATCTATGTGACTTGTCCAGTCCAAGGTACAATAGATTTTGATTCCTAGATATCTTATATTTTTTACATTGTTTATAAATTTACATGTGCATTTGACACTATCCAGATCAGTTTTATTGCATTAACGAATCATTAATCTATCTAATTGTATTTGTTAAAAGATATCTTCATTTTATGATAATCCAAACTTGTTTTATTTATCGTTTTGGGCTGTTCACATCTAGGTTTGTCTGCATTTATTTTTATGTTTATCATTATCATGTGATGATCTGTAAAAGATGATTAATTTATATAATATTTGTGTGAGCATTTTAGTTTCTTTGAGCTAGCTTCAAGGGAGTGGTTGGGCCAAGGTAATTAATCCTTTCCGCTGATCGCGTCTGTATATTTTGCTGTGTCCTGACTTTATCTAAAGATTTCCAGAAGTTCACAAGCGCCTCTTATATATGAACTGAGTGTCCATTTTTATTCTTATTTTTGTTCTCCTGTAAAATTCATTATTAATTTGTTATAGAGCTTGTTTTTGCCATGTACCCTTCAAATGTGTTACTATAAAATATCTTATAAAGCATTCTAATCGGTGAAATTTATTGATAGATGGTAATGATATTTTACTGATAATGCCAATACTTCACATTCGAATTAAGAGATTAATGTAGCTTATCTGAATTATTAATGATGCGCTTAATGTTGTTTGTTTGTTTCTGTACAGTTTGAGGGTACTCCATTCTATCCAGACAATGACCGTTTCTGGGTAATTGTTGACAAATACAAAGTTACCCAATTTTACACAGCCCCTACTGCTATCAGATCATTGATGAAGTTTGGTGACGAAATAGTAAAAAGGTAAACATTATTTCTTATTACAGTCAACAACCATCCAGACTAGTGTTCTTAGAGATTTGAGATTTAAGATCTCGATATAAATGGCAATTTGATATTGAGTATCTTTAATTTTTTAAGTTATGGATATTTATTTATTTACATTTTACAAAATTATTCTAATAAAATAACAGCAGTGAAAAAATTATAATAAGTACATGGTTATTAGTAAAAAAGTATCATTAAAAATATAATCAATGTTTTGAGTGTGACCAAATGTCAAAAAGACAGACTGGATTTCCTCCCTAGGGAGATATTAAGATCTGAATCTGTTACAACAGAGAGGAAAAACCTTTTTGAGAGGGGAACAATATGGATTTCTGGGCATTTACAATGCTTATGACATGTAATTGGCGGGTTTAATATTTTATTTAAAAATAATCAACAGATGGAAGAGTTAAAGAAACACAGTGTGTAAAGTGACCTCTTAAACTACCCAGTGACAGTTCATCAGCCCTGTAAATGACTAGACATCCATTAATCCATCTCAAAACTGTTTTCCCTCTCTATTCCAACAAATTAAATTTAAATTAATGGTAAGTTAAATAAAACGACAGTAATAGTTACATAGTTAAATAAAACGACAGTAATAGTTATATAGTTAGAGGAAAAAAAACTTAAAAGGAATGTTTGAAAGTTAAGTTACTTGTAGTTTGGGTAGTTTGAAATGTACCTAAAATTATTTTGGTTGTTCAATAGTTTCGGATAAGGTTTCAGTGGTGAATTTCTTTAATAATGAGAAAGCAAGGGAAAATTAAAATAATAACAATATTGAGGGTTTACCTATATTTGTAATGGCAAAGAAGCATGCCGAGTTTGATTTCCGGCGAGATCACCACAGCCTGTGGGCCCGAGCCTTCTCCGTATTGTAAATCTTATATGATTAGGCCCCTTGGCCCATTTGATGCAAAGAAACAGTGCAACTTGATGCGAAATTTATAAAAAATATAATAATAAGTAAAATGAATTTCAGGCACAGTTTGAATTCCCTTCGTATCCTGGGGAGTGTGGGAGAACCGATAAACCCTGAGGCCTGGCTGTGGTACAGGAAGTTAGTTGGGCACAACCTTTGCTCTATTGTGGACACATTTTGGCAAACCGAAACGGGAGGTCATGTACTCACTCCACTTCCCGGAGCCACTCCCATGAAACCTGGGGCAGCGGTAACTATATACTTTTAAAAAAATAATCATGTGAAGGTGTTACAGGTGAAGTGAACTAACTGACATTTTAAAGGTGAAGTAAACTCATTCTGTAATCAAAAACCTTTTTTTCCGATTATTTATGATCAAAACTTCCATGTCAATAAAAAACATCAAAGCAGTTTAGTAAAAAAGTTGGCAAAAAGCTCATAAAAACATTGAATACAAAAGTTTTACCATTTTGTCAGTTGGTTCACTTCACATTAAGATTTGAAAATTAAGAATGGACAAAATAATAATCCTGTAAATTACTGTGAAATTTCCTTGCTGAGTGCTACTCTGAAACTGCTAACAAGTATAATCAAAATGAAATCTAAATTTCTCAGTTCTTTCCTTTTTAACATTATTATACATAAAGTAATGGAGGAGGTGAGTTCTTTGGGCCTACAAAATAAACTAATCAACATAGTATGTTATGCAGACGACCCTGCAATATTAACAGAAAATGAAGACGATCTTCAGAAAATGCAGGCAGAACTCTTAGGGATCGGATCAAAAGTGAAACGATTAGGTCTGTCTGTGGCGTTGACAAAATAACAATTATTTATTCAGTTTTCATTATGTACTTACGCGTGCCTGATGATGCATATGAGCATCATGAGATTGATACATAAAATTCAATGTATCTTAATCATCTGTTACATGATCAATCTTACGCTTGATATCACTTAAGGGGGAATGGAACCCAGAGTCTTAAGCATTGTAGGAGAACACCCGTGTCTTCACTACAAGGCGGATTTGTCTCCGTTTGCTTTGTCTGCCATGTTTGAGGTCCTAGATTCAATTCCTAGCAGGATTGTGGACAGGAAATATTTTATTTAAAGGTGGTCTTATGCTGCAATATTTCATTTTTCCGGGACCGGCATCTGAAGCGTTATACTGATCACCGGATCAGTATACTTATAAATTGTGTTAACAACTGGACTGTCATCGAATGTGCATGTGATCTTAGTATTCTCAGCGCGATGGCTAACAAGTTATTTTAGTTATAAATAAGTCATTCCATTCACTGTGTCATGTTATCGCATGCATCATTAATCAAGATAACAACAAGTCCCTAGTTGACTACAGGACATCTGATAGAGCCTGCCGCGAGATAAGTTTGAACATTAAGGTTGAAGGAATCCCATTACAAGGTGGGTAATAGCATTAATTTGTATTAGGGTTCGGTAGAAAAGCATATGAAGGTAATGCAATTGCAACTACAAAATCTGCCAACCAGCAAAACCCGCATATTTCGAGCGCTTATTTACTATCTGGCGAGTGGCGTGATCACCTTCCAAGTAACAAAAATGATCAAGAAATGCTTCAGTTGGAGTACCAATGAGGTGCCCTATGAACCATTGGGTGGCGGATAGGGAAGTGAAGAATGACTAGGTGGCGCCACTTCTGCTTCTCGCACCTTCAATTTAACATTTTTATATCAAAATACACGCGGCCTTAATTCTAAATGTATAGATTTCTACAATGAAGTGGTCGGGTGTGAATTTGATATAATATGTTTGACAGAGACATGGCTCAGTGCCAGCGTTTTAAGCTCGGAACTTTTTACTCCTGACTTTGTAGTGTTTCGGAGAGATCGTGTCACTTCTAGTAGTGCTCACAGGCAGGGTGGGGGGTGTTTGTTGGCCGTGAGACACAGAGAAGCGATGAATATTCAGCGGTTTTCTGAGTTGGAAACAACCAATGAAGACTTGTGGCTTAAGCTAACCTACAATGACACGATTATTTTTATCTGTGTGGTTTATTTTCCACCACAAAGTACTGTAGAATCTTTTAAATTATTTTTTGATAAATTGTTATGTAATTTACATTTACTTGTTGATAAGCGTGTCATTGTGTTGGGTGATTTTAATTTGTACTCTGCACGAGGGGGGGAGGTGGATACTGACCTTTCTTTCCTCTGCTCTGTGCTGAAACTCACTCAATACAATGGCATTCTTAACAATAAGGAACGAACGCTAGATTTAATTTTCTCAACAGTTCCGATATCCATTTTTCGAAGCGAGTCTCCTCTCACTAAGGAGGATGCTTATCATCCTGCTTTGCTTTTTAAGTACAAAGTTGAATCTCTAAACACACGCACCGCCGTTCCCATAACGCATATAACATCGGAAAGGGGATGGGATTTTACTAAAGGTGATTTCCGCTCCCTTTACGACTCCTTTTTTAATGCTGATTGGGACGGCATAATAGATTTAACTGATGTTAATGAGGCTGTTCATTATTTTTATAACACTGTTTACAATTGTTTAGATGAGTGCTTTCCGAGGAAACCCCCGGCTGTGAGTAACAGGAGATATCCGAGGTGGTTCTCTCGTGATATTATCAGTGACATCAGAAAAAAACACGGATACCACAAAAAGTGGAAGTCTTCTGGTGATCCATACTACTACTCTCTTTTTAGTAATCTTCGAACCGAGGTAAAACAGAAAAGAAATGCAGCCTTTGACTTTTATATTTCCGATATCGAATCAAATATCTTGCGAAATCCCAGTGACTTTTGGAGATATATTGGCTCTAAGCGCCGGGATGGAGGGATCATGGACTCCATGACCTGGAAATGTCAAGACGTTCGAAATGTGGATATTGTGAATGCTTTTGCTAGTAATTTTAAATCTGTTTACTGTTCTACTCCGAATAAAGAGGTGCATCTAAATAAACAAAGTTCGTCTCAAGGCTCGCAAAATATTTCAATAGATTATTTCAGCGAAACTGATGTCTTCAAATCTATTAGTTCTTTAAAGAACACTTGTTCACTTGGTCCCGATTTTGTTCCAACCGCTGTGCTGAAGAGTTGTGTACACATTTTCAAAAAACCACTAACTGTTATTTTCAATCTGTCCTTAAAAACAGGTGTCTTTCCGGAGTTATGGAAGATCTCCAAAATTTCTCCAGTGTTTAAAAAAGGGAATAAAACATGTATCGAAAACTATAGGCCGGTGGCAATTTTATCTGCTCCTGCAAAGGCATTTGAATGGTTGATATATCATTTTGTCAATCCCCAATTAGAACCATTCATATCAAACGAACAACATGGATTTCGGCCTGGGCGTTCAACCAATACAAATTTGATGGTGTTTACGAATTTTGTCACTAAGTCACTCGACAAAGGTGCTCAAGTAGACTGTTCGTACAACGATTTTTCCAAAGCGTTTGATAAGGTAGATCACCAACTTTTGCTTCTGAAACTTCAGAGGATTGGCTTTAGCGACATTCTTCTGAAGCTATTCACAAATTATCTTACAGATCGTAAGCAATATGTGTCATATGGACTGTATCAATCTGAAACATTTTAATACCTCTTCAGGGGTTCCTCAAGGATCTAATTTGGGACCATTGTTATTTTTAATCTTTATAAATGATATTGGTAAAGTCATAAAATTTTGTAATTTTCTCTTATTTGCTGACGACCTAAAAATTTTTTGTGAAATACTGACTTCTTCAGATTGTATTAAACTTCAGTGTGACATTCAAAATATTATTCAATGGAGCAAACAAAACAAATTGTTCTTCAATGTTTCCAAATGTTTTGTAATGGCATACACAAGAGCATCCAAAACAATATACTATCGTTATCTCATGGACGGAGTAAGACTTGAAAGGGTTTCAACGTCCAGAGATCTCGGGGTGTTGTTTGATGCTCAGTTATCTTTTAATCTTCATATAGTTAATCTATGTAATGACTCCCTTAAAATGCTTGGTTTTGTTCTTAGAAATGCCAAGATCTTTTCTAACACTCAGATTTTGAGGACATTGTATAATTCCTTGGTAAGAAGTCGTTTGGAGTTTAGTTCCATTATTTGGTCGCCACATGAGACTCGATACTCTTTGATGGTGGAGAGAGTGCAGAAAAAATTTCTGCGCTATCTGTACCTTAAAGAGTGTGGATATTATCCTTGGCTCTTTCCAACTGACTTTTTACTGGGAATGCTAGGCTATCAGTCATTATGGAGGAGGAGGGACGTTCATTTGGGTGTTCACTTTTTCCAGGTGATCGGTGGTCGCATACATAACTCAGAAATTCTGATGGATGTGGGTCTGTTCGTACCTGATAACTATCTTCGACAAAGACAGCATCGATTGTTTTACCTACCGCGATGCAGAACCAACCTGCCAATGGTTATGCCGGTTGGTAGAGCAATCTTGCTACTTAATCGCATCGCCTCGGATGTCGACATATTTCACGACAGTGGGCCTTCCCTTAGGAAAGCACTTTCTAACATTTAATTTTTCTTTTTACATTTTGTTATATTATTTTAATAACATAATTATCTACTGTAATTTGTGATCTATTATTGTATTTAGAATGAATTGGGTATTTTTCTGTAATGTTCTAAATATCTGAATAAAATAAATGAAAATTTATTTATTTATTATCTAAGTGATGATGAATATTGTCTAATATGAATTATGAATGAACATTCAAAACCAGATGGTTCTTTGGGTGATATGGCAAATATGCGATATGAAATATTTTAGAATAAATGCATTTGTTTTCAGTCTTTCCCGTTCTTTGGAGTAGACCCGGTGTTGCTGGATGATAATGGAAGTGTTATTGAAGGCCCCGGGGAAGGTTACCTGGTGTTTTCCCGTCCTTGGCCTGGTATGATGAGGACTCTGTACAATAACCACCCCAGATTTGAGTCTACGTACTTTGCCAAGTTTCCTGGATATTACTGTACTGGTGATGGTGAGGCATTCATTTCTACTAACACAATTTGGCATGCAACAGAGCACAAGTAAAATTAAATCTAAAATAATGTAAATACTTTTGAAATAATAATATGAATCATTTTGTCTTATTTTCTAATTTTGTTTGCTTATGATTTTTTTGATTTAAAAGAACTTGTCAACTTACTTGAATATTGGTTAAATTCTTGAAATTGACAAATGTTTAGTACACTTATACTATAATATCATGTAATAAATGAAATCAACTATTCTATCCCCTCAATTCTCCTCTTTTTAGTGTGTTTTTCGTTTCTATTCATCTTCACTTTATTTCCTTTTTCTATAATTAATTACATATTTGATGATTAATGATGATTTTATTTTGTGTTATCTGCTATAATACTTTATCTACTATTTAACTGTATATTGTTGGAGCGTTTATTAAATTAATAAATCAGAAATCAATCAGTGCTTGCTAATTCAATAGTTGTTCTTGACCTTTATCTGTTCACACATTTCAATCTTTCATGTCATGTGACCATTGATTTGTGTATTCCCAAAATAGTTGTATGTTTACTAAAAAAATTTAAAAAACATTTATTTTTTAATACTTCATTAATTTATCACAAGCATTAATCAACAGATAAACTAGTGATGAAACGGACATCCGGTAACTATATGCCACCTGGCAAAACGTTATGTGTGTCATTTGTCATTCAAAATATGCATATTTTAAACCTTTGTAAAAAAAATCTTTAACATGGAAAAATTATGGCTTATTTTTTTTTAAAAGTAATAAAAAAATACAAAAAGAACTTATTAACCGGCCTTGTTTGTTTTTTTTTGTGTTTTAAACTTGATGGCTGCTCTCAGGTAAAAATCCTGAATAAGGAAATCGAGTGGAGTCTGTCTCGTTGTGTAGTGGTTGGCACGTTTGCCTTCCATTCTTGAGGTCCTGAGTTTGATTCCTCGCAGGGTGGATGCGAAATATTGATTTTGAGGGTTTGACGCTGGCACCTAAAGTGTAGGACTGATCACCTTATCTTTATGTAACTGATGATCGAAATACGCGGCATTTGGTTTACCAATGCAGTGCCCTTTGCACGGAATGATGATGCTTGATTTTCTAATAAAATTAAAGTAAATTAAATTCCATTTTTTAGGAGCTTCTAGAGATGAAGATGGATATCTTTGGGTCACAGGTCGTGTAGATGACATGTTGAATGTGTCTGGCCATCTGATGTCTACTGCAGAAGTAGAAGGAGTACTTACCGAGCACCCTGACGTTGCTGAGTCTGCAGTTGTGTCCAAGCCTCATCCCATCAAAGGAGAATGTCTCTACTGCTTCATAACTCCAAACGAAAATTCTGTTTTCAACAAAGCGCTGACTGACCAGCTGAAGAAAAAGGTTCGTGAAAGAATTGGCCCATTCGCGATGCCTGACGTCATCCAACATGCCCCCGGACTTCCAAAAACTCGCTCCGGTAAAATAATGCGTAGAATCTTACGCAAAGTTGCTATGGG
Organism: Micrasema longulum; assembly: GCF_059751315.1. NCBI lineage: Eukaryota > Metazoa > Arthropoda > Insecta > Trichoptera > Brachycentridae > Micrasema > Micrasema longulum. The sequence continues at coordinate 332,859 of NW_028277293.1, forward strand.
AGATACAGATGTTGGAGACATTTCCACTCTAGCTGATGAGAGCATTGTCAAACATTTGTTTGCTAACAGACCAATGTAGGCTCGACCTTTATTCTTAATATTTATTCTGAATGTTATTTCATTATAGGTGGTTTAATACGTAATGTGTAGTTACAACCTGCAAGTACTTTTGATAAAGAACTTAACATTACTACTCTGCACCTTGTAAAAAACTGTCAGCACAAAAGGAGAATAAAAATAAAGTAACCGAGATAGTACTCAAACCAAAATATTCCATTTAAAAAATATTATAAGATTGTTGTATACTTTAAGTCCATTTTTTTTTTAACATTTATCTTTTATTTATTTTATAATATGTAGTTAGGTTTATTTTTATATTAGTGTTTGCATTTTGTTTTTCTTTAATATAATAATTAAGTTGTTTGCCTAGCTTATACAATCTACCAAATTGACATTTAACTAGATACACACAGTTTAAAGAAAGTAACAATATACAATCTAAAATTTATATTGATCTACAATATTAGTAGCTGGAAGAAACCAAACATTTATTTAAATTCAAATTATTATTGACCCCCATATTTTTTATTTTATTTTTGTGGATAAATACACTATCTATATTTAACTCAGCTGTACTACGTTAATAAGTAATGTTTTTTTTTATTTAAAAAAGAAATATTTGGTTCATGCTTGTGCGTTTAATGTGGTAAAGACAATTTTAATTTGTATTGAATGTTTCATATAAATAAGGTTCAAATATTTTCTTGTATAATGTGTACAAAAACTACAACTGTAGAGTAATAATTATACTGCTTTTTGAAAAACCGACTAGATCAAACTTGATCTTGTTAGATGCATATCATGGCTTTGGTAATATTTATATCTATTTTCTTGGACACATCATCAGCTTTACATGAAATTTTACCAAATAAACACTATTTCAACCAACCTTATGAACGCTAGGCAGAAACACACTAGGCGACATTTCTATGTCAACACTATTTATACAACTTGTCATTTAATAGCTACAATTATGTCGACTTTTGACTTGGAGTTTTTTTGAATGTATGCTACTGTAATTAATATTCTAATGAAGAAGTTTATTGGAATCTAAAATCGTTTATAAAAATTCATATCTTTGAAATATCATAATGATCTTAAAAAATTACACAAAATAAACCATTTGGCTTAGTTTCGCGGGAGGTGAAATTAGCAGTTCACCATAGAGTCCTGACCCTTATTTATGGAATTAAAGTATGGAATTGGAAAAACAGGGATGAAAGTAGGCTAAATGCAGTCAAATTGAGATCTCTCGGACGAATGAATGGTAAAACTATCTATGGTACACACAAATGTCAAAATCCATACAATATGCTGAAACAAGCATTATCAAGAAAACCAAAAAAGGAGTGCTCCATTGGTTTGGACATGAAGAGTGAATGGATTTACGATACGAATGTTGATGGATGTACAAAACAGGTAAAACTGAGAAGCGCTTGGCATAATCAAATCCAACAAATACTTGAAGATGAACATGTCAAAGGTCAGTATTCTCGTTGTGTGCATGAGAAAATCTATGAATGTAGAGATGAAGAAGAGTGATTGGTATGTACGGTCGGTACAGAGTGGTGTAATATTGCATATTCTCTGCCTGCCCGTGATGGTTTGTTTTATGAAAAAATAATGTCAAAATGGCAAGTTTTCTTGTTAGTGAATGCATACAATATAAAATTGATTCTTCTGGTTTCACTTGATTGATTTTAATTCAATGCTCAAATTCCAACTCTGCATAAAGATTTTTACTTTAACGCTAAAATAAAACTAAATTTATTATATTTACTACATTTTAGCTACAATTTTATGCTTCGAAAAGGCTGCTGGTATTTGACAAAAGTGATATGTTTTTAATGAATGTTGAAAATTTTCATGGGAAAAATATTTTAACCATATTTTTGGAGAATATATTATTTTTAATAATCTCATTTTAAGAAAAAATGTAATATTAAACTGTTAATTATATTGGATTACATAAGTAATATATTTCTAAGCCTGCAAACCATTGTAATTCTCAATTCGCGATCTGAACTTATACAATAATTTGAAATATCAACTTGCTGATTCTATTAAAATTTAATTTACTTTGAATTTCTGTCTAATATGCATTGCATAAAATGCTTTTCATGTACATAAGTGTGCCATCTTTGTTATAAAATAACTGGGTACTTAAATTATAATCAATATAAATATAGGGTCTTTCAATAGCTGTGATAGATCATGCTTCAAGTGTCAATACTGTCATTCTTTGATGTTTTGTATTGTGACCTAGTCACTATTTAACCATGGAATGCAATACCATTCAACAATCCGTCAAAAACATTAGCAGCAAAGTGCACTTTTGGTTGAATAGCTTTGTGAACCAACAAAATTGTCAAGATCCACGAGAGACTATGCAATGCCTTTGCATATCAACAGTCAACCTGTGAGGTAGAGCCTAACTTAAGTGCCAGAGACAAAAAATTCAGCCTCCTGGATTACCATAGTCAAACAAAGCTGCAGGGAGTATTTAATTGTATTGATATTCAAAACATTATGGTATTGAATGCTCTTCACCTTGAAATAAAAAGATCCACTATATCTAAAATTCAACTTGTTTTATTTAAATTTAAATTTTTTACCAATACTCTTATTGAAATACCCTATATTGAATTTTTTTTTTAAAAAAGCTTAAATGTATTAAATACATTTAATTTAGAATAAAAACTGTTTGCGTAATTAAAATTACAGAACACTTCCTGTAAAGTCATATAATATGTATATCTTAATGTGATGAGTAGGGGTTAGTAAACTCGTGCATCTGAATGCATAACGATACATATCAATGTTAGTGAAATTGCTAAGTTATTAATGTTGCTTACTAAAAATAAATCTTATTGTTAAAACCACGGGGTAGTTATGTTTGATTTTAGTAGACACCAAAAACCTATCCTTGATAGACACGTAGTTCTATTTAGATGTTAATAATTTATTTAAAAAACGCCCAGAGGGGTCTTACAATATACAGTTGAAAGTACATAAAGCATTTTAGAAAATAACATAAAATAAAATCATAACTGTTAAACTAAACATGTAATTAATTCTAAAATAAAGAAAGAAATAAAGAAAATAAAGTAAAGATGAGTAGAGAAACACATTAAAAAGAGGCGAATTGAGGGGATGGCCAATCGATGGATAGGATAGATGATTTTATTGCAGCAAGAGTGGTGTGGAGCAAGTCCAATGAGGAACTTCAGCCCTACAGGAAATTAGATACAAAAAATGTTTTCTTGCGCGGGGTAAAAATTAAAGCATTAAATTGTACGGCAAAGTTTCTTGAAAATATGCGAAAAAAATAATAAAAAATATTTAGATAAAAACACACTACTTTGCATGACGTCACTGGTTCATGTGAATCAACCTATGATCTGAGAGCTATGGAAGATTTCCGGTCTGCTTGTCGTTTCTGGACCAATGGGAAGAACTGAATGAGAATAAGCAGAAATGAACCTCTGACGTAACACGCGGAGTTATTTCAGAAATACAAAACTTTAAAAAATCGTAGCGCTGATAATACGATATATAAACATTAAAAATTATATTTTTGACTTAGTTTAATAGTCTATTAACAAATAAAAAAACCACTGAACTTCCTCATTATTAGCAATTCTGTGGATGTGTGTCAAGGGAGAATGGTGGGTGAAGTTTGTCCTATTGTACTCACACTGGAACATGTGTTGGGAGTCTGGTGGTCCTTGTGGGTACACGAAAGTTTACCAGGGACAATAATTTTGGGCAATCTATTAGGGTGCATATCACTTTGTGCATTAGAGTGAGGTCAATTGTCCTTCTAGTGGAGAGCAATGGTAACTTTTACTCAGACATCAAAGTTTGGAAGCAAATATCATCTGTAGATTTACCCTTTTTGAACTAAATGAAATAGTAAAAAAAGTTCTCGATTGTAAAAAATGTAAATTGACAAAATTAAAACCCATTAAACGTATTTTGAATTAAAATTATCCAAATTAAAAACGAAATATTCACACAGTTTTTCTGTTTTCTACGTCGATTTTCCCGCGCCCGAACCTCAGAATTCCGTGAAATACCTTTTAGGAGTCGCTCGTCTAGACAAAGTGATAATAATATTACAGAATTGGAAATTTGTCAGATTAGTTCAAAGTCTTATACTAATAACTAAATATCCATTTCTCCGAAGGGGTAGGCAGAGAGGATAGAACGCCACACCACTGTTTCCTGGCACACTTTCCACGCACGCCGATTAAAAAAATTCCATAAAACTAAATATGCTTTTAACAATAAAAATTCCTTTTCATTAAATAAAAGACCACTAAAACTTCTCTTCATTTGGGCAATTGCAATTACTTTCCTGATTAGCAACGTGGTTAAGTTTACATTTATTGCTTCCCTGGGCGGCCATATTAGGGATTATGAGTTGAAAAGACAAATCAATAACTAAAAATGAAAAAAACAAAAATAATAATTCAGACCGCGATTTTGGAGGTAAAAATGTAAAAGTTATCGCGATTAGCTATTTTATACGTGAAAAAAAAACGCTAAACTCAAAAATTATTTTAAACAAGGTTGTTTGGGTAAGGTATTATAAAAACCGGAAGTCAATATTGTTTTAGTGAAAAAACATCTAAAGTCCCAACAACGCTGTTTTACATTAAAGAAAATATAAATATTATAATTAGGTAATTATTGTTTTTTTACAAATTGAAATACTCATTTGGTTACCTACATAATTATGATGTTTTGAAAATCATATTCACAAAATCCTGTTTCTTGAATATTTTACTCAATGTACCTTTAGTTTACAAATTCAATTATAAACATAACAAATGCTGAATACGAAAAGAATCTCAAAAATAATTTATCATTACTTAGTAGGTAATCTTGTTCTCCATATAAATGCGAATTACTCTCGTAAGGTATGGGGGTTGTTGCTGATTTTTGGAGTGATTACGTTTCATAATTACGTAAATAATCTATAATTTAAATACTTGATGTTTTTTTTATTTTAAATCTTGAAATAGGGCACACATAAACATATTCTTTTGTGATTTCATTTACAAGTTATGTACCTACATATTTTTTCAGTATTAAAGGCATGCGCCGCATTTATCGCATGTATTGGAGGATAGACTATCGGACCATTTTTCTAATGCCGGTATTTTTTCAATATTACAATTTCAAATATCGGAAACCAGGTATGTATTTCGATACTTTCTGATATTTTTGCTAAATATTTAATAAATACACAGTATTCAGTTTTTATGTTGAAATCGTTCATCGAAATCGGTCATCGAAAAAAAAAAATGAAAATCCTGAAAATAAATGTGTTTTAAAGTAAATCAACAATAATTATTTAGATTCAATGTTTATTTTCGAGGTCTTCAACTTCACTTTAAATTGAAAGCTTAAGCTTAGGTAGGTACATGTATTTTATATTCGACAGTAACATCTTTAACCTAACAAATCCATACATTTCTTAAAACACACTATACTGTTTTTTTAACAAATTCAACCATAAAATAAGCAAACAAACAATACAAAAATTAGGAACATTTAAGCAAGTCTGTAAGCATTAAATAAAATCTAGGTTGGTGGGCATGGCTTGTAATGTTAACCAACTAAAACATCTAGGAAGCTACTGTCGCTACTGACGGAGTTTGAACGAAATCAACATTCTAATTTCTGATTGGGAATGGCGTATGGCATGACAAAACTCATGTCTGCACTTTGAAACTTTAAAATGAGACAAAATAAAAACAACTCATTTAATTCTGAAATCCTGGTAATAGGGAAGTTAATATTGGTGTTTTCAATATTGTGTTTTTGGTCGGATATTCCGGTTTTTGGCTATTATCGAAAACCGGTATCTATGGTTTATGTATGTTATGTTCTCCAATGAGTCATTTTGCTGTTGGTTAAAATATAGCAGACCCGTTTTCTGAACCTTACATTTTATTGTTCAAATAATTTATGGTAAGTAACCCCCACCCCGAATTATGTATCTTTATTATTATTTGATCTCTATTTGATACGACTCGTATTGGCCATTTACATACAGTCTGTTCGGTACCATTTTTTTTATAGAAGAGTAGCATCATAGCATGGTTGCTTGGTTTGCAAAGGGGCAATCTATATATAAAAAGAGAGCAGTCTCTCAATTTACCTTCCTTAGAACAGCAGGACAGATACCTTATGATTACTAGATGTCTCCTACTTAGATGTCCCTTCTCTGTTGTAATACATTTGTTTTAGTGTTTTTAACTGTGATATTATATTAGAAGTCAATTTTTTATTCGTAAAATCTCCAAAAAGCAACTATGGTTTTCTGCTTCAACTTTCTGCGTTTGTTGTTAAGATGGCCGCCAGCAGAATGAAGTTGGCCCAAATAAAAATTTTAAATAAAGTTTTAATCTAATAAAATTCAGTGATATGATGTCTGGTAAGTGGTAACGCACACATTGTTACTCTAAGATTGGTATGCATTTCTAACCTAATAAAAATAACAATAAAAACAACAGATTTTTTTTATAAAAACAATATATATTTCCAACGATAATCAAATATATACACATATAAAATCCTGTAAATTACTTTTGGAAATATTTGTGAAAATCATTACCAGTCTATTAACATCCACATTCGTTTGACACCAATATACAATACAAAAAATGATTTCTTAAATATAACAATTTTTAGAAATTATTTTTAAGTAGCAATGTTACCTGAACAATACATATTTTCAACTTCTTTTTCTTTTACATATATTGGAACTACATACAAAGAGAAATAAAAATACAACGTATAAAAATATCTTTAAAAGTGCATCTGTTTATGTCCCTAAAATTGATTTCTCGGAAAAGCATTCATATAATTTAATTCTGAAAAAAGGACACCTGCATTAAGAGAATTCCTTACCCTAAAATGAATTAAAGATTGTAAATATAACCCTTGTTGCTACCTTAATGATATTACAGACAATATTATGATGATGTTGATAAAATATTAAAAGCGTGACACGTGCGAAGTGAATTTTTACTGTTTCTGCTTTTGCCTTTCGAATAATTCTCTTGAAATAATGAGACGTTGGATTTGAGAGGTTCCTTCATAGATTTGGTAGATCTTGGCGTCCCTCATTAGCTTCTCAACCGGGTAGTCAGTGTTAAATCCATTTCCGCCAAATACTTGGACTGCGTCAGATGCAATCTTGTTAGCGATCTCGGAAGCATGCAGCTTGGCCACAGAAGCCAATAAAGTATTCTTACGACCTAAAAACACATTACAATAATATTAATGTTTCTACAACTAAAAAAATAGTTAAAAATATGATTTGTTTATAAATTCTGCCTATGTTTAAACATCCACACTTCCTCAACTCTTCCATTCGTTAACTTTTGTGAAGAAAAAGAGCTAAATATTAATATGCTGTTGAAAAATTACCTAATGCATTTTACACCTAGAAACCTTCCTGTTTTGTAACTACTAAAAAACTGTCACAAAAGATATAGACATTTTATTCTAGAAAATTAGTCTCACTAAAAAAACATGTTTTACACTCAAAACTTAAAATAGCGATTTTGTCAGATATTTCATTTTGCAATGGAAATGATCGTATAAAAATATAAGTTGCTAACATATTTTTATTTTATTTTACTAACATAAACGGCAAATCTGCCTGTCACTAAAATTTATAATACTAACATATTTGGCTTAATATTTTTTTTTTTTTTTTAAACTTAAATTTCTTTATACCCAAGATTTATAAAAAAAATTAAACCTAAAAATTCTACAAGATTTATATTTAAAAAATTAACCTAAAAATTATACAGCATATTCAGTAGAAAGTTAAAATAAAAATTATAATCTAATTAACCCGGTGGATATATACAATTTGTAAAAGAAAGAAAACCAAATTTCTGGTGTACAAAAACCAATGAACAGAGAAAGTCTTCAATCTGTTGGTGGTGGCTGTATAGTAGAACACCTAATACAGGCAGTACTGCCACTGAGTTAGTCACTTCTTTAGAAATAAGGTTGAAAAGATTGAAAAAATAAATAGAGCACTTTTCACATATTATTTGTTGGCTTATATATGAGTCACTGCTCCGGAATATCTACGAGAACTATGCATTCCAGACGAACTAGCTGACATACGTTTTACACTTATATCAGCTACATCTACGGCGACAGGAAAAGTCAGTTTACCTGCACGCAGTCGGTGAGCTAATATCGGTGAATGCGCGTTGTTGCAGGCCCCATGGCACGGAATGCTCTCCCAGCACAAGTGCAAAACCGTGAAAGAAGTGTTAGGGAAAAACTTGAAACCTGCTTGTTCTCTTAATCATCCGAATAAATCCGTAGCATGTGATGACAAAATAAATTGTTTTAATTGAGACTTACTTTAATTCGAGACAGGACCTGGACTTTTTTGATGTAGGTTTTTGCAGATTTAAACAATCACTAAAATAGATTAGATCTCGTCTCGAGGTTCTTATTTTTTCTTCTGACCTAGCTTTATTTTTTTAGTGGTATTTGATTTTAATCGCACCTGTACTCACATGTGTAAAAAAAAAAGATTTTTGTAGTAACCAAATGGACTGAATACGTCCATAAATAGAATCAGTTTATAAAGCTCCCTTGAGGTTATATTTTATGGGTTATCCATTATATAAGTAAATACAAAAATAACATAATATTACCATTGTCGACTTCCCAAGCAGACTTCTGCCAAGCAAGGCGAGCAGTCTCCACACCTGTGGCCATATCTGCAAGGAGGAAGGCAACTCCCTGATGATGGGCAATCGGTACTCCAAAAGTCTTCCTCTCCAGAGCATACTTGGTAGCTTCATCCAGAGCCCGCTGCGCCAACCCAGTGGCACCAGCTGCTACCTATAATTAAAATAAGATTTTGAGATTTAAAATGAGTTACGAAATTTCTTAGATACTTAAAATGTCTCCACCTCTCGAAATAAAACCTAAAATAATTGTTGTACCATTTTAAATTAACCACTCTGAGGTTAACATCACAAGAGGAGACTTGATATAAATACACATGTATTATACAAGATCCTGAACTGCAAAAATTATTGCCCCCTGCAAAACATGCATCAACTTAACCTGAGCATTCATTTGAGATGAAATCGCTCAAAGATCAATCGTAACCAATTCCACCTCAAAAAAACTTTCTCTCTAATAGAGTAGTTCTAGACTAAAATAAATTGTCAAATATATTGATTTCACTACAGTCAATCAAAATGGGCTTTCATATAATCCAATCATAATATTCATTATATATCCAATCATAATATGCATTATATATCCAACAGTAATATGCATTCACCAGATATAATATCGTCGCCATTCAGGCAAAAGTCACTAACCTTCAAAAATTCCATTTTAAGTCATTCATAGCCTAAAATTATGTTATTTAACCAAGGTTACCTAAGTTGGAAAAAAGTTGAGTAGCAAAAAACAGCGGTTGACTTTCGATAAAACCTCAACAAGCATAAATCACTAAAGGCAGATAGATTTATTGCCAGTTTAGGCAGATTTTTATTATTTTTTTTAATATGACAGTTTTCTTCTTAAACACAACATTTTGTTTGTGTTCAGGTATTTGTATAATAAAACAAAGAAACACTTTAAAAAAAATCTGTCTACACAAAATGGATTTTTAACCACAAATTATTATAATTTTTTGTATTTTTTTTTTCCTTTCAATTCTTTTGGCTTACATTGTCTAGATTATAGACAAGCAAAATTCAATATATCAAGTTTTAGCCACCTTGCCACATAAAAAACCTTCCAGATATTTAAAAATGTATCTTATATATATATACCCTTTTTATTAATGGAATTTGTTAAAGACATCAAGGAATTATGTTTACATAAAATTCCTAAAACACAAAAATCTGATTTTTCCTTGGTCTACAAACTTTTAATTTCTCAAAATTGTGTTTTTTAGCTTTTAGCGATAATATAAATAATAATAAAACACCTGTAAAGAAAAATAGTTTTTATTTTAAAATATTAGGTTTCACTTACTGGGGGCCTAGTCTTGTCGAATGCACCCATGGCAATTTTGAAGCCGGCACCTTCACCAATCAAAACATTTTCTTTTTTTACCACGACATCTTCAAATGTAATGCCACGGGTATCAGATGCTCTCTGTCCCATGTTGATTTCCTTAAGCAAAAACATCTTGTGGTTAGGGAATAATACATTTTAATCTAGACCCTTTAATGATGGGACCAGGCTTGTCTTTTTAAGAAACCAAATAATTAACGACATTACTATACTTAAAAATCAGGAAATTATTCATACTAAAAATGCTTTCTTGAACATAATAGTACAAACATTTACTTTTAGGGCCAAACTTCTCTGAAATATACAAAAACAGTCAATCATCATCATTCATAAATAATTTTGCCAATCATAAATCTGCGCTTCAAAAAACCCTGATTTTGTAAAACTCGGTCAAAAGGGTGATTATTACAAGTAAAAATTAAAG